>NC_047085.1:265626333-265926333 GCF_902459505.1 Geotrypetes seraphini | reverse complement strand
GGTGCCAACTGTGACCCATCTCAAACAGAGATGGTTTTTCTTGTGGTACTGTATGTTTGAAATATAAATTTGGCACAGTGTTGAAGTGACTGAGGCCATCCTACTGAAAAGTAATGCCCAGTGGAGTAGCCAAACCCAGTATTTTGGACGGGCCCACAGTTAACTTGCATGGCCTCATACCTTACAAACTCCCTCCCCACAGAGATGAAAAAATAGTTTTTTTTATACCTATCCAGCATCCAACATCTCTCCCCTCCCTCCTCCACGGCCTCCTGACATTTGCCCTCTTATCTCAGAACCCCGTGCAATTTACAGGCTACAGAGAGGAGTTCATTGTAGTGCAGTCCTGGGTGGTCCTTCGTCAAGATTGCCCATCCATAACTAGGCTACAGGTAATGCCTTCATGTGTACCTAAAAATGAATTTCTGTATCATGGGCAATGTTACAAGAGGATGCTGATAAGTCTTTGGATGTTCCTATTTCATCTACTTTTAGATTAATAATACTTTCATTACATCAAAGTTTATTGTTTTGTATATGTCTGACCCAAGCTCCATAATTGTAGCCTGATTATTATTGTTTTGCAGATCTGAAGTTAATATGGCATAAAACAAATGAAAGAAGGAGGGGGGAAAATTGGAAGTATTCACCCTGAAGAAGAGTAGAGAAAGCCAGGAACTAAACGTAACAGGAGAAGCGATACAAAAAGAGAGAAATGGATGTGGAACCTGAGGAGGGAAAGTTACTGTGGTGATAGTGGGGGTATTTCATGCCTGAGAGAGAAGCCAGACATTACAGGGGTTCAAGGAAGGTTTAGATAGATTCCTAAAGGATAAGGGGATTGAGGGGTACAGATAGAAGTAGAGGTAGGTTATAGGAATAGTCAGGGACCACTTCACAGGTCATAGGCCTGATGGGCCGCCGCGGGAGCGGACCGCTGGGCGCAATGGACCTCTGGTCTGACCCAGTGGAGGCAACTTCTTATGTTCTTATAATGAGAGAATTCTGCACAAGAAAATTACAAATAAATGCACAGAATTTTCAAGATTTCACCCCATGAGTAGCATTTGTTAATTTTGTGTGTGCAGCCCACTAGGAATAGTACTGACAGTCATGCAGCCCTCTGTGTTTAATGGTTGCCCCACCCTATGCTAACAGAATTCCGTACCTTGGTAATGCACACAAAACACAGACAAACCCTAAACTAATATGAAACAAAGCACCACATTATAGACGGAATAGACAGTCCCTGCTCAAAAGAGCTTACAATCTGATTTTGACATACTGGACAAAAAAGGTGCATCTATACACAGTGCTCAGAAGGGGAATTACAGAAGGAATAAAAGACAGATGGATGCTAGCAGATGGGTTGGAGTTAGAAATTGAAAGCAGCTTCCAAAAGGGGGCTTTAAGCATGGAGTGTAAGCAAAGAAGGAGTATATAGATAGATGAGATAGAGTAACAGAGGCTAGGAAATAAGGGGATTAATTTGAAGAAAGTTGTACTTGAGGTCAGATTGGTGAAGAGACTGGCAGCAGATGACTGTGATGGAAGATAAGTGAACCATTTTGTTGTACGATTTGGAAGAAATGTATATACAGTGGTACCTTGGATTACGAGCAAAATCCGTTCCAGGAGCATGCTCGTAATCCAAATGTTCGTTTATCAAAGCGAGTTTCCCCATAGGAAATAATGGAAACTCGCTTTGATACGTTCTCACCCCCTGAAGCTAACAGCGCTGCTCTATCCCCCCCCCCACGAGAACCGGCATTGCTCCCCCCGAAGGCCCCCCTGCGATCCGGCACCCTCCCCCCCCCCGTGATCGGGCACCCCCCCGCTGTGATTGGGTACCCCCCCGCCGCTGCTTACTGTCATCTGGGCACCGGCACCGGCATGTCCTGTATGTTCTCTCTGTGAACTCGCAGGCCTTGAGCATGCGCAGATGCTCAAGGCCCAGCAAGAAGAGGAGGCCGATCTTCGGACACCGGCACCAACGCACAGGACATGTCGGTGCCCAGTTGACAATAAGCAGCGGCGGGGGGGTGCCCGATCACAGCGGGGGGGAGGGTGCCGGATCGCGGTGGGGGGAGTGCTCGTAAATCGAGCCATGCTCGGTTTCCGAGGCGCCGATTTTGCGAATATTTTGCTCGTCTTGCAAAACACTCGCAAACCGGTGCACTCGTAAACCGAGGTACCACTGTACTGTCCTATTGTCTTGCTGCAGCATTCTGAATCAATTGGAACTGGTGCAGACCCTATGTAGTCAGACCAGTGCCGAGTGCATTACAATAATCTAGAGCAGGGGTACCCACTTTTTGGGCTTGCGAGCTACTTTTAAAAAGACCTAGTCAAAATGATCTACCAACAACAAAATTTTAAAAAACACAAAGCACACTGTACACAGAGAAAATGTTAATTATCATTTATATTCTGCGGGTTTTCAAAGAGGTCAAGGAAAACGACTTTATGCAATGTCACCTCAGGAACAACTATACAAAAATAGACAAATATACCCCCTCCCTTTTTACTAAACTGCGATAGCAGTTTTTAGCGCAGGGAGCTGCGCTGAATGCCCTGCGCTGCCCTCGAGCTCATAGGCTCCCTGCGCTAAAAAATGCTATTGCGGTTTAGTAAAAGGGGACCATAGTGCAAAATATAGACAGCAGATATAAATTCTCAAAATGGACACAATTTGATTAAACTGAAAATAAAATCATTTTTCCTACCTTTGTTGTCTGGTAATTTCATGAGTCTCTGGTTGCACTTTATTCTTCTGACTGTGCATCCAATATTTCTTCCCTTCTTTCAGCCTGCTGTATGCTTCCAGACCTCATTCCCTCCGCCAACTTTTTTTTCCTCTCTCCCTGCCCCCCTCCCCTTTCTTTCTTTCTGTCTCCCTGCCCCCCTTTCTTTCTGTTTGTCTTTCTCTCTCCATGCCCCCTTTCTTTCTGTCTTCCTGTCCCCCCCTTTCTTTTCCCTTCTTTCCTTCTGTCTCCCTGCCTGCTCCCAAGCCAATGCCGCCGCCATCGGGGAACAGGCCTCCAAACCACCGCCACCCCAAGCTCTCCCTGCATCCCCACACAGAAGCGTCGGGCCGACCAGATTTCCTCTCCCCAACGTCATTTCTGAAGTCGGAGAGGAAGTTCCGGGCCAGCCAGGCAGTGATTGTCTGGCCCGGAACTTCCTCTCCGACGTTAGAATTGATGTCGGGTGGGGGAAGTTGGTCGGCTCGGTGCTTCTGAGTTAGTAAGCAAGTAGAACGCGAAGGCAACGTGATCGAATCGCGTTGCCTTCGCAATCTACCGGTCGATCGCGACCGATCTTTTGGGCACCCCTGATCTAGAGTTACCATATGGCTCCAGAAAAAAAAAGAGGACGGATAGAGACATCTGGGTTTTACTTCCGTTGACAGCAATGGAAGTAAAACCCAGATGTCTCAATCCATTCTCTCTTTCATGGAGCCATATGGTAATCCTATAATAAATCTAACCTTGATGTTATAATGGCATGCACAACTGAGACAAGATTTGCCTTCCTAATGTAAGGAGAGAGGCTGCATGGTTGTCACAAATGACAGAAGCAGCTCTTGATTTGCTTGGATTTGTTGAATCTAGCTGTATTCCAAGGTTCTTTACTTGTGATTTGGTGTGGGAGTTCGTATTTCCCAATAGAGATTTTGATGTCAGGTTTGCACCCAATTGTGTTAAGGACTAGAGAATGACACGGGGACCGTTTACCGCAGGTCACTGCAGTAAATCCACAGGAATGGAGACATTTGCAACTGGTTTACCGCAGGAATGGGGACAAGACCTTTCACTGCCCCACAGGAATAGGGACACGACCTTTTACTGCCCTGTGGGAGCAGTGAAATGTCTTACTCCTGTAGTAAAAAAAATTGTGCCCATGTCAGACTCTGCATCTTCTCCCCAGTTCCTCTTGTGCCTATTTTACCTTCAGGAGCAAGCCATGCCACGATGAAAACAGAAGGAACCTAAAACCAAAGCCTGAGACCAATGTGATTTTAAGAATAAAATTACCAGACAACAAAAATAAAAAAAATAAATTTATTTTATATTTTGTGATTACAATATTTCAGATTTGAAATTTGTATCCTGCTAGAGCTGAAATTAGACATAACTGGGGACCACAAAGTCCAGGCTGTGCTTTGTTA
This sequence comes from Geotrypetes seraphini, assembly GCF_902459505.1. Taxonomy (NCBI): domain Eukaryota; kingdom Metazoa; phylum Chordata; class Amphibia; order Gymnophiona; family Dermophiidae; genus Geotrypetes; species Geotrypetes seraphini. The sequence goes on along the minus strand of NC_047085.1, from coordinate 265,922,162 downwards.
GCTTCCAGCTGGCTTAGGGCTCTCTCTCTGACCAGGGGGCAGTTGCCCTAGGTGCACTCCCCTAACATTATTATTGCCATGTGTGACTAAAGTATTCTGTTAGCTTGATTTTTCTATGTAGCATTCTGTAGTAATTTGGTTTGTTCAGTTTTCACAATAGTGTAGGGGATATTTGTGAAAGGGAGGGGAGATGGGTTTTGTTGAACCTTGCTCTGTTTTATTTGTGTTTATAAAATGACAATTGTCAGAGGAGAAGCTTCCGCCCACACACACACGACTGCAGGGCGTAACAGGCAGGCTTCACCAACATTAGTTTCTTTTCTAAAGCGCCGTGAAGGTAAGGGGGAGGGAGATAGATTTGGCTGGAGATAGGGAGGGAAGGGGCCGCACGTATGATCAGTGACAGCACGCCTTCCCTCCCTTAAGTTTCTTTACACCGCAAATGTAATGGGGGAGGGAGGGAGGTTCTCGGGCCACTGAAGGGCGGGTGAGGTGGCAAGAGGGAAGGGAGGATGCTGCGGGGACGGGGCGGTGAAGGGGACGGTGGTCCTGTGATGGGGACAGATTTTTTCCCCGTGTCATTTTCTATTAGGGACCCACAGTAGCTCGGTTTTACTGGGGTTCAAAGTTTATTGTTTCTAGCCCATTTTTGAATTGATGTTAGATAGGTAGTCATTTTATTCAGGACTGTGGATAAATCAGATTCAACAGGTATGAGTAGCTGCATATCATACGAATAGATGTAGAACTGAGTGTCCATTGACGAAATCAGTTTGGCTAGTGGCTTGAGATAGATATTGAACAGAATAAGTGACAGTATTGATCCTTGTGGCACCCCACAGGTCAGTGCCCATGGTGGTGATGAGGTACTACCAAACAGTACGAACTGTTGTCTGTCTGATAGATAGGATCTGAACCATGTAAGTACTACTCCATTGATACCGGTTTCTGCCAGTCAAAGTTTCATAAACTGCTAAGAAATCTTGCAGTTCTAATTTTTGTATAATAACTAGAGAATGACACGGGGAAAAAATCTGTCCCCGTCATTGCACCATCCCCGGCCCACCATCCTCTGCACCGCCCCGTCACCGCCGTTCCCTTCACCGCCCCATCACCGTCACCGCCATCCCTTTCACCGCCCCGTCACCGCCACTGCCATCCCATTCACCGTCCCCGTCTAGCACCCATCTTCTTCCCTCCGCTCTCCCATAGTCTGGCATCTGTCTTCTTCCCTTCCAGCGTCTTCTCCCCACTCTGCCTTCCACATTTCCTTTCAGGGTCTGTTCCTCTCTACCCTCTTTCAATGTCTGTTCTATTCCTTTCCACCACCACCCTTCCCTCCCTCCTTTACCATCTGTTCCTTTCTACCATCCTTCTTTCATATCTTCTATCAGTCCCCCCACCATCACTAGCAGTCTCTCTTCTCCCTTACCATGAGCAAATAGAACTTCTGAAAATTGTATTGCTGAGGCATTATTTCTAGTACGCCTTTTTTTCCAGATGGATAATGACATCAATTTTATAATTCTTACTGTCTGCTCTGATTTCATTCACAATTTGGTTTGTGTTTTGTACCTGAGGATTCCATGAGGCATTTAACCTTTTCCTGTCTCTTCTGTGATTTCAAGTTGATTCCTTCAATAATGGAGTCTCAAGGCAGTAGCAGTTTTCTATTTTGGTCTCTTTTGACATTGTTTAAGGGATTTCTTGTACATTTGGTGCTGGTCTTCTTTGATGAGGTCACTTCAGAATCTATTTCCAAGGAAGAGAAACTTTTTCCCTTTCACCCCCTCCTTCCTTGTGTGAGCCGGAACACGTGGTCCCCGCAAGCAAGTAATTTTATATCATTTTCATTCTATTCATTCATAGAAATTAAAGTCTAGATAATGCCAGTCACATAACAAAACATGATTTTACAAAAATAATTCCCTGCACAGTCAAGCCTGCAAGGATTACTAGATGTCTTTCAGCAACTCCCCTCCCTCCCCCCTTACCTTTGTGGCCAAGTCAAAATGATCTACCAACAATAAAATTTTAAAAACACAAAGCACGCTGTACGCAGAGAAAATGTTAATTATCATTTATATTCCGCGGGTTTTCAAAGAGGTCAAGGCAGATGACTTTATGCAATGTCACCTCAGTAACAACTATACAAAAATAGACAAATATTCCCCCTCTCTTTTTACTAAACTGCGATAGCGGTTTTTAGCGCAGGGAGCTGCGCTGAATGCCCCACGCTGCTCTTGACGCTCATAGGCTCCCTGCGCTAAAAACCGCTATTGCGTTTTAGTAAAAGGGGGCCATAGTGCAAAATATAGACAGCAGATATAAATTCTCAAAACGGACACATTTTGATCACTAAGTTGAAAATAAAATCATTTTTCCTACCTTTTTGTCTGGTGATTTCATGAGTCTCTGGTCCTTCTTCTTTTTTCTCCTGCCTCCCCCCCCCTCTTTCTTTCTCTCTCCCCTTGGCTCCCCTCTTTATTTCTGCCTTTCTCTCTCCCCCTGGCTCCCCTCTTTATTTCTGCCTTTCTTTCTCTCTCCCCCTGGCCCCCCTCTTTATTTCTGCCTTTCTTTCTCTCTCCCCCTGGCCCTCCTCTTTCTTTTTGCCTTTCTTTCTCTCCCCCTTGACCCCCTCTTTATTTCTGCCTTTCTTTCTCTCTCCCTCTGGCTCCCCTCTTTATTTCTGCCTTTCTTTCTCTCTTCCCCTGGCCTCCCTCTTTATTTCTCTCTCCCCCTGGCCCTCCTCTTTCTTTCTGCCTTTCTTTCTCTCCATCTTGACCCCCTCTTTATTTCTGCCTTTCTTTCTCTCTCCCCTTGGTCCCCCTCTTTCTTTCTCTCTCCCCCTGACCCCTCTTTATTTCTGCCTTTCTTTCTCTCTCCCCCTGGCCCCCCCTCTTTATTTTTTCCTTTCTTTCTCTCTCCCCCTAGCCCCCACAAAGCCATTGTGCCAATTTCTCCACTTCCACGATTCTTTCCCTACCCTCACCCCCAAGCCAGCAGCCGATTTCTCCCTGCTCCTTCCCCGATGTCCTGATGTCCTGAACTTCATCGGGCAGCAGCAGCATTCACAATTCACTGCTGTTGCCCGCTTCAGGCCTTCCTCTCTGTCGGGTCCTGTCTTCATGAAAACAGGAAGTAGGCAGGACCCGGCAGAGAACAAGGCCTGAAGCCGGCAACAGCAGCGAATTGTAAATGCTGTTGCTGCCCGAAGAAGGTAATGGAGCACCGAGGCAGACCGCTTCTCCCCCCTCCCAGCCGAACCCCCGCTGACCCTCCTATCTCCCTCCCCCGTGAACCTTTCCGACCCTCCCAGCGAGAGCAGCAAACCTCCTTTGCGGCTTTCTCCTCCCTCTGCCGCGTCACTGATGACGTCATCAGTGATGCTGCAGAGGGAGGAGAAAGCCGACGCTACTGGAGGGAGGTATGCTGCTTTCGCTGGGAGGGTCGGAAAGGTTCACTTGGGGGGGGAGATAGGAGGGTCAGCGGGGGGTTCGGCTGGGAGGGGGGAGAAGCGGTCTGCCTCGGTGCTCCAAGGCCTGGCGCCATTACCTTTTTCGCCCCTCCCGCCCCCCCCCCCCTTGGTACGCTACTGCTCTCCAGCTCTCCTTAGTTTGCCGGTTTTCTTTTTCAGCGACCGGCACGCTTTCAAAGAGCCGCGCACGCGCGGCTGCTCAAAGTTCAATCTTCTGCTCTGCTGCAACTTCCTGTTTCCGGTTGGGTCAGAGCAGAAGATTGAATACTGAGCAGCCGCGCGTGCGCGGCTCTTTTGAAAGCGTTCCGGTCGCCGAAAAAGAAAGCCGGCAAACTAAGGTGAGGTGGAGAGAGGAAGCTGGTTAAATGATCGAGCCGGCATGCGGGTGGGGGCTACGGGGACCGCACGATCCTTTATGCCTCACTGTAGTGACAAAACCATTCACTGCTCCACGGGGCGGTGATGGCCTTGTCCCCATCCCCGCAGAGGCTGCTAATTTTCATTTCCCGTTTTTGGCGGGTTACCCGCGGCTAAACGCGGTAGCCGCGGGTAAACTTCCACCGTGTCAATCTCTAATAATAACTCTTATCCTTGACCCCTATCAATTTGGTTTCCATTCTAATCATGGAACCGAGACCCTTCTCCTATCATTTCTCTATTGGCTTTAAGGAGCTAATTTGAACATTTTTCTACTTTATATCATTAAAAAATCTCTCTCTATAAAATCAGATGTATCTGTGTGTGTGTGTATGTACATATGTTCCAGAATAACTTTGAAATGCATGGACAGATTTCAACCAAACTTGATACACATATCACTTACTATCTGGGAAAAAATACTGTGGGGGTGGGAAGGGAGTAATATGTAAAAATTTTCCAAAATGACAGATTTTACTGTCTAATCTATAGTTTTTGGGCTTGCTGAGATTAATATTCAGCATAACTCTGAAATGCATGGAGAGATTTCAACCAAACTTGGTACACTTATGACTTACTATCTGGAAAAAAAATACTGTGGAGGTGAGAAGGGGGTGAGATGTAAAAATTATCAAAATCAATAAATATCCGACTATCTGGAAAAAAAATACTATGGAGGTGAGAAGGGGGTGAGATGTAAAAATTATCAAAATCAATAAATATCCGGGCAATGCCGAGTGATCAGCTAGTATTAATATAAAATCCCTTAGAACTATCTGGTCTGCTTGCAAACAAATACAGAAGTCAAAAATATTTTTAACAGTTTTGATCATTAATAGTGATTAAATGAATTTTCCATAGTTATGCATAGGGACAGACCTTTGCAGAGTGAAATAGCATTTTTGATTTTTCATTGAATATGTGAACATATCTTAGAAAAGATGACTAAAGTCTCAGATCCAAACTGTTGTGAATGACTGATTTTCCATGTTGTGTATCCTTAAGCAGTCTGCAAAAGTTATAGTTCTGTAACTTTTTTTTTTTTTTTTCACCTAAAAGGACTGGGCTTGAATTGTATTACAAATCGTTTGCACCAACAGAATTAATTTAAACCTCTTTTTTTTTCTAAAGATTTTGATCACCTTTTCCCAGAGATGGTCACATGTTTGTTTTTTGATTTTCTTTCTGAAATAATTACCTTCTTGTCCCTACTTCCTGTTATAAAGTATTTGCTGTCTGGGGTCCAATCACATGACCAAATAATTCGGCTATGCATGGCTGTTTTTTTATCTGTGTGCGCATATAGACTAAACACTGGTCCTGGAAAAAATGAAATGATTACATTTAAATATCATTCTGCATCTCTTTCACTGTAGAACAGGGAATACTCTATTATGCAAATTCAGAAGAGCTATTCCAGTTTATCGAAAACTGTGTGCCGCGGTACACTAGTATGCCTCCTAAGATTCCAAGTGTGCCGCGGCTCACACAGGAGGAAGAGAAGCACTGGCCTGCTGACTTGCCTCTTGCTGCGAGGCACCACCTGTAGTGCCGGCGCTACATCTTCCTACTGCTGTCGTGTTTCTCTCTGCACGCGAAACCCCACCTGCAGGACCTTCCTGCTGCCATTGCATTTCTCTCTGCACCCCCCTCTCTGACCAGCAGTGGCAGCTCCGTGTGCTTTTTAACTTGGTCATACAGCTGCCGCTAGGATTAATTTAGACGTGGTTTCATCCGAGAGCCTCGGGACCTTTGCTAGGCCGGCCAGCATCATCGAAAGAGGCTGACCTAGCAAAGGCCCCAAGGCTCCCGGATGAAACCGCGTCTAAATTAATCCTAGCACCAGTTGTGTGACCAAGTTAAAAGCACACAGTGAGCTGCCACTAGACAGAGACAGGAGAAGTACTGCTGGACAAGGGAGGAGGGAAGGGGGAGGATGGAAGGGAGAAGGGGTATTGCTGGACAGGGGGAAGGGGGAGGATGGAAGGGAGAAGTGGTACTGCTGGACATGGGGAGAGGAAGAGGTGCTGCAGGGAGAAGAGGTGCTGCTGGACCTGGTAGAAGGGGAGGGAAAGATACCACACATTGGAGGGGAGGGTGAGATGGTGGATGGGGAGTGGGGTTGGGGGGAGGGAAGGAAGGAAAATTGTTACAGGAGGAGTGAGTAATAAGAAAGGGAGAAATTGACATGGGGTGGAGGAGAGAGAGAAATGATGCATAGGGAAAGAACTTGGGGTGCTAAGGAAGGATGTCACGCGAGGGAAGAGGCAAGGAGAGAGAGAAAAAGTATGCAGGAGACAGAAAGGGTTAGACTCATGGAAAGGGTGAGATGGATGGGGAGGACAGAAAGGAGGGAAGGAGAAATGTCACACTCAGTGGAGAAAGGAGGAGAGGGCAGAGAGTAAAAAGTTGGACTCATGGAGGGAGAGAGAGAGAGAGAGTTGTTGGTTAGGGGAGGGAAGGAGGACTGGAGGAGAAGAAGCATGCAGGAAGAAGAGAAAGAAGTGTTGGACTGGTGGAAAGGAGGGAGAAATGTTGGACTGGGAGCAGGGCCAGAAAGGAGGAAGAGAAGGGGGAAGAAGGAAGGAAAGTAGAGAAAAATGTTACACTAGGGAGGGGGGAAGGGAGAGATACCAGACCAGGGAATAGAAGGGAAGGGAGTCTGGTAGCACAATAGAAATAACAATAATAGTAGCAGTAGTAGAGAGAGATGCCAGATTATGGGAAGGAGAGGAGAGAAATGCCAGAGTGAGAAGGGGGAAAGGAAGGAGAGAGATGTTGGACTACTGGGAGGAGGGAGGGAAGGAGAAAGATGTCAGACCATGGAAACGGTGAGGGAAGGGGGGAGAGAGAGAAAGGAAAGGTAAGACATGGAAAGTAGATTACAGCAGAAAATTGGAAAAATTGAATGTTAAGTTAATGCCAAAGATGGATGCAAACTTATTTCCTTGTGAGTAGTTCAGGGTTATGAGGTTTCAAACAAAAGAAAACCAGAAAAAGTTATAGGTATCATAGGACAAACTGGTTTCAATGAAAACAAGTCTATAAAGTGTGACCCAATTGGCTTGTAAAAAAGCTCAGAGATATGAAACTCTGAAGGGAAGGCTGTTAAACCTCCCTGAGAAAGAGTTCACCTTCCAGTCATAGCAACTTAACAAGTCCGTGGTCACACTTAAAGACTCAAAAATATGTTGACTTTTAAAAAATCAAAATTCTTAGAGTCTTTCCACTATATGAAGTAAATATCTTCTCTTATTTGACATAAAGAAACTGCCACCACTATGTTCACTATGTTCAGAGCTAAGTGAACATAGTGGTGGCAGTTTCTTTATGTCAAATAAGAGAAGATATTTACTTCATATAGTGGAAAGACTATACAAACCAACGCCCCGGCATTTATAGATAGGCTTTTGATTCCACAGAACTCATCAAGAGTTCTTAGATCTACTTCACAGTTTACCCTTAATGTTCCTTCTTTGAAAATTATCGGAACACGCCGTGCTTCTATTTTTTCCGTAACTGCTCCAATGACTTGGAATTCTCTTCCCTTATATCTAAGACTTGAACGAGATTTGCAGAAATTTAAAAGCAGTTTAAAGAGCTTTCTTTTTAAAGATGCTTTTAACTGAAATTACAATGTCCAACCAAGATGTAAAACTTTATGATTTCAGCCATCTCCTAAATTAAGATTTTCAACAGTTCTCTTATTCGACCTCATCTCTGCCAGCAATCCTCTTCTTCCTTCCCTCCTTATGTACTTCCCTTATATGTACTTTTTCTTTAAAATTGTATTTCCTCCCTTCTTTCCTACTGTTTCCTGTGGTTTTAAAAGCAAATACCAAGTACGTCTGGTAACAAATTATGTATAAGTGATTTTTTTTTTTTTTAATCATTTTTTTACTTTTTGTACAACGCTTTGTATTTTGGTAAAGCGTTCAATCAAATAATATGAATAAACTTGAAACTTGAAGATATTTACTTCATATAGTGGAAAGACTCTAAGAATTTTGATTTTTTAAAAGACAACATATTTTTGAGTCTTTAAGTGTGACCACGGACTTGTTAAGTTGCTATGACTGGAAGGTGAACTCTTTCTCAGGGAGGTTTAACAGCCTTCCCTTCAGAGTTTCATATCTCTGAGCTTTTTTACAAGTCAATTGGGTTACACTTTATAGACTTGTTTTCATTGAAACCAGTTTGTCCTATGATAAAGATGGATGCAAGGCAGAAAATGAAGAAGGAGAGAAAAACGGTCAATGGATAAGGCGGCACTGGAAACATAGTTAAAAGCACAGAAAAATAAAGTCACCACACAACAAAGGTAGGGAAAATGATTTTATTTTCAATATAGTGATAGAAATGTATCAGTTTTGAGAATTTATATCTGCTGAGTATATGAAAAATGAATGAAAAAAATTGTATTACAATTAGTAAAGGGGCGGGATCTGGGGAAGAGCTTGGATGGATGTAGGGTGGAGCTTGGGCGGTCTATGGTTGGGGTACTCAATTGATATTTGTTAGACTTCCCTGCTGGCATGCCATACTGACATTTCAGGGCCTGTCTGGAGGGCCTCTGTGCATGCGTGAATGTCGATGTGATGATGTCACGCATGCGCATGATGTAATCACGGTGACATCCATGTACTTCTGGGTGCCTTGAGCCATGGCCACTACCTTTAGTATGCCCCGGCTCGAGAAAGTTTGAGACACTGAGCTATTCAAACTACATAAGCTCTAATAGACAGCAAGCATTTGGAAGGTATCATAAGAGTACCTGCAGCCACTAGTAAAACATATGGGCTCGTATAGGAGCTCTATAGCCCTCAAAAATTCTAGAACTTAGAACATTATTGGTATAAGGCTAGGAAAGTTGCTCACATGTACCTGGTGTTCTCTATGGACAGCAGGACAAGGGTGATGATGCTGCCATAAATATGAATTTGCTTAGCATAAACACACAAGAAAGACTTTTGTGGTTGTGCACAGCAGGCATGTTATAGGAACGCAACCTGCTAGGTCCTCTAATTACTATCATATAGCTTAATAAAAAGAAGCCAGAATTTTTGAACTCCAAGGGGAAGATTATAAGTGACTGACTTATCTTGCTGTCTATGGAGACTCCAGTTACAGGTGAGCAATGTTGCCCTCTCTGTGAACAAGCAATCCCAAATGTGGTTGGGTGTGTCAACCCAATCCTTGACTTGAATATGTGGAGAAAGTACTCTAACCAAACGCCTCCAATTCACTATGATGGCATCTCTATATGCCTAGATTTGAATACATGTCGAGTACAGTAAGTTGTGCCACCAATATATTATGAATAAGCTGCTATATTCCTTACCTCCATCTCTACTAAAATGTGAATGTACCCTTAGTCCTATGCAAATATGTGATTGTACCCTTATTCGTATGCTTTGAAAACACTGTGAATATATCACTGTAACCCGTTCTGGGCTCCTGGGGAGGATGGGCTATAAAACTAAATAAATACATGTAGGGCTCTGGGTATATATTTTACTGAGGCTAGGCCAGGGGTGGGCAACGAGGGTCCAGAATCCAGTCAGGTTTCCAGGATTTCCCCAATGAATATGCATGAGATCTATTTGCATGCACTGCCTCCCATTTTATGCAAATTAATCTCATGCATATTCATTATGGAAATCCTAAAAACCTGACTGGATTCCGGCCCTCGTTGCCCACCCCTGGGCTAGGCAGACAACTGTTTTAATAGCCGATGAATTTCCATGTTCTATCTGGGTAATCTAACTGCAGTTAACAGTCCATTATGTTTGTTAAATCTGTTAAAAAGTGTGTGAACTTTTAATATGTAATTTAGACTTGAAGCCGAATAAAATATTTTAAAATAAAAAATAAATAAAACTTACCTAACTCAGCTTGATTATCATCATCTTGTTTCCACAGTGACCAATTTCTGTCTCTGGATACTGCTAATAAGAATTTATTGTTGGGAGAAAATGCCATCTGAGTAACAGTCAGGTTGTGGAATGATAATATTTGCAGCTGCTTCCAGGACGTGGTGCTCCACAATATAATTGCTGCATGTTCTCTTTTTGAGGCCTAAAAAAAGGAGACAGAGAAAAAAAGAAATCAATGTCACTTTAGCTTTGAAATGATACACAACTGGATTCATGCTGGACTTCTACAATTTGGCAATTCATTTCTGATTTTGCAACCAGATAAGAAAAAATAAAATAAAATGAAAGAACCATCCTTTGCTTGTGCTCAGCCCTGAATAGATTTTACCCCCTCCTTTACAAAGCTGCGCTAGTGTTTTTAGCGCCAGCTGCCATAGAAGTCCTATGAGCATCCATGGCGTTACCGCCACAGCTGGCACTAAAAACGCTAATGTGGCTTTATAAAGGAGGGGGTAAAATCTGTCATTTTCTTCTTTTTTTATATTCTTAGTGAAATTCATTTCATTGTTATTGCTAGAAGAATAACGCACAAGGGTCCTGCAATATTTGAGGAGATTTTCACATAATACAAGGCAATGGTTAATTAGAAGCTGGAGTAATTATGCAGATGATGCCTAATAATTTTTTTAGGAGGTCAGTTTTAATAAAGGTTCAACTTGAAGTTCACTGATTCTATATAAATCAAATCAAAATACAATTTCAGACACTGTGTTCCTGGCAACAACATCTTTCAGTGGGACAGTGGTCCCAAGCACAAAGCAATAGAAAGTGAATGACCTCCTCTGATCTGAACCAAACAGAAAATCTTGGACAAGACTTGAAGACTACAGTTCACAGACAACCATTAGGCTTGAGTTTTTCTAATAGGAAAATAGGAAGAAACAGCTCCCTAAAGTTATACAAAACTTGCGTATCTATTTATAAAAGGTACAAATTTTGTACAAAACAGTAATAATATTAAACAAATTATAATTAAATAGAAGAAAATATAAAATAATATAATATATATGTGTGCTCTGTCTCAATACATCAATTTTTATTTGCGTTCTTTTCTATGGCTACCTCATATGTTAGAGATTCTCAACATTATATGTGCCCCCCCCTAATGAGCAGGTTATTTAGTTATAATGGATGCAAGCATTATATATCAATATTCCCCAAGATTATGCTATACAGATAGTTGATTAGGTTCTTACCTTGATAATCTTCATTCCTATAAGGAGGGACGGGAATTTTGACTAGTAAGTTTTTTCCATTCACCAGTGAGACTGCAGAAAGCATCATCTACATTTTTCTTCAACTCTACCTCCTTGTGTCACTGGGCAGCGTCTCAGTCCCTCAGTTCATTCCAAAGCAATGGATAACCTCTAGGAAGGAGAGAACAGAAAATCTCCCTGATATGTTAAGTCTTTTCTACTCTGCAATGAGAAAAACTTAATTCAAAGAAAAATCACATAACAACAAGGTGGAACCAAACAAGCCACTTACTTGAGTGCAACCAGCACTAATAGTTATGCCACCAAAGGGCTAAAGCATACTCATCTTATCTGTTTTATGGCGGCACATTAAATATCTTCAGTACTGGCTGTGTAATCCCAGACAAACATCTGAAGAAACGTAGACATATCTGATGCAGAAAGCAGAAACATGAGGATACTCATACCTGTCGAACCGGGAATCAGGCTAACTGAACATCTGACAGGGTGGTTGTCAGGACTCCTGTGTCTCCTTACAGGAAAGATGATGATCAAAGTAAGAACCTAATCTTCTTTTCCAGTACAGGAGAGACAGGAGTCCTGACTAGTGGAATGTACCAAAGCAGTCCCCTGAGTCTAGAGTGGGGCAGATGAGCCTGCTGAGAGAACTAAGGACCCAAATGCGGCATCCATCTGTGCCACAACATCCACTCTGTAAAACTTGGTAAAAGTATGGAGAGTGGAACATGTAGCTGCCCTACAGATTTCCTTGGGCCATGACAAAGCCATGCCTCTGGTAGAATGTGCTTTAAAGAGATTGGTGGCTCTTTACCACAGCCATGGAAATCCACCTGAAAATAGTTGCCTTCAAGGCTTAATTTCCCCGCTTGCTAATGTTGGTCAATACGAAAAGGGGGTTTGAAAGATGAAACTCAATTGTCACCTCGAGATAACAGAAAAGAACTCTCCTCACACCCAGCAATGCTAATACTTTGTCTTATTTCCTAATGCTTGAGGCATGAAATGCTGGAAGTCAGACTTCACACTTCACATGAAAAATAGACACCTTCTCAACTCGCATTCCAAAGGAAAAACTGAGGGACCGAGGAACTGCCCAGTGATCCAAGGATGCAGAGTTGAAGAAAAATATAGATGATGCCTTCTGTATGCTCATGGGTGACTGGAAAAACATAATAACATAGTAACATAGTAGATGACGGCAGATAAAGACCCAAATGGTCCATCCAATCTGCTCAATCTGATTCAATTTAAATTTTAAATTTTTTCTTCTTAGCTATTTCTGGGCAAGAATCCAAAGCTTTACCCTGCACTGTGCTTGGGTTCCAACTACCGAAATCTCTGTTAAGACTTACTCCAGCCCATCTACACCCTCCCAGCCATTGAAGCCCTCCCCAGCCCATCCTCCACCAAACAGCCATATACAGACACAGACCGTGCAAGTCTGCCCAGTACTGGCCTTAGTTCAATATTTAATATTATTTTCTGATTCTAAATCCTCTGTGTTCATCCCACGCTTCTTTGAACTCAGTCAGTTTTACTCTCCACCACCTTTCTCGGGAGCGCATTACAGGCATCCACTACTCTCTCCGTAAAGTAGAATTTCCTAACATTGCCTTTGAATCTACCACCCCTCAACCTCAAATTATGTCCTCTGGTTTTACCATTTTCCTTTCTCTGAAAAAGATTTTGTTCTATGTTAATACCCTTCAAGTATTTGAACGTCTGAATCATATCTCTTATATATATATATATATATATATATATATATATATATATATATATATATATATATATATACACACACCGAGTGTACTTTGTATTTATGTTCAAATATTTTTTTATTATACAGCCCCCCTCCCCCGAAGGCCTGACCCCCCCTGAAGGTCTTCACATTCCCCCTCAAAGGTTGACTCCCCCCCTGAAGGCCTGCACTACCCCTTGAAGGACTGCACTCCCCCCCCCCCGAAGGCCTACCCTCCCCACATCCATTTACCTAATTCCAGCAGGGAGCAGTCTGCAGAGAGGATCGCTGGTACTTTAGCGATCCTTGCAGGTTGCCATAGGCCTCAGGAGCTGTCTTCCCTCTGCCCCAAGCCTGTCTCTGACTTAGAGGAGGGGCAGGACCACGGCAGAGGGAAGACAGCTCCTGAGGCCTATGGCAACCTGTAAGAATTGCTAAAGTACCACCTGCCAACGGCCGTCTCCCATTCGTCCCCTTTGGAGATCCCCACAGGAATAAGGAAGTTAAATTAATAGAATACTTAGGCACAGAAAAACAAAGAAATACTTCCAAGAACTGCCCCATAAGAACTGCCTGTCACAATGCTCATTAGTGGAACTGAATAAAAGACAAGTACAATGGATTTAGAAGGGGGACGATCCGCCCGGGTGCACGGCTTGGAGGGGTGCACAGCCGGCCAGGTCCGGCTCATCCTGCCTTTCTTTTCCCCCGGTCCGCGCTCGGGGCTTGTGCCTGCCTGGTCCCGCGCCGACGCTCGAATGGTGCCGTCAACTCCCGCGAGTCTCGCGATAACCAACAGCACCATTTGGGCGGCGGGTGCGAGCCCCGTGCGCAGACCGGTGGAAAGGAAGGGCAGGAGGACCCGGATGGCTGTGCATCCCTCCAAGCCGTGCACCCGGGGCGGGGGCGGAGGCGGACCGCCCCACCTCGGTACGCCACTGATTGGGAGGTCGATTTTGGGGTTTTTAAAATTGTATATCGGGCAGCATTAGGCCTCGCTCTTACCTCAATCATTACAGGCGCTTCTGTTTCTTGTGATACGCTGAGCTCCGTCCCCCACCGACCTTCACCCCGCCCTTCCAGCACTCTGATTGGCCAGCGTTCTTTAAGAGGCGGGCCAGTCAGGAGGGGAAAAAAAGAGAAGGGAAGAAGGGAACCTGCTGTGCGATCGACTGGGGTCGCCTGAGCGAACGACCTGTCGATCGCGATCGACGCGTTGGGCACCCCTGCTCTAGGGTATACATATTCAGGGCTTCCAGTCTCTCCTCATACGTCTTCTGGCGCAAGCCTCCTATCATTTTCGTCACCCTCCTCTGGACCGCCTCAAGTCTTCTTACATCCTTCGCCAGATACGGTCTCCAAAATTGAACACAATACTCCAAGTGGGGCCTTACCAATGACCTATACAGGGGCATCAACACCTTCTTCCTTCTACTGACTACGCCTCTCTTTATACAGCCCAGAATCCTTCTGGCAGCAGCCACTGCCTTATCACACTGTTTTTTCACCTTTAGATCTTCGGACACTATCACCCCAAGGTCCCTCTCCCTGTCCGTGCATATCAGCTTCTCTCCTCCCAGCATATACGGTTCCTTCCTATTATTAATCCCCAAATGCATTACTCTGCATTTCTTTGCATTGAATTTTAGTTGCCAGGCATTAGACCATTCATCTAACTTTTGTAGATCCTTTTTCATATTTTCCACTCCCTCTTTGGTGTCTACTCTGTTACAAATCTTGGTATCATCTGCAAAAAGGCACACTTTTCCTTCTAACTCTTCAGCAATGTCACTCACAAACATATTGAACAGGATTGGCCCCAGCACCGATCCCTGAGGGACTCCACTACTCACCTTTCCTTTCTTCGAGCGACTTCCATTAACCACCACCCTCTGGCGTCTGTCCGACAGCCAGTTTCTGAACCAGTTCACCACTTTGGGTCCTAACTTCAGCCCTTCAAGTTTGTTCAACAGCCTTCTATGAGGAACTGTATCAAAGGCTTTGCTGAAATCCAAGTAAATTACATCTAGCATATGTCCTCGATCCAGCTCTCTGGTCACCCAATCAAAAAATCCAATCAGGTTCGTTTGGCACAATTTACCTTTTGTAAAGCCATGTTGCCTCGGATCCTGTAACCCATTAGATTCAAGGAAGTACACTATCCTTTCTTTCAGCAAAACTTCCATTATTTTTCCAATAACTGAAGTGAGGCTCACCGGCCTGTAGTTTCCTGCTTCATCCCTGTGACCACTTTTATGAATAGGGACCACATCCGCTCTCCTCCAATCCCCAGGAATCACTCCCGTCTCCAGAGATTTGTTGAACAAGTCTTTAATAGGACTCGCCATAACCTCTCTGAGTTCCCTTAGTATCCTGGGATGGATCCCATCTGGTCCCATCGCTTTGTCCACCTTCAGTTTTTCAAGTTGCTCATAAACACCCTCCTCCGTGAACGGCGCAGAATCTACTCCATTTTCTCGAGTAACTTTGCTAGACAATCTCGGTCCTTCTCCAGGATTTTATTCTGTGAACACAGAACAGAAGTATTTGTATAGCACATTCGCTTTCTCCTCATCACTTTCCACATATTGGTTCCCAGCATCTTTTAGCCTAGCAATTCTATTTTTCATCTTCCTCCTTTCACTAATATATCTGAAAAAATTTTTGTCTCCCTTTTTTACATTTTTAGCCATTTGTTCTTCCGCCTGTGCTTTCGCCAGATGTATCTCTCTCTTGGCTTCTTTCAGTTTCACCCTGAGTTTCTGCTCTCCTCTTCTTGGTTTTTTTTATATTTCACGAATGCCAATTCTTTCGCCTTTATTTTCTCAGCCACTAGGTTGGAGAACCATATCGGCTTCCTTTTTCTCTTGTTTTTATTGATTTTCTTCACATAAAGGTCCGTAGCCATTTTTATCGCTCCTTTCAGCTTAGACCACTGTCTTTCCACTTCTCTTATGTCCTCCCATCCTAACAGCTCTTTCTTCAGGTACTCTCCCATAGCATTAAAGTCCGTACGTTTGAAACCTAGGACTTTAAGTCAGTACTCCTGTCCCTCCTGTACTGGAACTGTACGAGGTCTGTTCAAAAAGTTCCAGGACAGTTTGAATTGTGTGCCAATGGGAAGTTCTATTGAGACGCGCTAGGTGGCATTGAGTAACTTGAAACCTCACAAGTAACCTTATTTTTTTCTGTTTGTTGATATCTTCATCCCCGAGCTTAGCTTTGTGAAAGTGTGTTTTCATGATCAGCTATTTTTCATCATGTGCGACTTCAATGAGCAGCGCTACAGCGTGAAGTTCTGTTTTAAATTTGGGTAAGACTGCTACAGAAACTTATGAAATGTTGAAAGTGGCTTATGGGGAATATATCATGAGTCATGGTGTTTTGAATGGGATTCATACTTCAAAAGTGGCCGTGAATCAGTGGAAGATGATTTGTAAACTGGAAGACCATCAACGTCAACTGATGATGATCACGTTGATCAAGTGAAAGTTCTTGTGTGCTATGGCTTCTTTGTTAGATTACCTTGATTTAAGTAGCGCTTTTGATTTGGTCAATCACGCTATTTTAATTGATTGTCTGGAATCTACTGGCATCTTGGGAAATGTCTTGAACTGGTTTTGGGGTTTTCTGGGTAATAGATTGTACCGAGTGTTTATTGATGGCAGATTTTCTTATCGTTGGATAATCTATGCGGGGTTCCTCAAGGTTCGCCTTTATCTCCCACCTTGTTTAACATTTACCTCGCATCATTGGGAAACCTATTGCAAAGTTTAAAATTAAGATTTTATATCTATGTTGATGATATCACCATAGTTATTCCGTTAACTTGTCTAACAGTTGAGATAACAAATTATATAGCAACCATTCTGAATCAGATTGAACTTTGGATGATTGATTTCAAACTAAAATAGAACCCTGAAAAAACTAAGGGCTCCTTTTACTAATGTGCGCTAGCATTTTTAGCGCGTGCTAAAGATTAGTTTGCGCAAATCACGCGCTAAATGAAAAATACTAACGCAAGCTTTATGAAGGTGTTAGCGTCTAGCACGTGCAGCATTGTAGCGTGCGCTAAAACCGCAAGCGCACCTTAGTAGAAGGAGCCCTAAATTTTTCCTAGCAAGCCCCAACAATAAGATTAAAGAAACATTGATCCATCTGAATGGTTTTGATTATTCTATTGATCACTCTATAAAAATATTGGGAGTGACATTAGATCGGCACCATACTCTGGAACAATATACAGATCTGTTACTTAGGAAATGTTTCTCAGTTCTATGGAAACTCCAAACCATTAAGAAATATTTCGACGAAGTATCGTTCCGCTTGTTAGTTCAGTCATCTATATTAAGTATTTTTGACTACTGTAACATAATTTACTTGGGCGCTTATAAGAAAATCTTTAAAAAAATTAAGAGTGGTACAAAACACTGCAGTTTGGTTGATTTTCAGCCTGAAAAAATGGGAGTATATCAGCCCCTATTACCAAAAACTACATTGTTGCCAATGGAGGCCAGAGTTTTATTCCCAAATCTGCATGTATCTGTTTTAAATCAATCTTCGGCATGTCTCTAGGTTACCTTGTTTCCCATTTCTCCTTGAACTACTCCAATAAGCCTACATGCAGAGTCCACCTATTTACATATCCTACTATAAAATCTTGTCGTTTTAAGAGATTTAAGCACATAAGCATTGCCTCTGCTGGGTCAGACCAGGGGTCCATTGTGCCCAGCAGTCTGCTCCCGTGGCGGCCCTCCAGGTCCGTGACCTGTAATTGGTCCTTACCTAAATTATTCATCCCCTATTCATTTAGTACCTGTACCTTTACCCTTCAATCCCTTTCTCCTTCAGGAAGTCATCCAATCCCTTTTTGAAGCCCAATATTGTACTCTGCCCTGTCACCTCCTCTGGGAGCGCATTCCAGGTGTCCACCACCCTCTGAGTGAAGAAGAACTTCCTAGCGTTTGTTTTGAATCTGTCTCCTTTCAATTTTTCTCAATGCCCTCTTGTTTTTGTTAGCCCGGTCAGCCTAAAAAATCTGTTCTTCTCTACCTTCTCTATGCCTTTCATGATTTTATAAGTCTCTATCATGTCCCCTCTAAGTCTCCGCTTCTCCAGGATAAAGAGCCCCAGTTTCTCCAACCTTTCAGCATACGAAAGGATTTCCATGCCCTTTATCATCCTTGTCGCTCTTCTCTGGACCCTCTTGAGTATCGCCATATCCTTCTTATGGTACGGCTACCAGTACTGGACATAGTACTCCAGATGTGGGTGAACCATCACTCGATACAATGGTAGAATAACCTCCTTCATTCTGGTAGTGATACCCTTTTTGATTATGCCCAACATTCTGTTCGCTTTCTTTGAGGCTGCTGCACAGTGCGCCGCTGGCTTCATTGTTCTATCCACCAATACCCCCAAGTCTTTTTCTAGGCTGCCTTCCCCCAGTACCCTCCCTCCCATCGTATAGCTGTACATTGGGTTCCCCTTCCCCACATGCAAGATTTTACATTTTTCTACATTGAAGCTCATTTGCCATCTCTTTGCCCACTCACTCAGTCTTTCAGGTCTCCTTGTAATTCTTTGCAATCCTCAATAGTTCTGACTCTATTGGAGAGTTTTGTGTCATCCATGAATTTTATAACTTCGCATTTTGTCCCTGTTTCCAGGTCGTTTATGAATATATTGAACGTGTTTAGTCTGCCAGCCACCTCTTTTTCCTCCTTCACCACTCCCTTGAAAGAACTCTCTTTTCAGGCAGCCAAAATGAATGATTGGTTTGGTAAAATTATGGAAGGTGTCTCATCTTATTATTCTTTTAGAAAATCAGTCGAGACACAGCTATTTGACAAATTCGTAATTTAAGTTTTCTACTGTCTTATCAATTATAATTATGTATCTCTTATGACTCGTAAAAAAATTAATATATCTTTTATGACTGTGCTATATTGGCTTGAAGTTATCTTATAGCTATATATTTAAGAGGGGTGAAGGTATTGAGCATGTTTCACCAGTGTGTACTAGAAACTTTGTTTTCTTTTGTTTGACTGTGGATTTTGTTTCCAGTTCCTCCATTTTTTTGTTTTCTTTTATGACTTGTACATATTCGCTGAATGTCCAGCCTTACTTTGTTGTGAACCATCTAGAACTGTTATGGTCTGGCGATATATAAGAATAAAGTTATTATTATTAATCGGCAATTAACTGTTAGAGAATTGGCAGAGGAATGCAATAACTCCATTGGTTGATACCACAACATTCTAACAAAGAAGTTGGGGATATCTTGCATTATTTTCAAAGTTTGTTCCACGGTTGATGACCAACGACCAGAAAAACCGTATCATGATCTGTCAGAATCTTCTTGAGCAGGCAAATGATGACAAAACATTTCTTGATAAAGCGATAACTGGTGATGAACATGAGTCTACGGTTATGATGTGGAAACCAAAGCTCAATCGTCTCAATGGAGAACCAAAACATCGCCAGGATCAAATAAAGCTCAGCAAGTTTCCAAAGATTGTATCCCTCCCAATCCCTGCTAAGGAGATTAGGAATCAAGTGTTAGGGTCTGTATTCTTAAGCCTTAGCACTGCTACAGCTAGCACAAGAAAACTAGAGGTAGGAAAGAGTTAAGGATTTCCCCTCCTCCCCCCGTAGCTTGCAGTCACAAAAATGAAACACTTCTGGAACTGTGTTAGCCTTACTTCCTCATAGCTTAACATTATTATATAACATTCATATAGAACACAACCACACTTCGTATATTAACTTGTGGCTTCCACTGCATTTCATTATTTCCTTCAGAGCTTATCGAAGCACATTCATCACAACTCATACATTCATTAAACCATGGCTCAACTATACTTTCCCCACATATTGATAGCATGTCTACTTCCTGAGTGTCTGGTAATGTTTGTACCCTGGATAGGCTTATCTGCTGGACTGGGTCTTGAAAGTTTCTTAGCCTGGTCTCTTTTGTTAGCCTTTCTTCCTTCAGTGGCTGGAAATGCTGTGGGCTTTTGGCAACTGCCCTGCTGCTTCTGTTCGCTGTTAAGAATGAAGTTCTGCCTCGGAGTGAACTTCCTCTCTCTCTCTCTGCCTGATCTCAGACTCTTCACCTGTTTAACTGCACCCAGAAATTAAAGCTGAGGTTCTCTTTGGCTGTTCCTTAGGCTGCCTGCCTGTTTTCATTAAAGCTTTTCCCGCTGTGTTTTCTAGTGCAGTTTTCTCCACTCCATCCCCTCTCTTGTCCCTACCTAGACCAGGAGATGTAGTACATGGGAATGGATTCTGATTTACAGAATTGTCAAACAAGGGCAAATAAGCTTTTAGGACAGGAATATTTTTGATTCCTGTAGCCTTTTTCTTAAACCTGAGTGATATTATTCCTGTGCTTCTCCTCAGTGACAGGGCATAATTCTTTATTCTCAGGCTGAGACTCGGGCATTTTGTTGGTTTCTGACTTTTCCCTGTCATTTAACCCTATTCTTTGTTTTCTATCTTAATCTAATAGGACACTACCTCCTATCCCATAATTCTAATTTCCTCAGGAGTCTTTCATGAGAAACATTGTCAAATGCCTTTAGAAAACTCAGATATACAATTATACACAACTATAGATATATCTAAAAAGTAATTAAAATCACAAATTTTGATTGCTTATGCCTTCCCATTGGCTCATTCCTGGAGGAAGCCCTTCTGAAGGGATTACAATTATGAGTTGTTTAGAATGATTGTTCAACATTGCATAATGTGATGGAGCTGTTTTTGCTCATTCTTCTTACTAAAGAAAAGCACAAGATCTTGCAGAATGGTTGAAGATCTCCTGTGGACTGAGGTCTCAAGTCTTGTCCTAGATTTTGTTTGGTTGAGATCTGAGCCTTGAAAGGACTACTGTTAAGGAATTCACTTTCTTCTTGCTGATCCACTCTATACTATTTCTTTGTGCTTGGCTTGTTTTCATAACCTATAACTACTGACTTTAGGGGGACTGCTTGACTGAGACAATGTCTTGATGATGCCAGCTAATACACTTTACAATGACGGACATGACACTCCTCCAAGGGATATTCAGATACACTGTAGTTTTCTTATAGTCTTCTCCTAATCTGTTTTTTAAATAAATTTTTCATGGTGTTTTACCAGCAGCTCCATGTTTGATATGTTTAGCTTTGGATTCACTTCATGTATCAAAATGACTTGATTCTTCATCCAGGAATAATCATATCAGCTCAGTTACTGTGATTTGACACAAATAGATTCATTTAACTTGATCTTAAGGTAGCCAAACAGGTTGAAAAGGTGTCAGCAAAAGCTAGAAGGATGCTAGGGTGCATAGGGAGAGGTATGGCAAGTAGGAAAAAGAAGGTATTGATGTTGCTATATAAGACTCTGGTGAGACCTCATTTAGAATACAGTGTGCAATTCTGGAGACCGCATCTTCAAAAAGATATAAAAAAGATGGAGTCGGTTCAGAGGAAGACTAATAAAATGGTTGGTGGTCTATGTCATAAGGCGTACGGGGATGGACTTAAAGTTCTCAATATGTATACTTTGGAGGAAAGGTGGGAGAGGGGAGATATAATAAAAACGTTTTAAGTACCTACATAGCTTTAATGCATATGAGGCGAGTCTCTTTCATTTGAAAGGCAGCTCTGAAATGAGAGTATAAAGTTAAGAGGTGATAGGTTAAAGTAATCTAAGGAAATACTTTTTTACAAAAAGGGTGGTAGATGCGTGGAATAGTCTCCTGGTAGAGGTAGTGGAGACAAAGACTGTGTCTAACTTCAAGAAAATGTGGGACAGGCACGTGGGATCTCTTAGGGAGAGTAGGAGATATGGATGCTGTGAATGGGCAGACTAGATGGGCCATGGCCTTTATCTGCCATCATGTTTCTATGTTTTGGGATTTGTTAAGGCAGTTTTTAGAAAATAAGTTTATTCACGTTTCTTGTGACAAAAGGTGTGAAGACATACAATCTAGATTTTTTTTGGTTCCATATTCTTAATCATTTCTTGACTATTTCTATAATTATTCTTTCATTTTAAATGTAAAAAGTATATTGTGAAGACCAGTGAAACAAATTGCTATTTTAGTGCTTTTTTTTTTAGACAGCAGAACATGAAAAATATATAAAAAGTGTACATTTTTACAAAGGACTGTACATCCTAGTTTTAAGTTCTAAGTGCTTACTCAATCAGTTAGGCTCTCACTCTTTAATAAAAAGAAAAGTAACTGATGTATAAATGTGTGAAAAATGATAAAAACTACACATAAGTTGTTGTTCAAGCAAATACTGGTATTTTCTCAAAAGCTATATTAAAGTACTTTCAATCTTGGCCAATTTTAGAAGAAAAGAAGCTAGAAAGTTCCATATTAAAATACGGATCATCAAGTAACTTGATAGGGCACGTAGACGTTTTTGTTAAACACTTAAGTTAGAAATGGGAATCTCTAATAGTAAAACAGGCCCCATAGTTTCCAAGTCGTGAGCAGAAGTTAATGGGCCTCAACTGCATACTTAATGAAATGAAAAGAAACTTAATTCAACTGCAAGATGTTTACCTATAAACATCATTCTAACAGATGTTTAGCCCCTCCATTATTCTGACCACCTCTCCAAAAGTGAGGGGTATATGACATCATTAATTACAGCTAGAGCTTAATTTGTAAATGAAAAGGAAGTAGAAATGTGGAGTGGATGAAAGGGGCAGGTGGGCCAGGGGCAGGAGCAACAGGAGAAGAGGGGCAGGATCAGGGAGTGATTGTTCTTTGCTGTTCTCCACGCTCACCTTTCAGGATATTTTCCCTACAGGCTGCTTGGAAGAGAAGTGCTGGAGCAGAACATACTCGCGCTCTTAAATCTGAAAAGTGGAGGAATAGCGTTCTAGGCCATTACCCCCAGAAATTAAGTCCCAGCTACAGCCAGCATTTAGATTAAGTAATTCTCAGTATGGGGAAAAAGTTTCTTATAACTATGATTATAAATATCTAAAGGGTCCTTTTACTAAAGCGTGCTGATTTAGAATGCGCTAAATATTAGCACATATTAAATGCTAAGGCGCCCATTATATTATATGGGTGCCTTAGCATTTAGCATGTGCTAAATCAATTAGTGTGCGATAAATCAGTTAGTGCGCCTTAGTAAAAGGACCCCTAAATGAGTAAGTCTTGAGGTGAGAGACAACATAAATAATCTCACTGTACATATACATTTTTTTCCTGGAAAAAAATATTTGCTGTGTTTTCTTACAGGGTGTTAAAACTAAAGATAAAAGTGGTGTCACAATAAAAAAAAAAAAAAAATTTAAAAGTATGCCAGTTGTTACAGGGATCTTATTATAGGCATCATTTACTTTGGCAGAAGTTTATATACACATCATTTTAGAGCAGGGGTTCCCAAACCAGTCTTTGGGACACACCCAGCCAATCAGGTTTTCAGGCTACCTATAATGGTGTGCGTGCCAGCTTCCCTTCTCTTCCCTCCAAAACCGGAAGTTACGTCAAGCCGGCACGCACATTTCGAGCCCCGGAGTAAGAGTTTGCTACGGGCAGCGAGAGAGGGAAGCTAAGGGAGACAGGTCAGCGACAGAGGGAAGATTACAACTTGCTTCGGGCCTTCCTCGCTGCCGGGTCCTGCCTACTTTCTGTCTCCGCGCAAGCAGGATCCGACAACGAGGAAGGCCCGAAGCAAGGAAGAGCAGCAAGTGGAAGATAGGTTAGCGATGGAGGGAAGCTTGAGACTCTGCCGATGGGAGGGATGGGAAGAGAAATGCTGCTGCTGCACCTAAGGGGGGGGGAAAGAAAAGTTGCTGCTGCTGCACCCAAGGGGGAGGGGGGAATAGAAAAGCTGCTGCTGCTGCACCCAAGGGGGGAGGGGGGAAGAGAAAAGCTGATGAACCCAATTGGGGAGGGGATAGGGGAAGAGAAGTGCTGCTGCTGCACCCAATTGGGGAGCGGATAGGGGAAAAGAAGTGCTGCTGCTGCACCCAATTGGGGAGAAGGAAGACCAGGGAAGGGAGGAGAGGAAAGAGATGCCAAGACCATGGGAGGGAGGGAAAGGAAAGAAGCTACCAGATCATGGGGGAGGGAGAGATGTCAGGGAATATGGGGGAGGAGAAAGATGCCAGACCAGGAGGAAGGAAGGAGAGAAAGGAAGAAGAGATGCCAGATAATGGAGTGGGAAGGGGAGATGGAAGGAGAGGAGAGAGATGGGAAGGAGATAGAGATACCAGACCTTGGCGTGGAGTGGGAAGGAAGGAAGGAAAGGAGAAGAGAGAGATGCCAGAGCATAGGGGAGGGGGTGGAGACAAAGGCCGGAAGGCAGTGAGGGGGACATAGGAAAGAGGCACCGAGGACACTAAGGATATAGGAAAGGGCACTAGGGACATAGGAAGGAGGCACTGAGGAAGGAAGGAAGGAAGGAAGGAGGGAGGGAGGGAATAGAAAGGGACAACTGTTGGGCCTGAGTGCAGAGAGAAAGAAATGAAAAAAAGGATGCACAGTCAGAAGGAAATGCAACCAGACACTCATGAAATCACCAGACAGCAAAAATAGGAAAAATAATTTTATTTTCAATTTAGTGATCAAAATGTGTCAATTTTGAGAATTTATATCTGCTGTCTATATTTTGCACTATATTTGTCTATTTTTTTATAGTTATTGAGGTGACACTGCATATTTTAAAGTCATCTGCCTTGACATCTTTGAAAACCCCTCAAATATAAATGATAATTAACATTTTCTCTGTGTATAGTGTGCTTTGTGTTTTTTAAAAAATGTTATGGTTACCATTATGAATAAGATATTATGTGTACATGAAAAATGAATGGAAGAAATTTGGGGCGGGGCTAGGGTGGGGTTGGGGCAGGACTGAATATTAATAGCTGTCCCGTTTTGATGAAAAAAATAAATGGTCACGTTAGCTATTCTGTACCCTTCACAGAGTAAGTTCATGGCACAATAGTAGTAATATATGTGAAGGGGCATAATCAAATCATAAGTCGAAGTCTGATTTGGGTGTTTGGCACTAGACGCCCAAAGTTGGCAGTGGGAAAATGCCCATTTTTGAAAAATACATCTAGAATATTTTTTCCTGAAAATTGGCTATCTGAAAGTCCAGAAGTCTATCTTTATACCACATTTTATTTATTTTAATCTGCCTTTATCCAAGGTGGCTCACAGTATTACATACATATTTCAGGACTTGCACAACATAAAAATCCCCTACATCAGTAAAAATCATAAGATTATGTCATCTCAGCCTATAAATTACATCTCAACCGCTCATTTACTACATTACTTCAATCAGCACAAATCTAATAACCTGCAAAAAAGATGATATTCAGAAAGTAAAATATTAACTCAAGAAGCAGAGTATTAGCTTAAAAAAGCTTGAACAAACAAATTAGTTAAATAACTTTCTAAACTGCAATAGATTTCTACAAAACCGTAAGGTACCAGACAATGCATTCCACATTAATGGCCAGCTATAGAGAAACATGAATTTTTTTCCCCAAGTCCCAAACATCCAGAACAAGACCATTAGGGGCCAATCTTGTAATGGACTGGCCAACAAAACATGGCAACAGAGCAGTGGGGCAACTTACAAGGCATTGCTGTGAACTTCAGAAAAGGGTGCCCGGTAAACATCTCACCAAAACTCCCTTACAGGTTATGGTGAGCCCCCCCTAAAACACCCCAAAAACCCACTATACTCACCTGTCTACAACCCCAATAGCCCTTATGGCTGCACATGACACCTATATGGCAGCAGAGTAGGATTTTGGGGGGGGTTTGGTGGGGGCACATGTTCCACTATAAATGTAGTGGTTAGAGTGTCTTATGGGCCTGGGTCCTCCTCTATATGGTTCACTACCCAACCCCCAGGCTATTTAAGACACCTGTGTGTAGCTCTACTAGGCTTTCCTATATCAGGTGCTGATGTTTTGGAGACAGGTATGTACTTTTTTATTCTGATCTTTGTGGGGGTATGAGGGGGTCAGTGAACACTGGGGGAGTGTGTGTGGGTGTTTACTTTGTCTCTGCAGTGGTTATCTGGTCACTTTGGATACCTTTTTGGCACTTATACTTGTTTTTACATCGTCTAACTCACAATGTTCAAGTTTTATCCAGGATGTCTAGTAAAACATTTGATTATCCATGCAGGATGACTAAGTCTAGGTCGGCCCCCATCCTGCCCTAATCACTCCTCCAGATATGCCCCTTATAGCTCTGGGCACACAGTGGCATTCAGAGGCATAAAAACTCCCACGGCATGTCCAGAAAGTTGGTTTGATTATCGGCACTTGGGATAATCTGTCTTTTAGATCGTCCAAGTGCTGACTTTGGCGGGATTTTAGACATGTTTAAGTTTTGATTATGAGCCCCACAGTGAACAAGGGCCCAACAAGTCCATTTTCAAAAAAAACCCATTGAGCAGTAATTTTATCTGGATAGTTTGAGCCAAATTTCAGCCAGATCTATACAGCTAGGTTTGATGATGACAATTCATCTAAACTGAGCAAGGCAAAATTTGATGATCTAGATTCAGGCCTGCTGTCTTTTTAGGTGATTTGTCCATTAAATTTAACACAGTTGGTAATGAAAATCTACATTGACTCTCTACATGAAAACCAGCCTCATGAAAGCCTCCAAAGCTGCCCCCTTTCATGACAAGCTAAATGTGTGCACTTTGTGAAATGGGACAAACTATAAGGAAACTATTAGAGTATTGTTTAGTGAACTCCATAAATTATCTAGATAAAACCTTTTGAAAATCAATGCTTATGCATTACATTATTGGTGCTTATTTTATTGGAATCAGGATGGGCTTACTTTTACAGAGGACTAGTCCACTGTACTACCAATCAGAAATATTTTGCCAGCACTGTGCGACCTATTTAGTGAGCTAGCTAGCCATTTTACACAGCTTTTAGTGAAGGCTAACAGCAAGTGCATGCTAACTGTCTTTATTAAACAGATAATGTAGGACAGTGTTTCCCAAGCCAGTCCTGGAGTACCCCCTTGCCAGTCAGTTTTTCAGGATATCTACAACGAATATCCATGAAATAGATTTACATACAATGGAGGCAGTGTGTGCAAATCTATCTCATGCATATTCATTGAGGATATCTCGACAACCTGATTGGCAAGGGGGTACTCCAGGACTGGCTTGGGAAACACTATTGTAGAAAATGTTAAGTGAAGGAGTAAGTGGGAACTGTACCTTAGAGTTAACTCTGAGGTCATTACCTCACAATAGCTGTTAAAAGGGCAAATACAATGTAGACTAATTAATCTCATCAGATCATCTGAAGAGTCAGTCTGTAATATACAATGAACTATGCAAGCTGATTTAAACTTAATTCGCCTCCCAACTGATAACCAATGAAGATTCTTATACGCTAATGCAACACTTTCCAGTTCTGTTATCCGCTAAGAACTGCTTTTTTGGCTATAACGGACTAAATGATGTAACTGGTAAAGTGTAAACTGAAGCTTTCTCTTATCACAAAACTCATTTTACCTTACAGGCTGAGGCAACCACGGTGCCTGCATTATTGCAGGCGACACAGAATATTTCATAACCATGTCCGTACCTAAAAAGAACAAAAATTAAGTCAACAAAATGAATGCACTCATTAGACACTCTGTAAATCTGTTATAAGGGGATAACATCTGTACAATGGTTACAGAATAACTTATAAGTCCACTTATGGCCATGCTCTTTTAATGATTTTTACTCTAGAAGAGAAATGTAATAAATCTCTATTTACAATTATAACCCATACATCCTCAAAGGATAACTTTATAATCAGCTTGGAACAGCATTTTACACACTCAAGTGTTTATAAAATTGCTGGAGGGTTATATGTGCACAGAAATAGGCATTCAGAAACACAGCATCAACTTTTATGCAATTTATTATGCACAGGTATTGATGGGAGTAGGGATTGCTAACTATTTTATATTTCATGTAATATGTACTTAAATGCCCATTCTTACTAGCACACAAACATGCACCTGCCTCAGAGTAGATGTAACTTTGCAGGCACTTTTGGGCATGCTTTATTATAAAGGCTTGGGGGGGGGGGGAAGCTGGTAAACTGTGTTAGGGCTTTATTTGCCCTTTAACATGACTTAAAGTCTCAAACTCAACCCCTTTGCAGGGCCAAATTTTGGATTTGTAGGTACTTGGAGGGCCTCAGGAAAAATAGCGGCAATTCTTATGTTCTTATGTTAGTTAATGTCTTATTAAATAAATGACAATTTTGCATAAGATAAAACTCTTTATAGTTTATACCGTATTTTTCGCTTCATAAGATGCACTTTTTTTCCACCCAAAAGTGGGTGAAAATGTCGATGCGTCTTATGCAGGGAAGATACTTTTTTTAAAAAACACCCCACACCTACCCCATCGTACCTTTTTAAAGGCCCGCGCTAAATACGGCTCTCCCTAGCATCTGTGTTCCTACACAGCGTCCTCCGGATTCCCCCCTTTAAAGCTAATTAGGCTCGTGATGGGTGGGGGGTGGTGTCCTTACCTCCAAACTGCTTCCCGCAACCAGCGAGAGAGGTCATCTTCGGCGCTGTAACCACCATTGAGCTAATTACAGCAACCAGCAGAGTGAACCTAGCAGGCTGCCATTGGCCTCTGAAGCACATTGCCTCTGCCGCGGTCCCACCTCTGATGTCAGAGAAGAGGCGGGACTGCAGTAGAGGAAATGTGCTTCGGAGGCCAACGGCAGCCTGATAGGTTCACTCTGCAGGCTGCCGTAATTAGCTCAGCGGCAGTTACAGCGACAAAGAAAAGAACAGCTGTGTCTCCTCCAATCTCCTGCCCCAGGTAGCGAGCAAGAAGAGCAACTGTTGAGGAAGCGAGGCCTGCCAACTCCGGGACAAGAATTTGGACCCGGGCAGAAGCTGCAGCCCTGCACTGTGAGGGCTTCTACCAACCAACCCAGCTCCACCCAGCACCGTCTGGGAGCCGGAGACAATGACCTTGTAGGAAGCAGGGAAGGTAAGGCCCCGCCCATCGTGAGGGCCCCAGCAGGACGCTGGATCTGGACATGAGGTGGGGGGGAGAGAGAGACAGAAAAGGACAGGAAACAGGCTTGAAGACAGGGCAGATGCTGGACTAGAAGGGGTAGAGAGGGGAAGACTCAAAATGTTATCAGAAGGAAGATAGAGAGAGGGAGAAAACTAAAACAAAGGGGAGGCAGAAGAGAGGGGGCAGATGTTGGACTTGGGGGGTGTATAGAGGGAAGAGAGAGACTACAGAGAGATGGAAAGATTCTGGACCAGGGAGGGAGGAAGGAAGGAAGGAAAGAGAGAGAGAGAAGCAGAGAAAGACCTGGAAGAAAGGAGAACAAATGTTAGACATGGGGGGAGGTTGGTAAACAGAAGAAAGATAGAGAGAGAGAGGCCTGGACCAAAGGTGGTGGTAGGTACAAAGGAGAACTGACACTGGATCTGGGGAGGGTAAGCAGAGGGAAAAAGATAGAAACCTGGACCCAAAGGGGATGGGGCTGGATTGTGAAAGAAATGTTGGATGTACAGTCAGAAGGAAGTCCAACCAGAAACTAATTAAATCACCAGACAACAAAGGCAGGAAAAATTATTTTATTTTCAATTTAGTGATCGAAATGTGTCAGTTTTGAGAATTTATATCTGCTATGTGTATATGAATAACGAAAGGAAAAAATTGCATTAGTAGGGGAGGGGGGACAGGGTGCAGAGCCTTGCAAGGAGTGTGGGATTGGGTGCAGAGCCTGGCAGGGAGTATGGGGGGATGGGTGCAGAGCCTGGTATATATTCAATTTGGTTTAGAATGGTTTTTTTCCTACTCTAAATCTAGGGTCTTATGGTCAGGTGCGTCTTATGGAGCGAAAAATACAGTAAATCTTTTCTTTTGGCTAAGTCATAATAATAATATTGTAATTTATAGCTAAAGAGACAAACGATCAAGAAACTGTTTTATTTTACTTTTGTGATTATGATAAACATACCGAGGGCCTCAAAATAGTGCCTGGTGGGCCGCATGTGGCACCCAGGCCAAACGTTTGAGACCACTGACTTAAAGAGTCCTAAAGTAGCTTGAGTGTTTTTTACTGTTCTGATATTTAGGTTGTCAGGGGTTACCATATTAATGAGATGCAAACCATGCAAATGCATATAAAGCAGCTCATTACTACATAAAAAAACAGAAAAGTGCACACTGCAAGTCATATCACAGTCCTAAAATCATGGTAAAATAAGTCTAGCCAAAAGCAGGGGTTATTTTGCCATGCTTGGAGCATCAGGCCTCAAAGCTGTGGCCCAATCTTTAAGGGGCTATGGGGCTACTGCTAACCCATTCTTTACACCCCCCAGCAAACCTCAACCCCCAAGGCCTGCCCCATTCAGCGAAGGTCTCAGGTTCATTTCCTGGTGATCCAGTGGGTGACAGGCAGGAACAATCCTCCTTTGCTCCTGCTCAGCTAGCCTTGCCTCCAAAATGGCACTCCTAGGAATAATCTCACACTACTACCACTAGTGGTCATATTCTCTTTATAAATGGGGACTACAAATGTAGATTTTTGACCTATCCAGGCCATGTTCCCAGTATGAACCCTTGTAATCTCTATACATGGTGGACATATGGATGTAAACTGAGCCTTTTCTAAAACTGACATTTAAATATGGATGTTGATTCCATGCGTAAATGTCAGAATTTCTACAAGGGAATTATGAATAATAACCCCTTGTGTGTGCTATTTTATTGCTCTTTTTCAGCTACTCAAAACAGCAAATACAAAATAAATAGATGCATCTAGTCTGCATATTGTATGTTAATTTTTAAAGAGATAATTTTAAAGAGCTTTTGCTCCTTGGTATGTCATCTTTATGAACTTCTAACATCTGATCCTATTGTCTGACTGGAATTTACTTTATTTTAGATAGATAGGTAGATAGAGATTTTTTTTTTTTTAATTTATATTTTAAATTTAATTTACTCACTGAATATTTGTTGGGATGTACATATCTTGTCTCTATCTCTATCTTTTCCATCTGAATATGTTTAATGGATTTCCTTTCAGTATTCAATTGTTACATTGTAAACCGCTTAGGTCAGTAAAATGCGGGAGCGGTATATCAAAAATCTTAATAAACAAAGAAACTATCTGAGTAGCTGAAAATTAGTATAAAGTACATGGGTACTAAATGAGCCCATGTATTTTACCACTATGTAGGCCATCTTAAAATTACCCCCTGCAGTTACATAGTAAGACATGAAGTTGGAGACAAAGCATCCTTAATTATTTCTTTTTTATTCATTATCTATAGTACAAATACTAGTTAAGGAAGAGAATTCAAGAATATTAAGTTACAAATTGATCATAGAGAAAGTCTGTGAACCATTTTGGCTGGTCTGTGTTTTACTGCAACTGATATTCAAAATATGATTAGATTCTTATCTAAATCATAATATTGAAAAAACTAACTCCAATGAATAAATAACAGAAAACAAAAAAAAATGGTATTTTGATTATTTATGCAAACAAAGATTCATCGATAAGTATCCTTGTGTAGAAAAATGTGTGAACCTTTCATTCTTCAAGAACCAAACCCTTCAAACTAATATTTCCTATAACTACTAATCACACTGTAAGGATCATTTTAAGACCCTCAATAGCTCACTAAGAGCTTGGTTTCATAAGAACATAAGAAATGCCTTCTCCGGATTAGACCTAGGTCCATCTAGTCCGGCGATCCGCACATGCGGAGGCCCATTTAGGTACTCCTTTATGGAGACCCGGATTTCCCGTATCCCTCAATATGATTAGCAAGAAGATATGCATCCAACTTGCGTTTGAAACCCAGAACAGTAATCTCCATCACAACCTCCTCTGGGAGAGCATTCCAAGTGCCCACCACTCGTTGTACGAAACAGAACTTTCCGACGTTAGTCCTGAACCTGCTGCTGCTCAGTTTCAGGCTATGACCTTTTGTCCGTGTCACATCTGAAAATATTAGTAATGCTGATTCCTGGTCTATTTTGTCAAATCCTTTTAATATTTTAAAAGTCTCTATCATATCCCCTCGCAGTCTTCTCTTCTCGAGGGTGAACAGTCCCAGTTTCTCGAGGCGTTTTCTGTAGCTCAAATTCTCCATACCTTTGACTAGTTTCGTGGCTCGCCTCTGCACCCTCTCCAGCAGAGTTATATCCTTCTTAAGGTATGGAGACCAGTGCTGGACACAGTATTCTAAGTGTGGTCTGAACATTGCTCTATAAAGTGGCATTATAACTTCTTCCGATCTACTCGTGATCCCCTTCTTAATCATGGCCAACATCCTGTTTGCTTTTTTCGCCGCCGCCGCCACACATTGAGCCGAAGGTTTTAGGATTCTATCAATCACTACCCCCAGATCCTTTTCTTGTTTGCATTTGGTTAATGTCACCCCCAACATCCTATATTCATGTTCTTTGTTTTTCTTTCCCAGATGCATCACCTTGCATTTGTCTAAGTTAAAATTCATCTGCCACTTTTTCGCCCACGTTTCCAGCTGGTTGAGATCCTTCTGAAGATCCTTGCAGTCTCTTTGAGCGCCAACCGCCCGACATAATTTTGTATCATCTGCAAACTTGATTATATTGCATGTTGTTTCCTCTTCCAGGTCATTTATAAAAATATTGAACAAGATAGGCACAAGAACCGAGCCCTGAGGCACGCCGCTAGTCACTTTCTCCCAGTCCGAAAATTTCCCATTTATGCTCACCCTCTGCATTCTGTTTTCTAACCATTTGCTGATCCATCTGTGCACTTCTCCTCCTATTCCATGACTTTGTAATTTACTCATGAGCCTTGCGTGCGGGACCTTGTCAAATGCCTTCTGGAAGTCCAAGTAAATTATGTCCACTGGATCTCCCCTATCCATTGGTTTGTTCACCTTGTCAAAGAATTGTAGTAAATTTGTCAAACATGACTTCCCTTTCCTGAAGCTGTGTTGACTAGCTCTTATCAGGTTGTGATCCTTCAAGTGTTGTACAATGGTATCTTTAATTAGTGCTTCAATTATCTTTCCAGGAACCGAGGTGAGACTCACAGGTCTGTAGTTTCCTGGTTCCCCTCTTGTTCCTTTTTTGAAAATTGGGATGACATTTGCTATCTTCCAGTCATCTGGTATTTGCCCGGTTTTTATTGACATGTTAGCCAAGGATTGTAATAGTTACCCAATTTCTACCTTAAGTTCCTTTAATACTCTTGGGTGAATTTCATCCGGTCCAGGGGATTTATCACTTTTTAGTTTGTCAATCTGGAAGTATACCATGTCCAACTCCACATTTACTGTTGTTAGGCTTTCCTCAATGTCGCCGGTGAATATATTCCCTGTGTCTGGCATTGTTGTTGTGTCCTCATTCGTGAAGACAGAAGCAAATAATGAATTTAGCCTATTGGCTACCTGTTTGTCTTCTTTAATTGTCCCTTTCCTTCCTTGGTTGTTGAGAGGGCCCACTGCCTCTCTTGCTGGTTTCTTTCCTTTCACATATCTAAAAAAGGGTTTGAAGTTTTTTGCTTCTTGGGCTATCTTTTCTTCATAGACTTTTTTTGCGTCTCTTACCACTCTATGACATTTTTTCTGGTCGGTTTTGTGACAGTTCCAGGCCTCCGTCGTTTTTTTCCCGTTTCCATTTTTTAAACGAGTTCCTCTTTTCCCTCATTGCATCCTTCACCTCTTTGGATAACCAAGCTGGTTCACCTTTGTTCTTTTTTCGCCTTCCTTTGGATATCCTTGGTATGTAAAGATTCTGTGCTTCTGTGATGGTTTTTTTCAGCAGAGACCATGCTTGATCAACTGTTTGGATTTCTGCTTTTCCCTTCTTCAGCCATTTTCTAACCATGGTTCTCATACTGTCGTAATTTCCTTTTTTGAAATTAAAGGTTGTGGCTTTAGTCCTGATTGGTTTCCCCTTACCGATGCAAATGGTAAAATTGATCATATTATGATCGCTTGTCCCCAACAGGGCTGTTACCTCTACATCTGCTGTCCTTCCAGTAATACCATTTATGACCAAGTCCAGGATTGCGCTGCCTCTAGTCGATTCTCCTACCATTTGTTCAAGGAAGCAATCTCCTATCAGTTCCAGGAATTTTGTCTCTCTGACGCAGATTGACGTTCCCAGTTTCCAGTTTATCCCCAGAAAGTTGAAGTCCCCCATGATCGTCACATTTCCTGATTTACATCCATGGTTAATTTCTTCCATCATTGCTTTGTCGATTTGCTCA
Source organism: Geotrypetes seraphini (assembly GCF_902459505.1). NCBI lineage: Eukaryota > Metazoa > Chordata > Amphibia > Gymnophiona > Dermophiidae > Geotrypetes > Geotrypetes seraphini. Next base: position 265,888,103 of record NC_047085.1, on the reverse strand, counting down.
GACTGTCCCGGGGGTCGATAATAGAGGCCAATTTTTGTGTCTGCTTCTTTTTGTCCAGGAATCTTTATCCAGAGGGACTCTAGTTTACAATCTACTTCCGACTCTCCTTCTCTGTTAGACTCTATGTCCTCTTGGACATACAGGGCAATACCTCCCCCTTTTTGCCCAATCCTATCTCTTCTGTATAGTTTATATCCTTGCAATGCCGTGTCCCATTCATTTTCTTCATTCCACCATGTTTCCGTTATTCCTATGATATCCAGTTGCTTTCTTTTTGCTAGTTCTTCCAGTTCGCCCATTTTGTTTCCTAAGCTTCTGGCATTCGTGTACATACATTTAAGTTCTGATCGTGCTAATTCCCTGGATTTAGTGGTCCTCACATCCCTTCTTATATCCATTTGATCTTTTTCATTACCTCTTGTAGATTCATTATGTTCCTCCTCTATATCTGTTCGGTTGCTTGAAGTTTCCTCCTCAGGATATCCTGGTGTCCGGGCCATCGACATGTTTCAGGACCATACCAACTTGGGGCTTCTTTTACTAAGGTGCACTAGCGTTTTTAGCGCATGCACAAAATTACTGTGTGCTTCTAGAATAACGCCAGCTCAATGCTGGCATTAAGGTCTAGCACATGCGGCAATTTAGCACGCGCTATTCCGAGCATTAAGGAACCCTTAGTGTAATAAGATGTATACCATTGTGTTAGAGCAGGCATGTCCAACAGGAAGATCGCAATCTACCTGTAGATCGCGGAGGGGTCAGAGGTAGAGCGCCAGCCCCACTTAGCTCCATCTCTCCAGCAGCTCACCCCATCGCTAGGAGAGAGCTTGTGCCAGCAGGTTGTCTACCGAGGGCTTGCCGCCGCTGATCCTTTGCCTGTCTTTTTTCCCTGCCTGCAGGTGTATTGGGGGCGCTTGTTTTCGTGCCAACAATTTGTGGGTACCCCAGGGGGCCGCCACCTGCACCGATAAGCCACAGGCCTGGCGTCATACCTGGTCTCCTGCCTCTCAGAATTACCCATTCCTGCCCCCACCCCAACACTCCTTAGAAGTTTGTTATATACCAGGCAATATCCATTCGCCCAGGCTCTACCTGAATACACTTACTGTATTAGTTGTGTCATGTACTGGTCGTTGGTTGCTTTATAGTTCGCCTTCATTAAACCTTCTCGGCAGACACAACAAAGGGCTCCTTTTACTAAGGTGCGCTAGCGTTTTTAGTGCATGCTGAAGATTAGCGCGTGCAAACCACGCGCTAAATGAAAAATACTAATGAAAGCTCTATGGAGGCGTTAGCGTCTAGCACGCGTGGCATTGTAGCGCTAGCACACCCTAGTAAAAGAACCCAAAGTGTCAAGAATTTGGTGATTTTGGCAGGCTTTTCCAATTTTGTTCTAACTTATTTTATTTATTTAAAAATTTATATACCGCATAAAACTATGCGGTTTCCAAAAATTACAAACATACATATTAAAAATGCTAAACATGTTTAAACAAGACAAACACAATAAAACATTAACTGACAATATCATTATTAAAACCTTCTTTAAAATTCATCTTACAAAATGGAAAGACAAATCCCTTAAAAACATTTACAGGACAGGAAAGCATTAACAGAAAATAGCATTAGCACATGAAGGCATTGACAAATAATTGCATTTTCAACATTTTCTTAAAATTCAGTCTCCCATCACAGAACCACTGTGACTTTTGCTTGCCTCTGCAATTTTATTTTGCCTAGCCTTTGCGTTGATTCTACACTGCAATTTTATTTCGCCTTGCCTTTGTATCGATTCTACACTGTGTGCAGAATTTATTAAATGGCGTGTGGTGGTATTTGAACTTGTTTGGCGGTATTTGATTTTATCTGGTTTGCTAGACAGGTGTTTGAGGTTTTTTGATGATTGTTTGGTAGTATTTGATTATTGGTGCCAGTATGATGAATTCTTATTTTTACTTTTAGAACTGCATGTGTGGTTTTGGCATCTCCAGTCCTTGTATTGCACATCATCCAGAGGTCTTCAGTTCCTGTTGATCTTTAATACTTTGGGACAGTGACAGTTTTGGACCAGATTCAGCCAGTGTTTATACCAACTTAGCAGATTTGGCCTTCTTACATCCAGCCACCTCAGTATAACGAAGATGAGTGTTACAAAGAAGAGCAAAATCTACCACTTTCATGATGAATGGGAAATGGACTACTTCTTCATCATGGTGAAAGACAAGTGTTGTTGTCTAATTTGTAACGCCCCAGGATCCTTGCCCACAGAGGGTAATCTGGAACGTCATTATAAGGCTCTGCATAGGAATAAGTTTGATGCTTATTTTCCACCCAAAAGGGAATTTCGTAAACTGAAGCTCAAAGACCTTAAATCAAAATTGGCTACTCACCAACAGTTGATAGTGAAGCCAAGCTCACATTCGGTCAATGCAACCATAGCATCCTTCAAGGTCAGAAACCTGATCGCAAAGAAATGCAAACCTTTCACTGAAGGGGAATTTGTAAAAGATTGTTTTCTTGAAGCAGCTGACAATCTTTTTGAAGGATTTAAAAATAAGAAAGAGATCATAGCTGCTACCCACCTTCATCCCACTGTCCTCTGGCTCCACACTGAGTTCTCAAGCAAAGTTCTGGGCATTATCATTGACTCTACATTGTCTTTCAACGACCACCTCAATTCCTTGGTAAAAAAGTGAGATCCTGCTTCCATCAAAAACACTTTGCCGTCCTTGTTCAATCCGTCATCCTTTCCAGACTGGACTATTGCAACTCTATCTACTTAAGCCTAACAAAGAAAAGCCTTCAAAGACTTCAGCGGATTCAGAATGTCGCGGCTAAGCTTATCTTCGCAAAAAGTAAATTTGACCATGTCTCACCGCTCCTGTCCAAGCTTCACTGGCTTCCAGTAATCTCCAGGGTCCACTTTAAATGCGCCTGCCTAACTTTCAAGATCCTACACGGCATCCTTTCTCCCTTTATTCCACTTTCTTGGAATTCTTCAAATCCTAATACCACCAGATCCACCCCAAAATTAAAACTATCCTTCCCCTCATTAAAAGGCATTTCCCATGCAGGAAAACTAGGGACCTCCCTCCCCTTCAGAATCACTGAGCTCTGGAACAACCTTACCTCCCCACTTCAGAATCTGAGCTCCCTCCAACTTTTCTGTTAACATCTGAAAACTTGGCTATTCTCAAAGATGTAATACTTCCTCCCTCTCTGGTACACAAGCCCCTCTAAACATTCTTTATACTAAGGCCTATAACCCTTCATTGGAGTTCCTTTTCTATCCCAGCTCCTGTAAACCATGCCGAGCTCTACGATTGTGGAGAGGATGCGGTATACAAACCTAAGGTTTAGTTTAGTTTAGTTTAAGAGGTACCATTGTCAAGAAACACCGTCGTGCAAGCGAATAGAAAAGATGTGTGGAGACACAACTGAACAATTGTTGGAGGATGTTTCAAATTGTGTTGATTTCTCACTCCAACTGGATGAATCTTCAGACATAAGAGACATAGCCCAGATACTAGTTTTTATCTGGATGGTTTTTGAAGACTTCAGTGTTAAAGAAGAACTACTTGGAATGATTTCTTTAAAAGGGAGAACTACCGGCCTAGGAAATATTCAGTTCTTTCCATTCTTTTATGACAAAGTGTAATCTTCCATTGCATAGACTTGTTTCCATCACTACTGATGGAGCAAGAGCAATGACAGATGAGATTAAGTGTTTCACAGCCCTCTGTAGACAGCATGACAACTTCCCAGATTTCCTTTCTTACCACTGCATCATTCACCAGTAAGTTTTGGCAAGCAAGAGACTCAATACAAAGACTTTCATGGACATCACTTTCAAAACTGTAAATTCAGTTCGTGGAAGATCACTTCAAAGACGGCTTTTCAATCTTACTCTTGATGAAGGGGCAGCAGAAATCATTTTGCATACAGATGTAAGGTGGCTAAGTAGGCACAAATTTCTGCAAAGATTTTGTGATTTGCTGAATGAAATAAGTTTTTTGAAGGAGAGGGGAGATGACCAAGCAAAGTTGGAAGATGAAGAGTGATTATGTGATCTGGCATTTCTCGTTGACTTTACAGGCAAACTAAGTGATATGAACTTTGAACTACAAGGTAAAAACAAACGCATTGGCGAGATGATGAGTAGTTTCATCCTACAAGAGCAAATTTGAGCTAATGATGACTGATGTTGCAAACAACACTTTTGATCATTTTCCTAATGACCATCTGAGACAATATCCAAATTTTGTTTTTCAGAACAAGAAGTATGTACAGAAATCTGTTCAGTTATCCAGGAATTCAAAAATAAATTCTGTGATTTCCAAAAAATTGGAACAGTTGTGGAGTACTTGTCATACCCATTCAAAGTAGATGTGGACATTAAAGAAACTGCAGCTGCTACCAGTAAAAAAATACTCATTGAACAAACCATCTCTTGAAAATGAAATATTAACCCTTAAAAATGACATTTTTCTCAAGACCCTTGCTGAGCAAGAATCATTTTAGAAGCTAGTGCCTACAGACAAATTTCCCAGCTCGAGAACATGCAGTGAAGCTTTACACTGTGTCGGTTCAACTTATTTGTGTGAATCTGCGTTTTCCCATCTGAAAATGACAAAGAGTACACAATGTTCCAACATGACAGATTAACATCTCCAGGATTCCCTGAGACTGGCTCTCATGCAATATTCACTCAACTTCAAAAAGCTGGTGGATGCAACGTCTCAGACGTCTCACTGGTGGATGAAATGGCTTAGATGTCTTACTAATGAGCAAGAGCGAAATATTAAGATTGTGCAAGATCAGCCTGGATCAATACTCGACCTAAATTTATCACAAATTACTCAATAAAAGTTCAAAAAAGTTATTACTCAATAAAACTTTAAGAAAAAATGTACTTTCCATTTCCCCTCGCAGTTCTTACTGGATCTTCATCTCTGTTTTGTTTTTGCTTAATTTGCTTAACAGCTGATCACATCCAAGTAAATGACAGAAGGTTCATTAAAAATTGGGAAGGGGGGGAATCCTCCAACTTTATTGGGTAAAAATTTAATTTGAAACTAAATTTTCATGGTGGTAGATCACTGGCACTTTTGGCCAGAAAAAATAGATCACGACCTGTTCGAAGTTGGACATGCCTGTGTTAGAGCATTCCTTGCTGTGATAACTGTAATGGGTCCTTCCTAGTCCCATATAAGCCAGAGATCCCTTTGGTGCAGTGTTGATTGTTGTGTAGATTTACTTTTTGGTGTTTGTAAAACCACTTAGACCAGTGGTTCCCAACCCTGTCCTGGAGGACCACCAGGCCAATCGGGTTTTCAGGCTAGCCCTAATGAATATGCATGGAGCAGATTTGCATGCCTGTCACTTCCATTATATGCAAATCTCTCTCATGCATATTCATTAGGGCTAGCCTGAAAACCCAATTGGCCTGGTGGTCCTCCAGGACAGGGTTGGGAACCACTGGCTTAGATAACCTTGATAGGTGGTATATAAAAAACCTAATAAACTTGAAACTCGATTTTGTGTTTACTGTGGAGTTATCTCAAGCTTTAGTTAGTGTCTTGGTATAAACTGAAATTAAAAGCCAGAGGATTTGCTACTCCTCTACCTAACTGCTAATGCAAGGAGTGAGCTTGAGGCTTGAAACCAAGCCAGCAAAGAAATGAGAGAAGCCCCAACCCAAAGCTCAACTACCGAAGAAGATATTACAGGGAAGAGATTCCCTGCTGGAAGGAATCTTGTGGAAGAGGATATCCTAGAAATGGGAAGAACCCTTTGGAATAGGTTTGCCCAGCACTCAAGAAAGCAGGCTTAAATCAGAAATAAATAGCACCATTAATAAACCACAGACACAGATACAGAAATGTAAGATAAATAAATATACTATTTCCACAAGTTGGCCAGCCCTGATCTAGTTATTCTATCATGGCAGAAGGTCTGAATTGCAGGCTTTAATAACAGGAAAACTTCTGGTGGGAGCAGAGCTGGCAGGCATCCGCTCAGCTTATCAGCATTACATGACTCCCAGAAAAAGAATCTTAAACTTCATACGTTGCATGATAGGTAGACAGTGTTTTTCCTTGAGTAATGGCGAAACATGTGAGTATCTATCAACATGACAGAGTAGATGAATGGCACAGTTTTGTAATGGATTATTTGTTCCTCTGATGCCTTTATCTCTAAACACCAAGAGATCTTCAGGTACGAGAACAACTCATATGAATAAGCTCTCTTTTTCATCGAGAGCAATCAAGTCTATTAGTAAAATTTCACACTCCTTTCCATACTTACTAACTGCGATATGGAATGGACTACCTCCTCAAATTAAACCGTGTTTATCTCTTCAGATCTTTCGCAAAACCTTAAAAACCACTATGTTTCATTGCTTTTTAGGCAATAGTTCCAATGAATATTAATGGATCTTTTCTTGTGATCTAATCATATAAACTGAATCGAGCTCCTATTTTTAGGAGATGATTCGGTATATAAGACAGGATTTTAGATAGTGCTGGGGAGGAGCCAGCTGCCTTGGTACACATAGGTACCAATGGCATAGGAAAATGTGGGAGGGAGGTTCTGGAAGCCAAATTTAGGATCTTAGGTAGAAAGCTGAAATCCAGATCCTCCAGGGTAGCATTTTCAGAAATGTTCCCAGTTCCACACGCAGGACCCAAGAGGCAGGCAGAGTTCCAAAGTCTTAATGCGTGGTTGAGATGATTGTGGCAGGAATGAGGGACTTAGATTTATTAGGAACTGGGCAACCTTCTGGGAAAGGGGGAGCTTGATCCAAAAGAATGGACTCCACGTTAACTAGGATGGAACCAGGCTGCTGGCACTACCTTTTAAAAAGGAGATAGAGCAGCTTTTAAACTGAGATGCAGGGGAAAGCCGACAGTGGCCCAGGAGTGGATGGTTCTGTGTGAGGTATCCTTGAAGGATACTATTGAAACAGGATATTTAGGGAGTCCCAGTAGAGTGGTTTCAATAATGGTGAAAGAAAGCCAGCAGGGTTTAAGAGGAAGGCAGAGTAAAAGACCCAAATTCTCCCTGTCTTCTCAGCAGACAAGGAAAAAACACAATTTGAAGTGTCTGTATTCAAATGCTAGAAGCCTAAAAAATAAAAATAGAAGAGTTAGAGTATATAGCACTAAATGATGAGGTAGATATAATAGGCATCTCAGAGATCTGGTGGAAGGAGGACAATCAATGGGATACTGTATTACCTGAGTACAAATTATATTGCAAGGATAGAGTAGATCAAATTGGATCGGTGAGGGGGGAGGGTTGCGCTATATGTTAAAGAGGGAATTGAATCAAATAAAATAAACATTCTGCATAACATGGATAGCAGTGTGGAATCCATATGGATAGAAATTCCATATGTGGAGGGAAGGAATATAAAGGTAGGGCTATACTACCATCCCCCGGGACAAAATGAGCAGACAAATGAAGAAATGTTTTCTGAGATTAGGAAAGCTGGAGAATTGGGCAACGGTATAATAATGAATGATTACAATTACCCAGAGACAATTTTCAAAACAGCAAGATGAAAATTGGTATTACAAACATTCTCTCAATTGTTACCAGTGTGGCAAAATATTATACCAAATTATTAAATTCTCTCTTTCAAATTCTCCCATGAAGATGGACGTGTGAAACAGGGTCTCCTGAAGGGAGTAGTAAAGCTGGTTGGCTGTTGTTTGAGGTTTTTGGCTGAGGTGTGTAGTTTTTTTTGGCTGACATTCAAGGAGAGTATTTAAATGCACAACTGTGAGGCAGAAGCGGTTGGATGATTTCTGCACAGCAAGAGGATTATCGGGTGTGGAGCGTTGGATCAAGAGGAGCACGTTGGACAGATAAGTGTAGTGGTATCTTTGAACTTTGCTTAAGCAGAGGTTTTTGGGTTATTGTTTTAGCACTTAAACTGTGAGACTCTTTTTTGAATTGTTCCAAGTTTTTGGTATAACTAACAATGCATGACTGCCTTTGCTATAGCTCCACTTCAATTTGTGTTTTTTGGTGATATTTTGCCACACTGGTACAGTTGAGAGAATGTTTGTATGACCAATTTTCCTGAAGAAGGGTTCAAATTTTTTGTTTTGTGGACAAGATGTTTAAAGCAGTGTGGAGGTTTTTTGGCCTATGTTTAAGGTGTATATGCTTGACTACTTTAGGCTTTTGCTTGAATTGAACATTGCAATGTAGACACTGAGGTCTTTTCTCTCCATAGTTTATCTACATTTGGCAAGGATTTGAATCCCTTCAGAAGAGGGTACAGGCTGTGATTTGTTGATTGATTTCAATTACGCCAACATTGACTGGATAAATGTTACATCGAGGCGTGCTAGGGAGGTAAAATTCCTAGACGTCATAAATCACTGCTTCTTGGAGCAACTAGTCCAGGAACCAACAAGGAGGGGAGCTATTTTAGATTTGATCGTTAGTGGGATGCAATACATAGTACAGGAGTTAACTGTGTTGGGTCCGCTGGGAAACAGTGACCATAACGTGATCAAATTTGAGCTGATACCGGGAGTGACATCGCAAAAGAAATCTACTGTAGCGTTTAATTTTCGAAAGGGCGACTATGATAAAATGAAGAAAATAGTTTAAAAGAAGCTAAAAGGATCAGTTGCAAAGGTTAGGACTATAACCCAGGCGTGGATGTTATTTAAAAATACCATCATGGAAGCCCAGACAAGATGTATTCCACATATCAGCAAAGGTGGAAAGATGAGGAAACTAGAGCTGGCATAATTAAAAGGTGAAGTGAAAGAGACTATTAGAACCAAAAAAAATTATTTAAAGAATGGAAAAAGGATCTGAATGACAAAAATAAGAAAAGACACAAGCACTGGCAAGTTAGATGCAAAGCACTGATAAAGAAAGCTAAGAAAGAATATGAAGATAAACTTTCAAAAGAAGCAAAAACTCATAACAATTGTTTTAGGAACATCAGAAGCAGAAAATCTGTAAGAGAATCCATGGGACTGTTGAGATGATCAAGGAGCAAAAGGAGCGCTCAGGGAGGATAAGACCATAGTGGAGAGACTGAATGAATTCTTTGCTTCGGTCTTTACAGAAGAAGATGCAAGAGATTTAACTGAACCAGAAATGTTTTTCAAGAGTGATGATATGGAGGAACAAAGAAATCTCGATGAATCTGGAAGATGTACTAAGCCAAATCGACAAGTTAAAAAGTGATAAATCACCTGGACGGTATACATCCCAGGGTACTAAAAGAACTCAAAAATGAAATTGCTGACCTGTTGTAAGTGATCTGTAGCCTGCCGCTAAAATCATCTGTAGTACCTGAAGACTGGAGGGTAGTCAATATTACGCCGATTTTTAAAAAGGGTTCCAGGGGAGATCCGTGAAATTACTGACCAGTAAGCCTTTCAGTGCCAGGCAAAATGATGGAAACAATTATAAAAAATAAAATTGTGGAACACATAGACAAACATAATTTAATGAGACAGAGTCAGCATGGGTTCAGCCGAGGGAGATCTTGCTTCACCAATTTGCTTGAACATAAGAATTGCCACTGCTAGGTCAGACCAGTGGTCCATCGTGCCCAGCAGCCCTCTCATGCGGCAGCCCTCTGGTCAACAACCAGAGCCCTGAGACAAGCCCTACCTGCATACGTTCCAGTTCAGCAGAAACTTGTCTAACTTGGTCTTGAATCCCTGGAGGGTGTTTTCCCCACTTCTTTGAAGGTGTGAATAAACATGTGGATAAAGGTGAGCTGGTTGATGAAGTGTATCTAGATGTTCAGAAAGCTTTTGACAAAGTTCCTCATGAGAGGCTAAGAGTCATGGGATAGGTGGCAAAGTTCAGTTATGGATTAGGAATTGGTTATCGGATAGAAAACAGAGGGTAGGGTTAAATGGTCATTTTTCTCAATGGAGAAAAGTACAGTTTTTCTTACTTAGCAGATGGCATCCTCCCTCCCTGCTATAGTATACCAAGGTACTGACAGGAAAAAGGTATAAACATGCTCCTTCAGTAGTTAAAATAAGCAGACACAACATCAGTGGATAATTCATAATAAAATGGAATGATAAAGAACATCATTAACTAAGTGAATACATTCAAATATATAATGCTGGTACCATAACTTACAGTTTCTGAACTTCAGGCCAGAGTGTATTTTGCAAGAGGTGATCTTCCGTGGGAGGTTCTATAATACAAAAATCATTTCATTTATAGATGGTTTTTAAACATTTTTTTAGAATTATTTTTTCAGGAACTTGTTTTTAGTTAGCTTTGTCTGTCTGTTTACTCTTGCTGCATCATTTTGAGTTAATCAACATTTATATTTGTGAAGAGTATTGTCTGGCAGTGATAGGGGCACAAGCTTTATTTTTACTCATAGTCCTGATTCACTTGTAGCAAAACAGTTCAAGATTCTGCCCATGTATGCAGGGACATATCTGAGGATTCCAGTTAAATGAGGCTTGAACTGAGACCTTCAAACTTATTTATGCAAGACTACAAAGATAACAAAATACCAATTTATGGTTTCAGGGAAAAAAAACACTTAATACACAACTTATTCTTTTTCTCCAATCAAAACAGTTTTTGTGATGAAACTAATTTCACAAAATAAAAATATAATTCTTTCTCTACGTATTTTTGTTTCTGATTTTCTATATAAATACATATATACTGTGTTTCAAAGAAACTATAAAAAGCTTAACTCTGTCAAAACTTGACCAATTTCAATAACTTTTAGGATATATCATCCTGGATAAATTTGCAATAAGCCTATAGCAAATGTTCAAAATGGCCACTGTTGATATACACATATGCTTGGAGTTGTTTTCTACACTGATCGACAGCGGCATCAAAGACACCCTGACTCAAGTTGCCCACACTTCAGTCAGACACTGCTTGAGGTTATCAATGTCACAAATCTCTTCACAGGGCAAAGGTAGGGGAGGGACATTAAGGTGGGCAGACTAGATGGGTCGTGGGCCCTTATCTGCCGTCTATTTCTATGTTTCTATGTTACAATGGATTGGTTTAGATGAAACTCAGAAACCACTTTAGGCAGGAATTTCGGATGAGTGCGAAGGACCACCTTGTCATGATGGAATATTGTGAAAGGTGGATCCGCCACTAAGGCCTGAAGCTCACTGACCCTGCGAGGAGACGTGAGGGCCACCAGAAAAACCACTTTCCAGGTAAGATACTTAAGTGGAGCCCTGTTGAGAGGTTCAAACGGAGGCTTCATGAGCTGAGAAAGGACAACATTGAGATCCCAAACCACAGGAGGAGGTTTGAGAGGAGGATTAACATGGAAAAGTCCTTTCATAAATCTGGAAACCACAGAATGAGCAGATAGAGGTTTCCCTTGTAGAGGCTGATGGAAAGCCGCAATAGCACTCAGGTGGACTCTTATAGATGTAGACTTGAGACCAGACTGAGACAGGTGTAGAAGATAGTCCAACACAGAGGATAGTGAAGCTCGCTGAGGCTCCTTGGAATTGGACACACACCAGGAAGAAAATCTAGTCCACTTCTGGGAGTAGCATTGTCGAGTAGCAGGCTTCACATCCCTCACCTCCTGGGAAAACTGGTGAGGGGTTACGTTGAGAGGAACCAAGCTGTCAGGTGGAGAGACTGCAGGTTGGGATGAAGCAGTGATCCTTGATGTTGAGTAAGTAGAGAAGGAAACACTGGAAGAAGCACCGGCTCCCTGCTGCTGAGTTGAAGTAGAAGGGAGAACCAAGGTTGCCTGGGCCACCGAGGAGCTATCAGAATCATGGTGGCCTGGTCTGATTTCAACTTGACCAGAGTCTTTTGAATGAGAGGAAATGGAGGAAACGCATACAGAAAGCGATTCCCCCAATCCAACAGAAAGGCATCTGCCTCGAGGCGATGAGGAGTGTAGATCCTGGAGCAAAACTGAGGCAGTTTGAAGTTGTGGGGAGCCGCAAAGAGGTCTATCTGAGGCGTCCCCCATTGTGCAAAGATCCGATGAAGGGGGTTGGAATGGAGAGTCCATTCGTGAGGCTGGAGGAGACGACTCAAGTTGTCTGCCAAAACATTGTCCTTCCCCTGAATGTAGCAGCTTTGAGGAAGGCATTGTGGCGAACCGCCCAATCCCAGACTCTGAGAGCTTCCTGACATAGGGAGGCCGATCCCGTGCCCCCCTGCTTGTTTACATAATACATGGCGACCTGGTTGTCTGTGCGGATGAGGACCACCATGTCGTGAAGCAGATGTTGAAAAGTTTGAAGAGCATAGAAGATGGCTCTGAGCTCCAGAAGATTGATTTGATGGAGGCGGTCCGCACTGGTCCAGAACCCCTGAGTGCGAAGCCCATCCAGATGAGCTCCCCAGGCATAGGTCAAGGAATCGGTTGTGAGAACCTTCTGGTGAGGAGGAGTGTGAAACAGCAAACCTCTGGATAGATTCGAAGAGGTCATCCACCAAAGTAGAGACTGCCGAAGAGCAGGAGTGACTATGATGTGTCGAGTCAACGGGTCTGACACTTGAGTCCATTGTGAAGCTAGGGTCCACTGAGGAATTCTGAGATGGAGCCTGGCAAAGGGTGTCACATGAACTGTAGAGGCCATGTGGCCCAGGAGGACCATCATGTGTCTCGCTGAGATGGACTGGCGAGAAGATACAGACTGGCAGAGATGAAGAAGAGCATCCATGCGCTGCGGAGGAAGGAATGCTCGAAGCTGAATGGTGTCCAGTACCGCCCCGATGAAGGGAAGGGACTGGGTAGGCTGCAGATGAGATTTGGGGAAGTTGATCTCGAAGCCCAGGCTCTGCAGGAAGCAGATCGTGGTCAAGGTCACTGAAATGACCTCTGGAGCTGACGGGGCCTTGATGAGCCAGTCGTCGAGGTAGGGAAATACCTGAAGACCTCTGTTCCGGAGTGCCGCGGCCACCACCACCAGACACTTCGTGAAGACTCTGGGAGACGAGGACAGGCCAAAAGGAAGCACTCGATACTGCAGATGTAGATGTCCCACCCGAAATCTGAGGAACTTGCGGGAGGCCGGATGAATGGGAATGTGAGTGTAGGCCTCCTTGAGATCCAGAGAGCATAACCAGTCGTTCCGCTCGAGGAGGTGGTAGAGAGAAGAAAGGGTCAGCATGCGAAACCTCTCCTTTACCAAAAACTTGTTGAGGACTCGAAGGTCCAGAATGGGCCGCAGGTCGCCCGTCTTCTTCGGGACGAGGAAGTACCGGGAGTAAAACCCCCGGTTGTGCTGGTCCATCGGGACCGGCTCGACGGCCCGAAGCCGGAGCAAAGCCTGAGCCTCCTGAAGGAGAAAGGCGGTCTGCGTCAAGTTGGAAGGATACTCTCTTGGAGGGTGGTCCGGAGGGATCCGATGGAAATGAAGGGAGTATCCTTCTCTTACGATGGAAAGGACCCAGAGGTCGGTGGTAATAGCCTCCCATCGATGGTAAAAATGATGGAGGCGACCCCCAATGGGAAAAATAGGGGGATGCAGAACGAGATCGGTTATGCTCCCTGGAAGAGAGTCAAAAAGGCTGAGTAGCCTTCGGTGCAGCCAGCGGCTGAGGCTTCTGCTGAGCTTTCTGGGGAGGCTGTCTCTTCGCCGGTTGTCTCGCAGCAGGAGTTTGACGAGGGGTGTAGCGCCGCTGATAAATCAAAGGCGGTCTAGAAGGTCGAGACTGCTGAGGCTTGGGCTTAGGCCGAAGAATAGATTGAAAAGACTTTTCATGATCCGAAAGTTTCTTGGTAACAGTCTCGATAGACTCGTCGAATAGATCGGCGCCCGCACAAGGCACATTGGCAAGTCTGTCTTGTAGGTTCGGATCCATGTCAATCGTTCGAAGCCATGCCAATTGACGCATGGCCACGGAGCAGGCGGCAGTACGTGTCGAGAGTTCGAAGGCATCGTACGAGGACTGCATCAGCTGGAGACGTAGCTGGGAAAGGGAGGCTACCACTTCCTCGAACTCGAATCGAGCCTGAGAATCAATGTAAGGAGTAAACTTGCGGAGAACCGGCAAGAAGAACTCCAAATATGAAGAAAAAAAGAAATTATAATTGAGCACTCGAGACGCCATCATAGAATTCTGGTAGATCCTCCTACCGAACTTATCCATCGTTCTCCCTTCTCGTCCCGGTGGCACAGAGGCATAGACTTGGGAGGGATGAGAACGCTTGAGAGAGGACTCGACCAGCAGGGATTGGTGAGAGAGTTGAGCGCCCTCAAACCCTTTGTGATGAACAATGCGGTATCTGGCATCCAATTTGCTCGGGAACGCAGGGATGGAGTACGGCGTTTCAAAACATCGCATGAATGTTTGATCCAACAATTTATGTAGAGGAAGCCGAAGAGATTCCGCAGGAGGATTAGGCAAGTGCATGGTGTCGAGATACTCTTTAGAATACCGAGACCCAGTGTCCAAAGTCACATCCAAGTCATCAGCCATTTGCCTGAGGAATGAAGAAAAGGACAACTGGTCCGCCAGTATGGGCCTTCGAGACGGACTGGAGGAAGTAGAAGCCTCAGGATCCAGAGAGATTTGGGATCGACAAGGAGAATAAGAAGTAGATGGTTTCTCGTACTCCGGCCCCTCCGGGGGAGATAAATCCGATGAGGAGTACCCCAGACGTGGCAGCTTCTTCTGCGGCGAAACCTCAGAATGGCACGAGGAGTGCCGAGATGAGTGTCTGGATCGATGTCCCTCCCGGTGCCGGGAGGGAGAGCGGGAACGCCTATATTTTGCATGGTCCCCCGAAGCTTCCAGTGAATGCATGGGACTGGAAGCGGTAGAGCGAAGGGGCAGAATGGAGGCCGCCTCACGCGATGCAGCCCAGGCCTGGTATGGAGTGCGGAAGAACTCTTCCTGTGATTTACTATGCCCAGGACTTCAATTATCAGTCGGAGGAACGGCACCGTGATGGCGCAGAGGCGTAATGGGCTCTAAAGGAGGCATATCGCTAAAGGAGGCCCGCCTCGAGGAACCAGCCGCCTCCGCCGCTCCTCCTCGTCAAGCAATGAGATCGATCGACGAGGAGGAGGAGGAGGGGGCGGCCTGCCCCCTGGGATCGGGACCGGGAGGTCACCCTGGATGGAGGCGATTAACCTGGGTCCCATATTCTGCATGAGCTCGACGAACTGAGCTTCCAGCAGGGACCGCAGCGAAGCCGATATGGAGGGATCCACACCGAAAGGGGGTCCTCCTGCACGGTCTTCGCGCTCCTTCGTGGTCGAGTGCTTCTGCTTGGAAGCCTTTGGCACTTTAATGACCACCGGTGGAATAGTGGAAGGCGGTACCTGAGCCGAGGAGACGGGAACAGGCACCGGCGTCGAACTCGTGGCCGAAGTCGGGGTAAACGAAGCCGGCTTCAAAAGGCCTGGAGTAGCAGGAGTATTCGCTGGTTTCGCATGGACAGGCGAAGCGGCCGATGAAGTCGAAGCTGAAGGTTCCTTAGCAGCTTCCATCTTGAACATCAACTCCCACAACAGGCAGCGCCGCTTAAACGCTCGCGCTGTTAGAGTGGAACAAGGCCGGCACGATTTCGGGAAATGTTCTGGACCAAGACACTGCAGGCAGCGTCGATGCGGGTCCGTCAGCGAAATCGCGCGCTGGCACTTGCTACACTTTTTAAAACCGGTGATTGGCCGGGACATAGGCCGAAAAAGCTCCGCCGCTAGATCGAAGGAGCTGGGCCTGAGCCATGTGGCCGACCCGGCCGACTCGCCGGAAGAAAAAAATTTTTTTTTTTTAAAATAAAATAAAGAAAACACACGAAAAGAGGAAAAGAAATCCAAAATCGCGGAATTAGAAGGCAATTAAACGTGAATTCAGTCAGCGCAGAATTGAAGTAAAACTTCTCAGCTCCGCGGAAAGAAAAGAACTGAGGAGACACGCCCGGTCCATCGGGCGGGAAGGCACTGGCGCATGCACGGTGCGGGCATCTCGAAACTTCTAAGTTTCTTCAAGCAACACATGCTTGTGAGACGTCCGTATCGGGGCTCTGTCGGATGACATCACCCATTAGTGAGAATATCTGCCTGCTTGTCCTGGGATAACCCGGTTTTATTCTCGGCGCTTGGACGTTTTTGAGAAATGTTCGTCCAAGTGCCGACTTAGGCCGGTTTTTGGACGTTTTTCTCTTTCGATTATGAGCCCCATAACATTTTTCAAAGAAGTGTGTGTCTGTCTATATAGATATACTCGTACATAGAGAATGAGTTAAGAGAAAGAGAGAGACAAATACATACTCAGAAACATTTATTATACTATATAAGAAATACCAAAGTCCCATTTTGTACCTGTGAGGTTCACTGGTTGAAAGTAAACCTGGGAATATTGGTCTGAAGGACTACTGAACTTGTATTCTTCATCAACAGATTGTGTAGACAAATCTCCTGTCCAAAAAAAAGTCTTTTTTAAATTATGCAGTATATATTCTGCAAAAATCAGCAAGTATGTTACATTATGAGAGCAATTTTCAAAAGGTATTTACCTAGATAAAATGAAATCTGTTTACAAAAACTGCCCATCTTTTCTGAGGTAAAGTATGTGAACTAAGCAGACGCATTCCCTGTGGCGGATTACAACAGGAGTGGTAGAAAGCATATACAGTAGTTTCATATTTTCAAAACTCTGCATGTTGTTTGGAAAGGTAATGGTATCTACAAAAAAACTGGTAAAGATCTCTGTGGGTGCTTGAGGACCTGAATGTAAACCGCTTAGAGGGGCATAATCGATATGGACGTCTAAGTCCGTTTACGTCCATCTCGCAAGTCGTCCAAAGTAAAAAATGGCCTAGGACACATTTTTGAAAAATAAGTCTAAAATTTTTTTACTTTTGAAAATCGACTAATTATACGTCCTGCAGATCTGATTGTCCAAGTCACTAAATCGTCCATCTTTATACCACTTTTCGTCTAACTTTTCGTCCAAGTCCAAAACGCCTAGAACAAGCCCTGGGAGGGGTCTGCAAAGTGATGGACTGAACATCCAGACATGCCACCTAACGGGGAACCTAACTCTGGGGGTAACACTTGACAAACACCTAACCCTGGAAAACCACACAAACCTACTGTTTAAAAAATGTATTTCGGTCCTCTGGAAACTTCGCACTATTAAAAAAATTTTTGATGAAAAGTCCTTCCGTTTACTAGTACAATCATCCATCTTAAGCACCCTAGATTACTGTAACATCATATACCTAGGAGCTTATAAAAAGAACCTCAACAAGCTGAGATTAATTCAGAACACCGCGATCCAACTAATCCACGGTTTAAAAAAATGGGAACACATTTCCCCTTATTATCAGAAACTCCACTGGTTACCCGCAGAATCCAGAGTCCTCTTCAAGTTTGCTTGTTTTTGCTACAAAGCTGTCTTTGGGATTCTTCCAGCTTACCTAATCTCCCAGTTCTCCCCCGAGTCCAACAAGAGCACTCGCAGAACAAACCTATTTAATTACCCCTCCTTGAAATCTTACCAGTACAAAAAGTTTCTAGATAGAATGTTATCATTCCAGGCAGCTAGGCTGAACACATGGCTTGGAAAGCCCATACTTGAGGCCACTACATACGCAGACTTTAGAAAATCCCTGAAAACTCGACTTTAACAAATTCTAAATTCCCATACCCAACTCTTCCTCGCCATGACCCTTCCACCTCGCCCCCTAATTCCAAGGCCCAAAACTAATTATACTTTCCACCTTGAATCTCATGTACTGACATAATGTATCTTTATTGTAATCCATATACAGTGGTGCCTCACACAACGAACTTAATCCGTTCCAGGAGCAAGTTTGTTATGTGAAACGTTCGTTGTGTGAAACGCGTTTTCCCATAACAATACATGTTAAAAAAAATAATTCGTTCTGTAGCATAAAATATGCTAAGATGACATAAAAAAAGATAAATTTTTGGTTATTATTTTTATTTAGATACATCTAAAAACATAATTGTTTTTTAAAACAACACACATTTTTTAAATTTAAAGACAGACTAAGTAGAGTCTAATTTTACAGTGAGAGGGCAGAGTCTCAGCGGCAAAAACTGGGACTTAACTGTTCATTTTTTTTTTTTTTCTACCGTGTTTCCCCGATGATAAGGCAGGGCCATCAAATAAGACAGCCCCCCCTTTTTAGAAAAAAATGTAAAATAAGGCACCCCCCCGCAAATAAGCCACCCACCGATACCTGCGCTTACCCGAATCGGGTGGTAAGGTGGGTGACTCCGTGTGGTCCCTGGCACCCCCGACACGATCGGGGCAAGAGGGAGCTCAAGCCCTCTTGCCCCCCCGACACGATTGGGGCAAGAGGGAGCTCAAGCCCTCTTGCCCCCCCCGACTCCCCGACACGATCGGGGCAAGAGGGAGCTCAAGCCCTCTTGCCCCCCCCAACTCCCCGACACGATCGGGGCAAGAGGGAGCTCAAGCCCTCTTGCCCCCCCGACTCCCCGACACGATCGGGGCAAGAGGGAGCTCAAGCCCTCTTGCCCCCCCGACTCCCCGACACGATCGGGGCAAAAGGGAGCTCAAGCCCTCTTGCCCCCCCGACTCCCCGACACGATCGGGGCAAAAGGGAGCCCAAGCCCTCTTGCCCCGCCGATTCCCCAACTCCCCGACAATATCGGGCCAGGAGGGAGCCCAAGTCCTCCTGGCCACGGCGACCCCCTAACCCCACCCTGCACTACATTACGGGCAGGAGGGATCCCAGGCCCTCCTGCCCTCTCCGCAACCCCCCCCTCCCCCCAACGACCGCCCCCCCCCAAGAACCTCCGACCGCCCCCCCAGCCGACCCGCGACCCCCTGGCCGACCCCCACGACACCCCCAACCCCCTTCCCCGTACCTTTCTGTAGTTGGCCGGACAGACGGGAGCCAAACCCGCCTGTCCGGCAGGCAGCCATCGACGGAATGAGGCCGGATTGGCCCATCCGTCCCAAAGCTCCGCCTACTGGTGGGGCCTAAGGCGCCTGGGCCAATCAGAATAGGCCCGGGAGCCTTAGGTCCCTCCTGGGGGCAGGGCCTGAGGCACATGGTCGGGTTGGGCCCATGTGCCTCAGGCCCCGCCCCCAGGAGGGACCTAAGGCTCCCGGGCCTATTCTGATTGGCCCAGGCGCCTTAGGCCCCACCAGTAGGCGGAGCTTTGGGACGGATGGGCCAATCCGGCCTCATTCCGTCGTTGGCTGCCTGCCGGACAGGCGGGTTTGGCTCCCGTCTGTCCGGCCAACTGCAGAAAGGTACGGGGAAGGGGGTTGGGGGTGTCGTGGGGGTCGGCCAGGGGGGTCGCGGGTCGGCTGGGGGGGCGGTCGGAGGTTCTTGGGGGGGGCGGTCGTTGGGGGGAGGGGGGGTTTGCGTCGAGGGCAGGAGGGCCTGGGATCCCTCCTGCCCGTAATGTAGTGCAGGGTGGGGTTAGGGGGTCGCCGTGGCCAGGAGGACTTGGGCTCCCTCCTGGCCCGATATTGTGTGGGGAGTTGGGGAATCGGCGGGGCAAGAGGGCTTGGGCTCCTTTTTGCCCCGATCGTGTCGGGGAGTCGGGGGGGGCAAGAGGGAACCAGGCGGAGAGAGGGCAGTTAAGCGCAGTGCCTGCGCGGAAGGATGCAGCTCGGGCGACTTCGTTGTGTGAAACGAAGTTCGTTGTACGGATCAAGACATAAAGTTCGTTGTGCGCAGCGTTCGCTGTGCGAGGCGTCCGTTATGCGAGGCACCACTGTACTTACTAAATGTATCTTTATGGTAACCCACCTGTATCCCTTACACTGACAAAATGCACCTTGATAGTAACCCACTTGTATTGTAACCCACTTGCATCCTATGTACTGACTAAATGTATCTTTATTGTAAACCGCTTCGAACTTCACGGTATAGCGGTATATAAGAAATAAATTATTATTATTAACTCACTTTGAAACTGTCTTCCACAATGACATCACCAAAATACTAGACACTATTCATCCTTCTGGCTCAAACCTAGACCTCTGTCTGCCACATCTCCCTGTGGCTGTGAAAGATGTCTTTGTAGACTCCATCCTTCCTCTCTTCAACACCTCTTTACAAACAGGCGTAATGCCTCCAAACTGGAAGTCAGTGGTTATTAGGCCGATTATGAAAAAATCCACACTTGACCCTAATGTGCCCCGCAACTTTAGACGTGTCTCCAACCTACCCTTCATCTCCAAGATCTTGGCAAAAACAGTGTTACACCAATTACACTCTTTCATCGACAAACAAGGAGCCCTATCAGCCTTCCAATTGAGATTCAGGAAATTCCACAGTACTGACACCATCCTTCTCAATATCATTGACGACTGTTGGAAACTCATGGATAAGGGTAATGATGTCCTTTTGATGTTGCTGGATCTCAGTGCAGCATTCAACACTATTGATCATCCTCGCCTTCTTATTTGACACTCTGAAATTGGTATTCAAGACGCTGCATTACAATGGTTTGCCTCCTTCCTGAATAACAGATCCTAAAGTGTACTGCTCAACTATGTGTTATCGAAACCAAAACTGATCAAATACGGTATTCCGAAGAGGGCTCTTCTATCCCCCCTATTATTCAATCTCTACTTTAGACCTTCCTAGACATAGCCCAAATACAGATTCACTTCTTTGCGGATGATATCCAACTATACTTACCGCTAGGAGAAACCCATGATGCCCAGATCACAAAATTCCTGAACTGCCTCTTGGAAATCAAAAACTAGATGTCCTTCAACAATTACAACTGAACACCTCCAAGACGGAACTCCTTTGGATCCACAAAGAACACTGCAACTACATCCATCCCTCTCTACATTGGGACTCAACTACCATAACTGCGAAAGACCAAGCACGCAGCATAAGACTATTCCTTGACTCCAACCTATCGCTCGGGTGGTAGCTTCCTCATTTTACTACCTGCAACAACTCTGAAAAATAAGAAACTACTTTTCACCCAGTTACTCTATGCCGCCAGTGTTCCCGCTAAGCTGCGCTGGGGTGCGCTGGCGCACAAAATATTACCTCGCAGCGCACAAGTTTCTCGTCACAGCGCACACAGTGTAGAGCACAGTTCTTCAACCGCCGGTCCGCAAACAAAATCTTGCCGGTCCGCGAAGGATTCGGTCCCCGCCGCAACGAAAGGCCGGCGTCAGCTGACTTGCAACTTCCTGTTGTAGTCGCTGTGCCGGGACTCCTGCCTTCGCCGGGACTCCTGCCTTCCACCGCGTTTGCCTCCTGCCTTGTCTCCGCACCTCCAGACCAGCAGCGGCAGCTGTGTATGCTTTTAACTTCGGCACAGAGCTGCCCCTAATCAATAGTTTAGCGCGGTTTCATAAGGCAGCCTCGGGGCCTTTGCTAGGCCGGCCCACATCGCATCATCGAAGCGGGCCGGCTATCAAAGGCCCCGAGGCTGCCTCATGAAACCGCGCTAAACTATTGATTAGGGGCAGCTCTGTGCCGAAGTTAAAAGCATACAGAGCTGCCGCTGCTGGTCTGAACTCTTGGGCCGCTGAAGGAGGGCAAAAAGCAGCTGTCCTGGAGGTTTCCCTTCCTCTCGCCTTTACAGGTTCCTTTTTTCCACCTTTTTTTTTTTTCCTTCAAACGGCAACGGGCCCCAGCATCGACATCAATCAAGTAAGTTCCACTGTCAATCAAGCGGTTCTGCTCGGCCAAAGCTTCCCCTGTGACATGAGCCACCCTCAGGGGAAAGAAAGTGACCCACAAAGGTGAGGGGAAGGGGGGCAGATGATGGAAGTTGGGGGGGGGAGAGAGAGAGAGAGAGAGAAGGGGCAGATGATGGAATGGAGGAGATGAGAGAGAGAGAGAAGGGGACAGATGATGGAAGTGAGAAGAAGGGAGAGAGAGCAGAAGGCAGATGGATGTCAGTTGAGAAGGGAGAGCAGATGCTGAATGGAAGTGGGGAAAGAACACATACTGGATGGAAGGAGGAGATAAATAAAGGGGGAAGAAAATAGTAAGATAATGGAGGGGTGAGGGAAAGGGGTGACAAGCTGTGTGTAGACACAGTGAAAAGAGGGAAACGGGACTAAATAGTAAGAAAGAATTTAATTTAGATGGAGGCAGAAAATAGAGAAGGAAGACCAGAGAAGAAAAGGGAAGAGAGAGCAGAGAATGATCAGATCTGAGTGGAGGAAATGAGAAGAGAGATATGCTAAAAACCACAGGGGGGAGGGAAGGATAGAGATGCAATTATTTTGAAGCTACACTGTTAAGTTAATATGCTGTTGGTAGAGTTGCAGTGGCATCCTAAACATATTTCTGGCAAGCCAACTGTATATGGTGACATTATTAGAAGATGACTGTGTGAAACTTTAGGGAACTTGGATGCCAATCAGTTTTTGGAAGCCAAAGGAAAACATACATTTTTTGTATGCTATACTGTATGTTTGGCTCGTTTCTACTTCAGTTTTGTTCTTGCCTTTTCGTTTTGTCTTCCTTCCACCATCTCTTATCTGCCTTCCTTATCATCCTTTTCAATGTGATTTGGCAGCTCCTGTCAATCATAGGCTGGCTGTGCAAGATTGCTAATTCTAGATGCCTGGGTGACCTAATGCCTGTGCATGTGATTTTCTGTTTTTGTGTTTAAAACATTTTGCTGAAAGCACAACAGTGCAAAAGAGTAAAACAGATTTTATGCTGTTTATTCTAGGAATAAGCAGTGGGCTTTCCTAAGTCCATCTTAATAATGTCATGCAGATTTTTTAAGGAAATTATCCAAATCTTTTTTTAATTACATGTTGAATGAAAAATATTTTCCCAGGTTTGTTTTAAATCTACTACTTAAAAGCTTTATTGCATGCCCCTTTACTCCTAGTATATATTTATTTTTATTTTTTATTTTTTAGTATATATATATTTATCTTTTGGCATGGCCCATCAGTTATAGCATTTGCTACATGATGGGCCATGCCAAAAGATAAATGTAGCATTTGCTACATGAATTGATTTTTTGTCACGTATGGTTAAGGGGCTGGAGGAGTTGCCGTACAGCGAAAGATTAGAGAAACTGGGCCTCTTCTCCCTTGAGCAGAGGAGATTGAGAGGGGACATGATAGAAACATTCAAGGTACTGAAGGGAATAGACTTAGTAGCTAAGGCAGGGAGAACGAGAGGGCACTCTCTAAAGTTGAAAGGGGATAGATTCCATACAAACGTAAGGAAGTTCTGTGGTAGAAAGCAACATATTTATTTGGCTCATAACTTGCTGGCGCCCGATATTTTTAGCTCACAGTGAAAAAAGTTTGCTCACAACACCCGCCCGCTTAGAGGGAACACTAGCTCATTGCAGTAATCCATGCGGGAGAAGACTCTTCTCCCGCATGGATTACTGCAATGAGCTAGTCAACGGTCTCACGGTGTACGACATCTCCAGCATGTACAAAATGCAGCAATCAGACTTCTAAAGAACCTCCATTCCCATGACCCGTTTCTCAGACTCTATTGTTAGCTCACTGGCTGTCTTCAAGGGCTTGATGCTAACATTCAAATTCTTGCACAACTTGCCACCAAGATACATGACGGCCAAGCTTCCTCCATACGTGCAGAACAGGTCCTTCTGCTCCCAGGATGAAATATGCCTCAAAATGCCCCCTGGCTGTGCCCTTCAACTGCAAACTACCAAACGACATTCCTACTCCCACTTCATACTGACCCACTGGAATTGACTGCCCTCGTGGATAAGATCCCTTGAAGGACTCTTCAGCTTTAGGAAAGCAATAAAAGCATACCTGTTCACCTAACTCCCACAACTGATAGATTACATCAGAAATGTATATTGATACAAGATCCTTGGTATGTGTCGAGTTAGGATAAAAACTTGAAACAGAAAAACCCCCAAAACAAACTTGTACTGTATCTATGGCATATTGTAACCTGTTAACCATATATTATGTATGTTAACCTGTAACCCATCCTGAGCTCTTTAGGGAGGGCAGGATAGAAAATGAAATAAATAAATAAATAAATGAAACAGATTATCCTGGCACCTAATTTTAGGCGATCTATCCTGAATTACACCCCTACTGGCTAACTTAAAGACACACATGTGCTAATTCCTAGTGGTAGCCACATATGACAGCACATTGTATCTCACCCTCAGATACCTTCCTGCTATCTTGCCAAAAATGGTAGCAAGTAGGATTAGAGAGAGCTTGGAATTAATTGAATATCCAAAGAGACAGAAGGATGCTACCTGATTGAAACAAAAATGCATACAATTGAACAATTAATAAAGTTACAATTAAATATTACCTTGAAATACAGCTTTATTGGATAAACCTAAAGCAGGTACAGTGGCTCCTTCTGGAAGGTCAAATTTTTTCTGGAAAAAAAAACAAACCAAAAATAAAAATGAAAAGAAGTAAACTCAGCATAATATTCAGAAACTCATTTGTGATCTGTTTATGAGAGTATATTCGCCTTAAGCTTGTATAAGTTTGTGCGACTCACAAATGGAAAATTAGATTAGATTAGATTCTGCTAGTTCAATAAAAAGAACTTTTATAATGACTGTTTCCAAACTAACCCCATCTTTTACAAAGCTGCGCTAGTGACTGCTGTTGTAGTGACTGCCCCAAAGCTCACAGGGATTTAAAGAGCTCCGGGACTTTTGCCGCATGGCAGCCATTAGTGCAACTTTGTATAAGAGGGGTTAAATGGTTCACTAGATCAGACATAGGGACAGCAAATTTAAAAGCCATTTCAATAAGCAAAAACAGTCTTTCATAATGTAACAGGCTTTCATAAGATTTTCTGCACAGCATCATTTCTTTGTTTTCCCCATTAGATAACATTTTTTTCTTTCTTTTTTCCTGTTATTACTGTTTCTTGGCCTCTAATTCAGTGTTCTTCAACCACCGTCTACGGTCTGCAGAAATTTCCTGCCGGTCCAAAGCGCTGGCACGTGCATCGGGCTCTTCAGCCGCCAGTCCACGGTGTGATCGATGCGGCGTTGTCTTCGAGCCAGTTCCCTCTTCCTCAGTGCTGCAGTGAACAAAGCCATGGGCAGAGGCTTCTACGCACGTCCTGCGCCTGAACCGGAAGCCTTCTCTCTAACGTCGCAACATCAGAGGGAAGGCTTTCAGATGAGGCGCAGTACGTGCGAGGAGCCGCTGCCCACGGCTTTGTGCACTGCAGCACTGAGGAAGAGGGAGCCAGCTCCAAGATAAAGGCACAGCATGGAGGGAGGGAGACAACAATGGTAGGGGGAATGATTTTATTTTTTAATTTGGTGATTGATCTACATCTGCTGTCTGTTCAGGAAGAAATGCATTTGTTTCTTTTCCTCTGGGGTTGCACATTAGGGTTTATTTGTATATATTAGTACTTTTAGTTTTTGGTCCCATATTTGCATGAGGTTATCTGTGTTCTGGTAGGAATGAATATTGAGAAACATACAATGTGCTTTGTGTAGTTTAATTTTGTGGTTAACCATTATGTGTTGTTAATACGATTATATTGTGTGTGTGTGTATATATATATGAAAAATGAATGAAAAAATGGTGTTACAATTAGTACTATTATGGGGGCAGGGTCTGGGGCGGAGTTTGGGTAGAAATGGGTGGGGTCTGGCCCATGACAGCCCAGTGTTCTTCAACTGCCGGTCCACAAAATAATTATTTTATTTCCACTGGTTTATAGATGTCAAAAGGTTGAAGAACACTGCTCTGATTGTGGACTAAATAATTGTAACTATTTTTTCTTTTTTTTTAATTGCTGGGGGGTTATTTTTTTAAAAAAAATTTTCTCCAACCACGAATGAGATACTTATTTTCTGTATTCAAGTACTTGTTTATGCATGTTTGTTATTGAAAAATTTATAAATAAAAATATTTTTTTTAAAACAACTCTTACTGGCTGAAGAAGATATGTTATTGGGCTAAGGGTTCAAAAATATGTATATACCTTTGAATTTTAACAGGGATACATATATTTTAAATTAGAAACAATACATGCAGAAGTTTTAGATATATGGATATTCTCCTCAGGATAATTTTCAATGTGACAGTTTGTAGGTACTTTCATTTCAAAAGACAACATCATATTTAACTGCCTATCTGTGGTTAACATGATGGCAAAGTGCCAGTATTTAATCATGAGTGACTGTAACAATACAATACAAGGTCTTATATTCCACATCTTACACAACAGTTTAGTACAGTTTACAGAAGTTAAAAAGATAAAGAGAGCAATCATCTCTGATAAACAATACAAACTGCCAGAGTGGCAGCTGTGGCTCTGGCCACCTTGTTGGGCAGACTGGATGGCCTATGCTGGTCTTTATCTACAGTCATTCACTGTGTTACTGTGTGGATAGCTATAAAATTACATCCTAAGGGCCAGATTCTCAAAACTTGCCGGATTCTCAAAGCTCTCTAACATGGCGGGCCTTCCCCTTCCTGGTGCATCCTGGGATGCACAGGGAAGGGCCTTAGTCTCCTTCCTCTGTATCCTGGGATACAGAAGGAGGAGCCTAAGGCCCTGATTAGCTCAGACAACTAAGGCACCTGGGGAATGCCTTAGGCATCTGAGCCAATCAGGTCCTTAGGCCCCACCCCGTGCATCCCAGGATGCACCAGAAAGGGGAAGGCCTGTCATTTTGGAGTGGCAAGCCTGGAGAGCAGGAGGGACTGGGCATCCCTACTGTTGTCATCAATTTTTAAGATACAAGAGAGGTTAGGGGAATGGTTCGGAGGGGGCCAGAGGAATCCCTTCTGCCAATTTTTTTTTTAGGAAAGGAAGCGGAGAAGGGGAGTGGTCGGTTGAAGGGAGCATGGTAGGGGGGGTCAGTGCAGGGGGTGGGTGGTTCACAGTGGGGTATCCCTCCTGCTGATTTTGGGGGAAGGAGAGGGGAGGGGGTCGGTTCAGGAGGTCCTTACAGAGGGAGGGGGTCAGCATGGGGAGGGGGTTGCGGCTGCACGAGGGAATGGGTAGCCCTCCTGCTAATTTTTTGGTAATGGGGTTATTGGGGGGAGTCTGGCATGGCACGGCATTTTTTTTTTAATGTGCACATCTGTGCCCATAGAAAAAAAAAATAAAAACACAGGCAAACCGATCAGTAACAGTTACTGACTAGATCTGTTGACTTTTCCATGTCTGTCCTACTGACCCAATTCTGGCATTCAAGTTTAGGACATAAATAAGATGCCTGGTTTTAATATTAATGATCTCATTTGCATGCCAGAATCTGAGAATGTAGGACCACATGGAAAACCACGCGGTAAGCCATTTTGGGCACTGGGACGGCAATATGATTGGTCGCTAAACCAGTCAAACCGGTTTAGCAACAATCAGACACTTCAGTGCATCTAGCCCCAGGTATTGTGGGCATTATTAACAAAGCAGGAAGCAAGTCTGAGAAGTAGCCTAGTGATTATTGCAGTGGACTGCAACTAAGAGCAAAGGCACCAGCTCTTTGTGTGCTGTGGGTTCTCAAGCACCACCAATTTTTTGGGACCTCATGTGACCTCATCCTCCCACACTGGCGTACCAAGGGGGAGGGGCGGTCTGCCCTGGGTGCAGCCCATATAGAGGTGTTCCAAGGCAGGTGTCGAACATCTTTTGGAGGCAGCAGCGTTCACATCTTGCTGCTCGTCCGCTTTGGGCATTCCTCTCTGCCCGGTCCTACCTGCTTCCTGTTTCCATGAAGCCAGGACCAGGCAGAGAGAAAGGCCTGAAGCAGACAAGAGCAGCGAGTTGTGAATGCTGCGCAGCCAACTGGGGAGGGGATGACAGAGGGAGGAAGGGAACGGGAGATAAATGCTGCACATCACTGGGGAGAGGAAGGGAGAAGGAAGACCAGGGAAGAGAGAGGAGAGAAGAGGAAGGAAGGGAGTGAGGGAGAGGAAGGAAGAGAGGGAGGGAAAGGAAGGAAGGAAAGGATATGCTAGACCATGGAGGGGGAGGGAGAGATGCCAGGGCATGGAAGGACAGAGTTGCCAGACCAAGGAGAAAGGAGAGAGAGAGGGAACGGAAGGAGAGAAGATGACAGAGCATGGAGAGGGAGGGGGAGATTGAAGGGAAGGAGAGGGATGCCAGGACATCGATGGAGGGAAGGGAAGGAGACAGATACCTGACCAACAGGAAAGGAAGGAGAGGAAATGCCAGCCCTTTGAGGAGGAAGGAGAGAGATGTCAGGGCAATGGGGGAGAAAAGGGAAGGAGACAGAGATGACAGACTGTGGGTTGGGGTAGGAAGGAAGGAAAAGAAGCAAGGTGCCAGAGAATAGGAGATGGGGTGGAGACAGAGAGAGCAAAGTGGAGATGGAGTGAAGCTGAAATGAATCATGTACAAAAATGAGAAGGGGCACAGGATAGACAGTTTATGGAGCGGACATAGAAAGAGGGAAAATGCCATATGTAAGAGCATACAGTACATGGAAGGAGCAGAGAAAGAGGGCAGAGGTTAGATGAACATGGCAGATGCTGCATGGAAGGGAGAGAGAAGACTGATGCTGGCTAGAAAGAGAGTGAAGAGAAGATGATTAAAGCAGAAATGACAAAAGATAGAAAAAAATATTTTTTTTTGTTGCTTTAGAATAAAATAGTATTCCAGTTGTGTTGATAAACTTTTATAAACAGAAAATGGAAATAAGGTAATCTTTTTATTGGACTAATTTTAATACTTTTTTTACTAACTGTCAGAGTCCAAATCCTCTTCCTCGGGACAGGGTATTTCAACAGCAGTATACTGTACTGACCTGAAGGAGGAAGCTTTGACCTCTGAAAGCTAATTGAAAAATAGATTAGTCCAATAAAATGGTATTTTTTATTTTTCATTTTTGTTTTATTTCTGTTTTTTAATTTGTAAAGTGGTGATTGTTATTTGTCAGCAGCCTCGAAGAAAGCCAACAGGATGCTGGGCATCATCAAGAGGGGCATATCAACCAGGACGCGGGAAGTCATCATGCCGCTGTATCGAGCGATGGTGCGCCCACATCTGGAATACTGCGTTCAATATTGGTCGCCGCACCTCAAGAAGGACATGGCAGTTCTTGAGAGAGTCCAAAGGAGGGCAACGAAACTGGTAAGAGGGCAGGAAAACTGCCCATATGCTGAGAGGCTGGATAAACTGGGGCTCTTCTCTCTGGAAAAGAGGAGGCTCAGGGGGGATATGATAGAGACCTTCAAAATACTTAGGGGCATAGAGAGGGTGGACAGGGACAGGTTCTTCAGACTAAAAGGGACGACAGGTACGAGGGGGCACTCAGAGAAACTGACGGGAGATAGGTTCAAATCAAATGCAAGGAAGTTTTTCTTCACCCAAAGGGTCGTGGACAAATGGAATGCGCTCCCGGAGGAAGTGATCCGGCAGAGTACAGTACAGGGATTCAAACAGGGATTGGACAGATTCCTGAGGGAAAAGGGGATCGTGGGGTACTGAGGGAGGTGCTGGGGTATTGCATAAGTATAGACAGCTCACCAGGTCGTGCAGGTGCAAGGCCGGAGGGTTAGGACATTGATGGGAAGATAGGACTTCGATGAGAAACCTAGGGGGCAAGGGGGCCCCTTCTGGTGATTAAGGCAGGTCATGACCTGTTGGGCCGCCGCGGGGGCGGACTGCTGGGCGGGATGGACCTCTGGTCTGACCCGGCAGAGGCACTGCTTATGTTCTTATGTCAGGTTTTTTCAAATTTACATCTGCTATCTTTATATTTTGCACAATATTAGGGGCCATGTGTCACTGTGTATAGAGTCCGGCTTCTTGGCAGTTCAGTTTGACTTTTATCTACATATTTCTATTTTTAATTTGTGATTACTTATTCCATACTGGGCAAGGGTGTATCTGTGTTCTGTATGTATGAAAAGGACATTGTTTTCCCATTAGCATTGACTGTGCAGGATTGATCTGTTTTAATCTGGTTTGTTTAGAGATAATTTAGATTTTTCTGCATTTAGGCTTCTTGTGCAGTCTCTGATCTGGATCTGGATTACGGTAATATTTTCTATTTAGCCTCACACAAAAGGAATATCAAAAGACTGGAGTTCATCCAGAATATTGCTGTCCAATTGGTTTTTAAGATGAAAAAATATCAGACCATGTGACAAAGTATTATTGGATATTACATTGACTCCCAATTGAGGCATGGATATTTTTCAAATTGGGATGCGTTTGTTTTAAAATGTTATCTGATCTTGTGCCAGATTATTTTATTGATCATATTAAATTTACTGTTAGGAAATTATCATTATGCAAGCGTGGAGGGACATAATCGAAAGGGACGTATAAGTCCGTTTACATCCATATCGCAAGTCGTCCAAAGTTAAAAAGAGCCTAAGACACATTTTCGAAAGATACGTCCAACTTTTTTTTACTTTCGAAAATCATCTAATTATACGTCCTGACGAACTGATCGTCCAAACCACTAAATCGTCTATCTTTATACCACATTTCCGTCCAACATTCCGTCCAAGTCCAAAATGCCTAGAACAAGCCCTTTTGGACGTGGGAGGGGTCTGCAAAGTGATGGACTGCACACCCAGACATGCCACCTAAATAGTGGGGTACCTTACAGGGCACCGCTGTGAACTTCACAAAAAGGATGCCATGGCTTCTCCTTACTACAGCTCCCTTATAGGTGACGGTGAGCCCCCCAAACCACCTACAGAATCCCCTAGACCCACTTATCTACCACCCATAGCCCGTATGGCTGCAGGAGCCACTTATATGCCAATAAAAAAGGGTTTTGGGGGTGTATAGGGCAGTGCACATGTTTCAGTATCAATGCAGGGGCTTATGGGCATGAGTCCTCCTCTCTATGGGTCCTTAACCCACCCCCAAGACGACTTCAGCTGCCTCTGTGCTGGACGACTAGGCTTTCCTATGCCAGGCGGCCAGGTGATGATGGTCTGGAGGCTGAAATTTAAAGTTGTGAATAAAATTTTTATGGGGGTGGGGGGGTTGGTGATCACTGGGGTAGTGTGTGGGGGTCTGTGTTATGTATTTTCAGTGCTTATCTGGTGAGTTTAGGTGGGTTTTTGTGATTTAGACCATGTTTTACATGGTCTAAGTCACAACGTCCAAGTTCCGTCGATCGTGGGCTGTATAACTTTCGGTTATACATGCTGTACGAGTAAGTCTAAGCCGGCCCAAGTCCCGCCCAACTCCCACCCTCGACACGCCTCCCGAAACACCCCATTGAGCGGCACTATGAAGGCCTAGGCCATTTTTAAATACGTCCAAAACCCGGTTTTATTATCGGGGCGCTTGGACGTTTTTGAGAAATGTTTGTCCAAGAGCCCCTTAGTATATTTACATTTCCTTCAGTTACTCTTACCAGGTTTTTAGAAAGGTACTGAAGACTCAATTGTTTGATAAATTTCATAGATGAGTTTATAATTTGTTGTGCTTGTATAATTTTTTAAAATCTTTGTGAACTGCTTTGAATTGAAAGGTATAGCGGTATACAAGTGGTTTTTTATGTTATGTTATGTAATCATGAGCTAGGTGTTTCTATTCAGACTTGGACATCCTTTCTAAAATGTCCTTCCATGTATCTTTCTAAAATAGACGTAGACTAAAAATAGGCACATGCTGACCTCCAAACCTAAGTGACTTGTTATAAAATTATTCTTCTTTTTGTATTTCTCCATTTATGCCATTTGTTTGTTGTAGTTAAGGAAATCAAAGATTAACAAGCAAATATTGATATACTCACACTGAAAAAAAGTTTTTCTATTGAGATACCAGAAATGTTGCCAAAGTTTTCAACAAAGTTTCGAGGGGCAGCAAAGACTCGAAGCACTTTTTCATCTGCCCCAGAAACGAACTGAAAGCGCTCAGTCATTGCCAAACACTGCATATCATAACCATGTATCTGAGGTCGTGCAATTTCATGCCATGTCACCTGGTAACAAGAATTAAAGAAAGCTTACTAAGGAAAAGTTAATTTAAAAAATATAGTCAAGACAGTGTTCTTGTCAGTTTTGAGATAATGTTTTTAAAGTTTTATAAGATATGATACACCAATATTTGACTTCTCAGAAAGCACAGTTACTTACCGTAACAGGTGTTATCCAGGGACAGCAGGCATATATTCTCACATGTGGGTGACGTCATCTACGGATCCCCAGCGGGGACAGCTTTTCAAGCAAACTTGATTGAAGTTTCAAGTTTGCTATGCTGCACCACACATGTGCATGCCTTCTTGCCCACTAGAGGGCACATCCCCACCTCGTGGTCCTCAGTTCCATAGCCAGCAAAGAAGCCATCCCCGGGGAGGAGGGCGGGTTGTGAGAATATATGCCTGCTGTCCCTGGATAACGGTAAGTAACTGTGCTTTATCCCAGGACAAGCAGGCATGATATTCTCACATGTGGGTGACCTCCAAGCCAACCAAAAAAGGGCAGGTGGGAGGATGGCAATTTAGGAAAACAGATTACGCAAAACTGACTGGCCAAACCGGCCGTCACTCCTGGATAACGTATCCAGGCAGTAGTGGGAGGTGAAAGTATGAACCGAAGACCAAGTGGCAGCCTTGCAGATATCCTCCAACGGAGTAGACCGGAGGAATGCCACAGAAGCTGCCATCGCTCAGACCTTATGTCCCGTGACCCGACCATGAAGCGCGAGACCAGCCTGAGCGTAGCAAAAAGAAATACAAGCAGCCAACCAGTTGGACAAGGTGCGCTTGGAAACAGGACGTCCCAACCGATTAGGATCAAAGGACAAAAATAATTGAGGAACCTTCCGATGAGACTTGGTGCGTTGAAGATAAAAGGCCAACGCTCTCTTACAGTCAAGCGTGTGAAGCGCCGCCTCCCCAGGATGAGAGTGGGGCTTCAGAAAAAACACCGGAAGAACAATGGACTGATTGAGGTGGAAATCAGACACATCCTTAGGTAAAAATTTAGGATGGGTGCGAAGAACCACCTTGTCATGATGGAACACAGTAAAGGGCGGGTCCGCAACCAAAGCCTGCAGCTCGCTAATCCGACGAACGGACGTGAGCGCAAGCAAAAAGATCACCTTCCAAGTGAGAAACTTAAGATGAGATTTGTCAATAGGCTCGAAGGGAGGCTTCATCAGTTGAGCCAAAACCACATTAAGATCCCAAACTACAGGAGGAGGTTTCAAAGGAGGATTAACATTCACTAGACCCCTCATGAAACGAATCACCAGAGGATGAAGAGAGAGAGATCGACCCTCGAGATGCCGATGGAAAGCAGCAATCGCACTGAGATGCACCCTAATGGAAGTCGTCTTCAGCCCAGACTTGGACAAATGCAACAAATATTCCAGAACCGAAGACACCGGAACCGAACTCGGATCCAGATGATTCGAGGAACACCAGGAAGAAAATCTGGTCCACTTCTGAGAATAACAAAGCCTAGTCGAGACCTTGCGCGAGGCTTCCAGAACCTCCCTCACAGACTGAGAAACCTGTGAAGTCATGGGGAAAGGAACTAAGCCGTCAGATGTAAAGACTGAAGATTGGGATGCAACAGCGAACCCCGACTCTGAGACAGCAGAGAGGGAAAAACAGGCAGAAGCAGAGGCTCCCTGACACTGAGTTGAAGGAGCAAGGAGAACCAGTGCTGACGAGGCCAACGAGGCGCAATGAGAATCATAGTGGCTCTGGACGACTTGAGATGAACCAACGTCCTCAAGATCAGAGGGAAAGGAGGAAACGCATAAAGGAACCTCCCTCCCCAGTCGAGAAGAAAGGCATCGGCCTCGAGACGGTCCGGGGAGTACATCCGAGAACAATAGAGGGGCAGTTTGTGAGTCTCCGGGGAGGCAAACAGATCCACCTGAGGAGTCCCCCAGCGGTCGAAGACCTCACGCAGAACTCGGGAGTTTAACGACCACTCGTGCGGCTGGAGAAGACGACTGAGTTTGTCGGCCAGACAATTCTTCTCTCCCTGAATGTAAACCGCCCGCAGGAAGATGTTCTGGGAGACCGCCCATTCCCAAAGGCGCAGGGCTTCCCGGCACAGGGACCAAGAGCCCGTTCCCCCTTGTTTGTTCACATAATACATGGCCACCTGGTTGTCCGTCTGCACGAGGACTACCTGATCGTGCAGCAGGTGGCAGAACGCTCGAGCAGCCAGAAAAATGGCACGAAGTTCTAAAACATTGATGTGACAACTCCGGTCCTCTGCCGACCATAGACCTTGAGTCCGCAGACCGTCCAGATGAGCTCCCCACGCGTACTCCGAAGAGTCCGTGGTCAGGACCTTGCGATGCGGAGGAACGAGAAAGAGCAAACCCCCGGAAAGATTGGAAGAGTTGGTCCACCAACGGAGCGAGCGTCTCAAGGAAGGAGTCACTGTTATAGGGGAGGAGACTGGGTCCCGGATCCTGACGCCACTGGAAGGCCAAGTTCCACTGAGGAAGCCTCAGGTACAAATGGGCGAATGGAGTGACATGGACCGTCGACGCCATGTGGCCGAGCAGAACCATCATGCGCTGCGCCAAAACTGAGGGCAGCAACGAAACCTGGCGACTCAATCGAAGCAGGACCTCCAACCGTGGCGGGGGGAGGAACGAACGGAGGCGAACCGTGTCCAGCACGGCCCCAATAAACTGAAGGGATTGAGCCGGGCACAACTGAGACTTGGGGAAGTTCACTTCGAACCCCAGACGTTGAAGGAAGATGATAGTCTGTCGGGTCGCTGAAATAACCCCTTCCTTGGAGGACGCCTTGATCAGCCAATCGTCCAGGTAGGGAAACACCTGCAGCCCCCGAGATCTCAGGGCTGCCGCGACCACCACCATACACTTCGTGAAGACTCGAGGGGACGAAGCCAGTCCAAAGGGGAGGACCCGATACTGGAGGTGCAACTCCCCCACCTGGAACCTGAGGAACTTGCGGAAGGCGGGATGCACCGGAACATGAGTATATGCTTCCTTCAGGTCCAGGGAGCACATCCAGTCCCCCGATTCTAACAGAGGGTACAGGACTGGAAGGGACAACATACGGAACTTCTCCCGGACAAGGAACTTGTTGAGCCTCCGGAGGTCCAGAATGGGGCGTAAGTCTCCTGTCTTCTTCGGGACCAAAAAGTAACGGGAGTAAAACCCCCGTCCCCTTTGGTTCGGGGGCACGGGCTCCACCGCCCGAAGGCTCAACAAGGACCTGGCTTCCGACAGGAGAAGAGGAAGCTGGTCTCGACAGCCAAGAGAAGCCCCCGGCGGATGATCTGGCGGCATGGCTAAGAAGTTTAGCGAGTAACCCTCGGAGATGATCCGGAGCACCCAAGCATCCGACGTGATCTCGGCCCAGGCTGGAAGAAAGGCCTGCAATCGGCCCCCGATAGGAAGGGGGTCCTTTGACAGTGCGGAGGGAGCCCGCCCCCAACCGCGCATCACGTCAAAAAGACGGAGCCGGTTTAGACGCCCCTTGCGCCTGAGGCTTTGGTTGGGACGCTCTGCCCTGCTGAGGGGGACGCCGGGGCGGAGGCCTCGAGAAAGCCGGCATCGACTTCTGCGGGTATCGCCGCGGAGGAGGTCTAAACGGCTTCTGCGGCGGGGCCCGGGGTTTAGGACGGACCAATGAGGCGATAGAGCGCTCATGTTCAGACAAGCGTTTGGTCGCCGCCTCCAAGGACTCATCGAACAACTCGGAGCCAACACATGGAAGATTGGCCAGACGTTCTTGCAAGTTCGGGTCCATATCCAGGGTACGATGCCATGCGAGACGGCGCATCGCCACCGCAAAGGCGGATACACGAGAGGCCAACTCAAACGCATTGTAAACTGCGTGAAAAAGGTAGAGACGCAGCTGAGACAAATTGGCCATAAAGGTACCAAAATCCCCCTTATGGGAATCCGGCATGACCCTATAATACCTGGGCAACGCCTTCACCATCTGCCTTAAATAGGATGAGAAGGTGAATGCGTAATTAAGGACCCTGGCAGCCATCATGGAGTTGGAATAGAGGCGACGACCAAACTTGTCCAGGGTCCGTCCCTCCCGCCCGGGGGGGACCGCAGCAGAGACCCTAGAAGGCTGAGACTTCTTCAACGCCGACTCCACCAGCAACGACTGGTGGGACAGCTGTGCTTTATCGAAGCCCTTGCAAGGGACTGTGCGGTACTTAGACTCCATCTTTGATGGAACCGCTGTGACTGTAAGAGGGGAGTCCAAGTTCCTCAGGAAGGTCTGGTGGAGAACCTTGTTGAGAGGCAGCCGAGGAGTCTCTCTGAGGGGAGAGGGCAAATCCTGCTCCTCCAAAAATTCCTTTGTGTATTGCGAACCTGACGCCAGATCAAGGTCCAAAGCCCTCCCCATATCAAGCACAAATCTCGAAAAGGAGGAGGGCTTCGAAGGCGGAGAGGGAGATCGAGAAGCCCTCATCGCCAAGAAGGAAGGGGAAGCCTCACGGGAGTAACGAGGTTCCTTACCCGTGCCAGACTCCGAACCCCAAGAAGCCGCACCAAGCGACCTCGATGGGGTCGGGGACCGCCCATGCCCCGAGGAACCCCTGCGGGAAGTCCCCGGGGTATGGGGCACCGAGTCATGCCCCTTCCGTCTCGGCGAAGAGTCCCTCGAGCACTCAACCTCGGAGGAACGGAAAAGCCTCGGATTATCGAGGCGGTGCTCGGAGACCCATAGGGTCTCTGCCCCGGTCGGCGAGGAGCGACCGCGTCGTCGAGGAGAGGCCTGTTGACGTTTGGGCTTCCTCGACCGACGCTTCGCCCGAGGAGGACCTCGATGAGGACGAAGAGGGAGAGATCCTCCGAACCCTCCGCACCTTGTCCCGAGGCCGCACGCTCCGCTCAGGTTGGTCAACCGAGGTCGAGGGCAAGGTCGGGGCTGAGGCCAAAGCCCCCCCGGGGGCCGAAGTCGAGGGTACCGAGACCGAGGCTGCCGACGCCGGGGCAGCCGAAGGCGGCTGGAGGTGCGCAAGGGCACCGGACAGCTCCAAGGTAATGAGCGCACAGAGTAAGTCCTGAAAGGCGGGAATCCCCATCATAGTCGGCAGATCCAGGGCCGGCGGGTGCTCCCTCGAGGGCGACCTCGGTCTCGAGTATTCCCGCGGGGCACCCGACTTTGACGCTCGGGTCGGGGCCGAGTATGACCCACCCGCCCCCGTCGATGAGCCCGAGGATGGCTTCTTCGAGGCTGGAACAGAAGAAGGAAGTGAGGACTTACCCGTCGTCGACTTTGGGGTCGAGGACACAGGCTTCGACGAAGCGGGCTGTCGGGGCGAGGTCGAGGGAGTCGAGGCCGAGGTCAAGGCCGGGGCCGAAGCCGAGGCCAACGTTGAGGCCTTCCCCGCCACGGGGTCCACAGCAAAGAGCTCTGCCATACGAGCGCGACGGCGGCGGAGGGCCCTTTACTGAAAAGTAGAGCACTGAGTGCAGGAGTCGGTCGGGTGCTCAGGACCCAGACAAAGTAAGCACCACCGGTGGGGATCGGTGATCGAAAGGAGTCGATCGCACCGGGTGCACTTTTTAAAGCCCGTCAAGGGACGGGACATGGACACAAAAAACGGCCGGGAACGAACGAGGTCCCGCGGCCGCGGCTACCGGGAGCCAAACGAAAAATCTTTTTTTTTTTTTCGACGAAAACCTAAACACAAACAAATAAAAAAACAAAGTAAGCACAGCGACCAAGAAAGAAACACTCAGCCGCGGTGTCAGAAGGCAAAATAGAAGAGCACAAATTCCACAGGGCTTCTGGCTCCGCGGAAAAGACTGAACTGAGGACCACGAGGTGGGGATGCGCCCTCAAGTTTGCTTGAAAAGCTGTCCGTGCTGGGGCTCCGTAGATGACGTCACCCACATGTGAGAATATCATGCCTGCTTGTCCTGGGATAAACAATATTATCTTCCCAATTAGACCTCAGCTGACATAAGACAACCTCTAGTCAGGTAAGAAATCCAAGAAACACTGTTGTTTCTCCAAGGTCTAGTTCAGCAATTTGATCAAGGGGGAAATCAATGCAAGGAAGAAGAGAGGCAAAATACACACAAAATATTTAGAGGTAAACAAAAAAATTTCTGCAAGAACAGACAAATACCATAGGGGGTGATTTTATAAAATTTGTTCTGTCTGTCTTATACCAAGAAAAAGGCTCTTATAAAATTGAATACTTTAAAACAAACTATGCACTGACATTCCTGGGGGGGTGTAGTATGGGCAGAGCAGTGATGGAATTGTGATTTATGGGCATCCTATATAATAATACCCTTAGAGCGCATGCACACTTCAATCTTCGTGGCTCCATGCGTCTGTAGCTCCGTGGCCAGCAGAGAAATGTTGGAGAGTGTGGTGCGTTCGACTCGTGCGCACGTTGGGAGCATGTGCGGCGTGTGCGCACGTGCTCAGCTGACATCGGGCGCTGTGTCCCTCCATGGCTGTATTTAGCGGCTTGATGAGGCGCACGGGGCAGCTTGAGGCATGCGGCAGCTTGAGGCGTGCGGAGTGGCTTACAACGGTGGTGGCAAGCGGTGGCTTGAGGCGCCTGCATTAGCTTGGATGGCTGTCGGCACTGGAGGAATTTGAATGGCGGTTTAGAAACGGCTGGAAGCTGTTGTGCCGGTACTGCAGGTGAAAGGGGGATACTTTGGACGGAGGGGTGTGCTGGGGGGCAGACAGCTTTGCTCTGGGGGGGAGGAAGACAGAAGGGGGCCACAGAGAGACAATCAGAGAGAGGGAAAGGGGGCTGCTTTGGGGGGAGGGGTGTGCTTGGGGGCAGACTGCTTTGCTCTGGGGGGGGGGAAGACAGAAGGGGGCCACAAAGAGACAATCAGGGAGAGGGAAAGGGGCTGCTTTGGGGAGGAGGGGTATGCTTGGGGGCATTTAGCTTTGCTCTGGGGGGAAGACAGAAGGGGGCCACAGAGAGACAGTCATGGAGAGGAAAAGGGGGCTGCTTTGGGGGGAGGGGTGTGCTGGGGGACAGATAAATTTGCTCTGTGGAGGGGAAGACAGAAGGGGGCCATGGAGAGACAGTCAGGGAGAGGGAAAGGGGGCTGCTTTGGGGGGATGGGTGGCTGGGGGGGCAGATAGCTTTGCTCTGGGGGGGAAAGACAGAAAGGGGCCACGGAGAGACAGTCAGAGAGAGGGAAAGGTGTGCTGGGGGGCAGACAGCTTTGCTTTGGGGGGAAATACAGAAGGGGGCCACGGAGAGACAGGCAGGCAGGCAGGCAGGCAGACAGGGGGCCAAGGAGAGAGACAGAGAGAAAGACAGACAGACAGCAGCCAAGGAGAGAGAGGCAAAGAAAAAAAAGACATACAGACAGCCAGCGTCCAAGGAGAGAAACAAAAAGAAAAAAACCCCAACCAGATAGCAGCCGAGGAGAGAGAGAGAGAAAGAAAGAATGGCAGACAGAAAGAAATACAGACAGACAGACAGACTGTAGCCAAGGAAAAAGAGTGAAAGAAAGAATGACAGACAGACAGGGGGCCAGAGAGACAGACAGACAGCCAGTCAGCGTCCAAGGAGAGAGAGAGAAAGAAAACAAAACAAAACAGACGAACAGCGGCCAAGAAGAGAAAGAGAAGGAAAGAATGACAGACAGAAAGACAAACAGACAGAGGGCCAGGGAGAGATACAGACATAAAGAATGACAGACAGACAGCATCCAAGGAGAGAGAGAGAGACAAAGAAAAAAAAACAGACAGACATCTACTCTAGCACCCGTTAATGTAACGGGCTTAAACTCTAGTATATTATAAAATGCACAGGTATACAAAGAGTATATGCACATGTTTGCATCTTCTTTAGAGCAGGTATAAATCTGGCTTCTTGGTGGTTCAGTTAAACTTCTGTCTGCATATTTCTACTTTTAGTCTGTAATTACTTATTCCATACTGGGTGAGGGTGTATCTGTGTTCTGTATGGCATTGACTGTGCAGGATTGGTCTGTATTAATCCGGCTTGTTTAGTTTTACAATGGGTGTATTGATATTCTATAGTTCACTGCATCGAAGTTTAGTGCTGTGTCAATGTTCTAGTGAAGTTTAGTGACATCTAGGGCTCATGGCAGTATTTGTGGCACAGTCTTTTCCTAGGTAAGCAGTTGCTTCTTGTGTGACTTGTGGAAGTTACTGCTATTATGGTATGTTGGAATTGCTCTGTAGGTCCTGAATGACATTTGTAGTGCAATGTTCCCCCGGTCATTCGCGGTCGGCGGTTCGCGGTCCCGGTCATTCGTGGTATTTTCCGACCGCGAACCGCCAACAAGGAGAGGGCAGCAGGAGAGAGCAGCTAGAGCGCCACGAGTGCAGGAAATCACTCGCGGTATGCTCCGACCACCTCTTCCTGCACTAAGTCGAGCCTTATCCAATCAGGAGCTGCTTTGAGATGCAGCTCCTAATGGATAAGGCCTGACTTAGTGCAGGAAGAGGTGGTCCGAGCGTACCGCGAGTGATTTCCTGCACTCGCAGCGCTCCGGCTGCTCTCCTGCTGCCCTCTTCAGGCTCCCCCATGAAAAAACATATTTGTGGTTTTTCGAGATTTGCGGGGGTTCCTAGAACGGATTGGGCAGGAAAATCGAGTCAAAAAATCAATTCAATAGGCTGAATCAAATTGAATTTTTTTTTCTTGAATCGGGAAGCACTACTCTTGCATGATGTCTCAGACCTTGTATTTAGTCTATTCTTACTCCACTTTTGATCAAATTTCAAGATTTTCTCAAATATTTACCTGTAATTGATCTTTTCTTTTCCATGGAGCAAAAACCCTAGTAGTTTGGTCAGAACTCACAGTGATTATAAATTCTCCATTTGGATCCCACCTGAGGCCCTGCACACTGTTAAAATGTCCTGAAATCACTACTTCAGGAGTCCATTGCCCCTAAAAACATAAACAAACCAAATTATACACTTAAAAAGTACATCTGTGTAATAAACATGCATAATTTATCATTTAGCAATTTCATCTTAAATATTCATTGTGCTTACTAAACAAAACAAGATGAACAGACATTAGCAGCACCAGATCCACAACCAAGTCTGAGGGGGAAATGCTGGATGCAGAGGGGGATCACGGAGAGTCCCAGCCTGAGGAAGTGTCTTCCCTGGAAACCCCAATGAACTGGGAAAGCCAGGTGCCAAACATTCAGGAATGTGACGTTCTAATGGACATTTTCTGGGGCAGGAAACAGGTCAGGAACATTGAACTGGGTAGCGTTTTCTAAGCTATCCTGAAAGCTGTGGTCTTTCCCATTCTATTATTTTCATTAGCAGCTGTATGCCTGCTGCTATCTGAAGTGATTAAAAAAAAAACATTAAACAAATTATCTACTATACTCCTCCCTCAATATTCACGGGGGTTAGGGGCAGAGTCGGCCCGCAAATATTGAAAATTTGTGAATAACTTTTGGGCCGGCTCTGACCCACCACTGCCTTCTCCCCAGCATCCTAGACCCTACCTGGTGGTCTAGCGGTCTTTCAGGGCAGGAGCGATTTTCCTACACTCCTGCCCCATGCAGATCACTCATCCAAAATGGCTACCATGAGTTCCCATAATCTCTCGAGACTACGACAGGAACTCACGGCAGCCATTTTGGATGAGTGATCTGCATGGGACAGGAGTGTAGGAAAATCACTCCTGCCCTGAAAGACCACTAGACCACCAGGTAAGGTCCAGGAGGTGGGATGGAAGTGGGGGTGATTCCGATTTTAGGAAATCATGAAAAATCAAAATCACGAGTCCTAAAACCGCAAATCGGGAGGGGGAAGTGTACTACTATTTATAATTTCTAAGGCACTGAAAAACATACGCAGTGCTGTACATTCAACATGCAACTAAAATATTTTTTAAAAGGTAGAATCTCACCACACACAAAATTTAAACCAGAAAAAAATAAAAAACAGTAAAATGAAATAGTTTGATTCTTCAGCCAGGAGTATTCAAATTAACTCAGCTACTGTGACTGGATG
This sequence comes from Geotrypetes seraphini, assembly GCF_902459505.1. Lineage (NCBI taxonomy): Eukaryota > Metazoa > Chordata > Amphibia > Gymnophiona > Dermophiidae > Geotrypetes > Geotrypetes seraphini. The sequence goes on along the minus strand of NC_047085.1, from coordinate 265,846,272 downwards.
AAAGTTTCTTCCATTTAATTTATTACGGGTCTTGTCAAGATAATTTTTAGAAACAGAGTTAATCTTTATATTCTACATAAAAGGTGTAAGCCTAAGCAATCAAGAGACTTGCTTTCTTAAATACTTTTTTTTCTTTAAGTATTTCTATAATTGCTCTTTTACACTGAAATGTAAAGTACGCATATTTTATAGATCAGGGAAACTCCTACTTTAACCCTATTTGAACTGTACTTTTTATACCGCAGAATGTGATAAACAAGGGTGTAAAAAACTTAGGCGCTGCAACTGCTTAATGTTTTCTTATTTTCTTGTTAGTATAAGACATTTATTTAATAAAGTCTCACTGGGATGAATGAGCACAAAGGCAGCAATATCAAAAATGCAATTGCCTTACTTCTTTCAATGGATTCTGGCTCCAGAGGTGCAGTGCTCCATGGAAAGCGTGGGCAAGAATCATACATCCACTAGGTCCAAACTGACAGCCCAAAAACCCTAGTGTGTTTCCTCCTACTTCTCCAACACGAACCTGGAAGAAAAAGAAAAAAAAGTTTAAAACTATGATCTTCATTAGGCCCCCACAAATTGCTTTCTTCAGGTTGTCTATATTTGGCACCCCTGAGGCTAACTGGTAGTTTCAAATCTGTATCTAAAATTCTAAACCTTGACAACTGAGGCACTTTCAAGGTGAGGTATTTTAGATAAATAACAACACTGGTAGTAATGAATTATTACAGCCAATGGTTGAATTCCAAGCATTCTAAAACATGATTACTAGACATAAATCATTGGAAATTTGATTATTTGGGTTAAAAGATCACTACAAGATGGTCACTGATAAAATTTTAAAAATGTAGGAAGATTAGAACAAAATTGACTGCTTTCAATTTGGTTGACTCCTTTTCTAACAGTTTTACGGCTTAGATATTTAAAGGATAATTCTATAATGAGGCACTTACAGTTACATAATAATTAGCACATGTGTAAGCGTCTTAAGTAAAATAATAGAAGATTGAAGGGGTAGAGCATGAGGGGAACATGGATGTTGACAAGGTTCCGAGGTAAACAGATACCTAAATATAAGGTGTGCCTAGAATGGTATCTCTATATACCCATTCACACACACAGAGCTGTACCGAATATTATACACTTCCCCCTCAATATTAGCAGGTTCGGCACGTGCGACTTCTTTATTCGTGTGTTCCCCCCCTGGACTCTACAGCTTAGGGCCAACTTTTAACATACTCCCACCTCTTGGACCCTTCCACAACCTACTTAGGACTGACTCTGACTCACCCCCTAGCTCCCTCCCACCTCCTGGACCCCTCCACAGGTTACTTTTAATATAAGACACTGTCTTATTTTAGGGAAAACACAGTAGTAGTAGAAAATGTAGTAGAAGTAGATCTGTTTTAATTGCACAAGAGAATTGTATTTCATAATTATAATGAGTGGCCATTAATTTTTGAATAAATTACAAAGACTAGGGGCACTCGATGAAATTACAAGGAAATACTTTCAAAACCAATAGGAGGACATTTTTTTTCACTCAGAGATTAGTTAAGCTCTGGAACGCGTTGCCAGAGGATGTGGTAAGAGCGGATAGCGTAGCTGGTTTTAAGGAAGGTTTGGACAAGTTCCTGGAGGAAAAGTCCATAGGCTGTTATTGAGAAAGACATGGGGGAAGCCACTGCTTGCCCTGTATTGGTAGCATGGAATATTGCTATTCCTTGGGTTTTGGCCAGTCTGACCCAGTAAGGCTATTCTTATGTCCTGATATACAATATCTCCCATAATTATTCACCAAAAATAAAACTGATTTCAAATTATAGCTCTAGCTACAATGCATTAACTAAGGGACAGAATAAAAATAAAGCCTCTGGAAAACTGGTCCTCGACATGGCAGCTAGGCTTCAATGCTATGAAATGTAAGGTCATGCACCTCGGTAGCAGAAATCCGTGCAGAACTTACACCTTAAATGGAGTAACATTAGCTAGGACCTCAGTAGAACGAGATTTGGGAGTAATCATCAGTGCAGACATGAAGGCTGCCAAACAGGTGGAGAAGGCCACATCCAAGGCAAGGCAAATGATGGGATGTATCAATAGAAGTTTTGTCAGTCGGAAACAAGAAGTCATAATGCCGCTGTACAGAACCATGGTGAGACCTCACCTGGAATACTGTGTGCAATTCTGGAGGCCACATTACCGTAAAGACGTGCTTAGAGTCGAGTCGGTTCAGCGGATGGCCACTAGGATGGTCTTGGGGTTCAAGGGTCTCTCGTACGAAGAGAGACTGAGCAGACTGCGGCTCTACACTCTAGAGGAACGCAGGGAGAGGGGGGACATGATTGAGACATTTAAGTTCATCACGGGACGTGTCGAGGTGGAAGATGACATTCTCTTCCCCAAAGGACCCTCGACCACAAGAGGGCATCCGCTTAAACTTAGAGGGGGGAAATTTAGTAGTGACACCAGGAAGTATTTTTTCACGGAAAGGGTGGTGGACCACTGGAATGAGCTTCCGGTGCAGGTGGTCGAGGCCACCGGCGTGCTCGACTTTAAGAGAAAATGGGACACTTATGTGGGATCCCTACGTAGGTCGAGTCACTAGCATCTAGACTATTGGGGTGAGTCAGTGGAGTGGGCAGACTTGATGGGCTATGGCCCTTTTCTGCCGTCACCTTTCTATGTTTCTATGTTTCTAAGATTAAAGTACTGTTGTACTAATCACCTTTGTTTTACTTCAAGCACTAATTTCAACATAAAGCTGATGTGGTTAAGTGAACACTCAGACCCGCAGCTGAGGTCCGGTGAAACAAATTCACGGAGCAGCTGTTAAGGAGACCATCATAGTTGTTCACAGTCTCCTCCACCAAACAAAGACTAAATAACAACAAATCAAACTTAAATAAAAATAAAATAATAAATTTAACAACAACTTAACTTTGAATGGTGTAGATGATAAACATAACTGCTCCGGGCTCCTCCATTATTCACAATACCGACCCCCCAACCTAGGTTTCACCCGCTGGCTTCTTCAGGAGGGGTACTAAAATTACAAGATGACTCAAATCAACACTACACCACACAGCTTGCTTACTTAATAAACACTACATTTTGAAATACTCAATGTACACACTCTCTCTGCGACTTACCGGCACAAACACTCCATACTGCACACACACGCACTACTGACGAGAGGAACTTCCCAGCAGGCCACGCTTTAAATACACTCCCCTTTTACTACCTACTATGTCATCACTCCTTACATCATGAGTGAAAGATTATAATTGAAACCATTCAATATCGTTATTTAATCCTGCGGGGGCCAGGGTATGCCATTGGAATATAAACTTCTGCTCCAAATGAAGAAGATGTTGAGTGATATTTCCAGAATCTTTATAAGCACACATAAGAACAGTGTATTGTAATTCCTCAATAGAGTGCTGTTGCTCAATCCAATGGCTCACCAGGGGGGCAGTTACTCGTTTGCATCTTATATTGCTCAAATGTTCGGCAATGCAAATTTTAATAGCACACCGAGTATGTTCTATGTAATATAGCCTACAAGGGCAAATAATGCAATATATTACTGCAGATGACAAACAATTGGTGCCTGTTCTTAGATAGAATTTCTTACCCCCTGTGTGAGGAATTACCACTTGGTCAGTGTTGAGGACATGAGGGCAATACACGCACTGATGACAACGTACATGAGCCATTGGATTGAGCAACAGCACTCTATTGAGGAATTACAATACACTGTTCTTATGTGTGCTTATAAAGATTCTGGAAATATCACTCAACATCTTCTTTATTTGGAGCAGAAGTTTATATTCCAATGGCATACCCTGGCCCCCGCAGGATTAAATAACGATATTGAATGGTTTCAATTATAATCTTTCACTCATGATGTAAGGAGTGATGACATAGTAGGTAGTAAAAGGGGAGTGTATTTAAAGCGTGGCCTGCTGGGAAGTTCCTCTCGTCAGTAGTGCGTGTGTGTGCAGTATGGAGTGTTTGTGCCGGTAAGTCGCAGAGAGAGTGTGTACATTGAGTATTTCAAAATGTAGTGTTTATTAAGTAAGCAAGCTGTGTGGTGTAGTGTTGATTTGAGTCATCTTGTAATTTTAGTACCCCTCCTGAAGAAGCCAGCGGGTGAAACCTAGGTTGGGGGGTCGGTATTGTGAATAATGGAGGAGCCCGGAGCAGTTATGTTTATCATCTACACCATTCAAAGTTAAGTTGTTGTTAAATTTATTATTTTATTTTTATTTAAGTTTGATTTGTTGTTATTTAGTCTTTGTTTGGTGGAGGAGACTGTGAACAACTATGATGGTCTCCTTAACAGCTGCTCCGTGAACTTGTTTCACCGGACCTCAGCTGCGGGTCTGAGTGTTCACTTAACCACATCAGCTTTGTGTTGAAATTAATGCTTGAAGTAAAACAAAGGTGATTAGTACAACAGTGATTTATAAGTATCACCTTGGATAAACAAATTCCCTTGCTGTTTTTTGAAGATTAAAGTACTGCCAAACCCCAAAACAGTATTTCCCAACTGATGTAGCTTTGGTCACCAGAGGATTCTCATGCACGCTCCATGCAGTTCTTGCTAAAAAAGAACTCTAATTGGAGACTCTTGATAAAGGTATAATTGCCGAAACACTTAGGGCTCCCTTTATGAAGCCGCATTAGCAGTTTAACGCACGTAATAGCCCGCGCTAAACTGCCGGACCCGCTAGCCGCTACCGCCTCCTCTTGAGCAGGCGGTAGTTTTTCGGCTAGCGCAGGGGTTAGAGCGTGATTAAAAGTCTCGCACTTTGTAAAAGGAGCCCTTAGTGTTGAGTCTGCATTGTGCCGTTACCAAATAAAGTGTATCCTGCTGAGTGATCAACATCTTTTCCTCATGACTCTTTTATTTGGCTTGCAGGGATGGGGGCAGAGTTTACAGAGACGGGGACAAACTTTTTTCCCGTGTCATTCTCTAGCACCCAGAGAAAGCTTCCCTTCTTCAGCTTATGAGGACTTTAGAAGCAGAAATGTCTTAGCTCTAGAAGCTGAAAGTTTGCAGAGATCTATTTTTGTTTATAGTTTCATAGTTTATTTACATTTTGATTAAACACTTATCCAAAGGTAAAAAGCGTTGTACAAAGTAATTAAAAATAGCTGGGAGACGAACGTTTTTAAATTATTAGACATACACCAATTAACATACTTATGACCTGAAAACAGTGGGGAAAAAAGGGAATAACTACAATTGTAGCCTATGTTTCCTTGTTATGGTGCTGGCTGCTACCTCAATAAAAATTATTTCCAAAAAAAAAAAAAGGAAGAATACATAAAAGGGAAATACAATAGGAGAAAGGAAAAGTGCAAAAGTAAATCTGTGTGTAAAAAATCAGCTATAGGCATCTTTAAAAACCAAGCATTTTAGACTGCTTTTGAATTTCTGCAAGCGCTACATTCTTGCTTCTCTTAGCAATCTACTCTACATTTTCATGGATGCTGTTCTAACTTCAGTCAGGATGGAAAACCCCTACAGATTTCTTGCAATATTGAAATGAACGCTTGACTGAGTATGCTGCTCCCCTTACAAAAACTCAGGTCATTATTTTGGTGGCATGCTGAGTTCCAGACCTCCATTCCACATACAGTATTATATCTGCATCAGAGCTCATTTACTGCAGCCTCAAGAGCTACATGCAATTAACAACACAGTCTGAGGACCGGTTAAATATATGCTGTGTATCTGAGCACAAAACTGCTCCATTTTAAAGCAAAACCTTTCATGCTCTAAAAACTGCAATGATCCGAAGACAGTTAAACCGTTTTATGCTCTACTTTAACATATTACCTTAAATCACCCAGCAGCTAAAACAAAGAAAAAATAATAATTTAGTTAATATACTTTCACCTTATGTAAGTAAATTAAAGCTAGAAATTACCTGTTCTAGCCAAACGCCAGACTCTTCATCTGGAGCCCACAAGATCATAGTTTTGTCCATGGATGCAGACAGTAACCTCATTGGCTGTTGAATTCTGCCATCTGCAGGGCAATATACATTATTTCTGTTACAGTATAAACATGTTCTGATACAATTTGCTTAGCATGAAATCTTCTGTATCTACCAAGTGTATTTACTGTTAGATCTGGAAAATCTTACTTAATAAGAACAAAGGGCAAACATACTACGACTAGGAGACACCTGGAAGCACGTTTTGTGTACAAGTGATTCACAAACCTGTTCCCAGGTAAATCAGTAGATCAGATTTTTAGGGAATACATATGAAATGTGCCTGCATTTATGTGTATATACACAAATACATTTTATCTATATATATAATTAGTACTGTTGATAATGGAAGATTAAGTTCTTATCTTTGGTAATCTTCTTTCTGTTAGCCCCCCCCCCCTGGAGGTCTTTCATCTTTCATCGGGTCTTCCAGAAATCCACAAACTTTTCTGTTCGACACAAAGGGGGCACAGGGAATCTCTCCACTATACAAACTGATTCTATTCTAACAATTATAATCAGGCAACAGAAAACATAGGCAACAAGCACAAACTGGAAACCTGCCTTCGGTAATCTAATCTAATCTAATCCTCAGGTTTGTATACCACATCATCTCCACGTTCGTAGAGCTCGGCGCGGTTTACAGTAGATGAAATAGGAAGGAACTACAACAAAGGGTTAGAGGTAAAAGTATGAAGAATATTTAGAGGATTTGGGATGCCAGATATGAAGAGTTTTTGTGGACTTGGGATACCAAAGTTGGAGCAGCATTGGGCCAGCCCTGCTCATGGAGCTTTTCCCTTCCAATTAGCCTCTGCTTAAGAAACAGAGTTCTATCAGAATAGCAGCGCTGTGGGACAGGTTTCTTAGCAGAAGGCAGTAAGATAGAGCTCCTAGCCTTCAGTTCCCTTTTCTGTGAGGCAGTGGCGTACCAAGGGGGGGTGAGGGGGTGGTCCGCCCCGGGTGCCCGCTTCTAGGGGGTGCACAGCTGGCCGGGTCCGGAACCTCCCGTGCTGCTGAAAACCAGGGCCGGATCTTCCCATTTCCGCCAAGGCAGATTGCAGCAGAGGGAAAGCTTTGGGGCAGCGGAAACAGCAGAGCTACGGCCAATCCACAGCGGGGAGCAGACAAGCGTGCGAATCAGGAGGAGAGGTGGGCATGAGCAGCAGTCCAGGCCAATCGGTGGGCTTCGGCGACTCCGGATGTGAAGATCAGCGAGAAAAATCCTCCTGATTCACACGCTCGAAATCGGAGCAGGGCAGTGGAAGCCTGAAGAAATGGTGAAGGAAGGACACATCAGATTTCTTTCAAAGCGGACGCCAAAACATCTCCAACCGTTTTGGTGAGGTGGGAGGGCCCGTTCTGAGGCTTTTTCCTTCATTTTTTGATTGAGCTGGCCTATACTGTACTAGTTTGATATCATTGGACATTACCATATTTAATATTGAAAGTGTTTATCTTATCATAATTAACATATGCTAGGTACACCATTGCTGTGAGAAACGTCCTTCCCTCCAGGTTCCTGATTGAAAATATTTGATATTGCGTTTAAATCAAAATCTCAATAGACTTGAAACTTGAAACGAGTGCCCGTGAGATTGTGGGAGGGTTAAATACTCAAAACTTAGAAGAATAACAATTTACTTAAAGTTTTTGCTTCGCCAGCTTTCTGGTATCTTTATATACAGTGGCATACCTAGCATATGTAACACCCGGGGCCCATCATTTTTTGGCACCCCCCCCCCATCTGTACGAAAAACATGATTTTTAGTAACAAGGCACACGTCACACATGAATACCTAGGAAAAGGCAGAATCTTACATATTGCAGTGAGCAGTATATCAATACACCCATTGTAAAACTAAACAAGCCAGACCAGCACAGATCAATCCTACACCGTCAATCCTAACAGAAAATCATGTCTTTCGAACACACAGAACACAGAAAACACCTTCGCCTAGTATGGAATATGTCATCATAATCTAACCCCTCCCCCTTTTACAAAACTGTAGTGTGGATTTTAGTCACGGTGGTAACAGCTCTGACGCTCAGAATTCTGAGCATCAGAGCTGCTACCACCACGGCTGGCACTAAAAAACGCTCCACAGTTTTGTAAAAGGGGGGATAAAATAGAAATACACAGCAACAGTCCTTGCTAGGATCTCGCCATTTACGGTGTAAGTCTCGCATGGATTTTGACTGCCAAGGTGCATGACTTTGCATTTTTTGGCATTGAAATTCAGTTGCCAGGTCCTAGACCATTGCTCCAACAGGAGTAGGTCGTGTATCATATTGTCGTTGTGCTCTTACCTATTATATTACATAGTTTGGCGTCATCGGCGAATAACGTTATTTTACCCCGGAGCCCCTCAGCCAAGTCCCTTATAAAGATATTGAAAAGGATCGGGCCCAAGACCGAGCCCTGCGGCACTCCGCTGATCACTGCCGTCGTTACGGAGGGGGTGCCGTTCACCACCAAGCCAGTCTCCAACCCATTTTGTCAAAGTGTCAACTAATCCTATAGAACTCATTTTGCACAACAACCTGCGGTGTGGGACACTATCAAATGCTTTGCTGAAGTCCAAGTATACAATGTCCAAGGACTCTCCAACATCGAGCTTCCCCGTCACCCAGTCAAAGAAGCTGATCAAGTTGGATTGGCAGGATTTCCCCTTGGTAAATCCATGTTGACGGGGATCCCATAGATTCTCCACGTCCAGGATCTTATCTAATTGGTGTTTGATTAGAGTTTCCATTAGTTTGCTCACTATTGATGTGAGACTCACTGGTCTGTAGTTCTCAGCCTCCGAACTGCAACCTTTTTTGTGGAGTGGAATGACGTTAGCTGTTTTCCAGTCCAACGGGACTCTACCTGTACTAAGGGAGAGATTGAAGAGCGCGGATAGTGGTTCTGCCAGGACGTCCCTTAACTCCCTGAGCACCCTGGGGTGTAGGTTGTCTGGTCCCATTGCTTTGTTAACCTTGAGTTTTGACAGCTCACAGTAGTTTAATCAATAAGGTATAAAAATATCTCACAATAAAAGTGCAAAAAATTACTCAACATGGAGATGTGTTTTGGTAGTAGGACCACCTGCTTCAGGAGTCAAAGTATTTCAATATACGAAGTATACATGTCTATTATCAGCATTAATACTACAGTGGCTGTTTAAGACTGAATAAAGAATGTAAGAAAGATTTAAACAAAGTAGTATCTCATTTTACATCCAGAGTCAAAATCGCATGCTGGTCAGCTTCTCTCTCTGTCTGAGTTACTCAGGTTTTTTGCATTTCCTACCTTTCAGAAATGAAGGCTGCCAGTGAACTGCATATACTGAGTTTTCATGGCCAGCTAGCACAGACTCCAAAGTAATCGCATATGTTGTCTCCGAACCTAGAAAATTAAAATGAAGACACAGAATTCTACATGTTTCTCAATTTCCAAAGAAGCTCCTGCTATTTTCACTAATACAGTTGTCTAATATATTAAAACATGAAACAGGCACAGAGCAATTTTACATAGAAACATGATGCAGATAAAGGCCAAATGGCCCATCCAGTCTACCCATCCACATCATCCACTTTCTCCTCCTCGCCCTAAGAGATCCCACAGGTCATGTGGGTTGGGAGGGCAAGTAGCTGCCCATTTGCCTTTATAACACTTTTCCAAAATGCTGCAGAAAGGATGACTAAAATTCATTCAAGTATTATTTACACAAACCTTGGGGGGGAGGGGGGTAAATGTACATGCATACAGTGAATGTACATATTTTACAGTGAATGTACATATTTTATAAAGGCCACAAGTGAGCTGTCTGCTGTGTGTGTGGGGGTGCAGGTAGAGGGAAAAAGCCAGAGCAAGCTGGATAGTGCATGCACAGGAAGGTCAGAGCAAGTTGGGGCTGTATGTAGCAGAGTGAAGTGGGGAACCGAAGCAAGCTGAAAGTTTGGAAGAGAAAGAGTTAGGAGTTAGAAGTAGGTGTTGGACACTAAGGGCTCCTTTTACAAAGGTGCGCTAGCGTTTTTAGCGCACGCACAAGATTAGTGCGCGCTAGCCGAAAAACTACCACCTGTTTAAAAGGAGGCGGTAGCGGCTAGCGCGCGCTAAAACCGCTAGTGCATCTTTGTAAAAGGAGCCCTAAGTGGAAGGGAGAATGAGATGGGGGTGGTCAGGCCTTAAGATTGGAGAAATCTACACAAAAAATTACAAAAAAGAATGCAGAATTTTGCTGTCATTTTAAAATATTGTGCACAATGGCCCGGATTCTGTATAAGATGTCGATCCTGGGCGTCCTGAAACCTCAATGTAAGCTGAAACCAGCCATCTTCCAATGTAATGTAATCTCCTGGAAATGTCCAGCTATCGTCTAATGTAATCCGCTTAGAACCGCAAGGCGGAATAGAAATCACTAATGTAATGTAATCGGGTCTACACCCGCCCAAAGTTAACCCAATTCTGTAACCGACGTCCTATAGCGGGAGAGGCCTTAGGCGCCTGGACCAATCAGGTCCTAGGATCCTGTGGGTTGGGCAGGGTAGGGGTGGGCCTGCCTCATTTGGATGGAGGCGGGCCTGCTGGCTGGATGTGTGAGGAGCTGTCCAGTTCAACTTGCTGGTAAGGTCAAGGGGGGGGGGGGGTTCTGGGGTGGTGGTGTTCGCTGGGGGGGTCCGTCAGGAGAAGTTGGGCACCCTCCTGCTGGCGATCTTATGGAGGGCCGTTGGGGGGGTTCGGCAGGAGGGGTTGGGTACCCTCCTGCCACGATCATCGGGAGGGCTGTTGGGGGGTCGGCAGGAGGGGTTGGGGACTTTTGTGGCCTTAGCCACGGCTGCTATACTAATCACTGCAGGGAGATCCTTGCCGCGATTAGGTACAGCGGCTGCGTCTACTTACCATGTAGGCCAGCATTTTGCTAGCCTACATTGTAAGCGTCTCCCGTTCTGCTAGGGAGACGTGTAGGGCCACCTAGGTTCACTTAAGGCTACCGCCTAGCCTTAGGCGAGCTTAGGCGGCTTCGGGCCTCTCTAGGCTCCCTGGAGGCGCCTTCAATATAGACGGCCTGCCTGGGAAGCATTTTTTTTTTTTTTTAGAAAAAGTGCATCCCGATTGGCTAATTAGACAGCTGTAGGATGCATACAGCTGCCTACAATCGGGAGCACTTTGCAGAATCAGGGCCAATATATTTTTGCACAGAATTCCTCCAGAAGTAAAACATGTAATTTTAATTGTATTCAGAGGAGGCACTCCCCGCCGGTGGGTTTAGGTTGAAAGTGCAGAAGTAATAAACTGATAAAAGAACTGATAAAAAGTATGTATGGTCTTAATTCCAAATCTGAAAATTGTCCTTTATGTTAAAGCTACTTTTGACCTTCAAAGGCTAAATATTTGGGTGATATGAACCTTTAATATAGTCTAAATGCTTCAGCTGGTAGCTCATGCTAAAACAAGATTGTTTCACAATGTATATGTATTGACTACAATGTGTTAAACAAGGCCAACATGAAGAAGCGTACTTTCAAAGTCAAACACTCTAAAGTAGTACCGTATTTTCACGCATATAACGCGCGCGTTATACGCGTTTTTACCTACCGCGCATACCCCTCGCGCGTTATACGCGTGAGCGCGGTATACAAAAGTTTTTGTACATAAAATCGTGGTTTCTGCGCGCTATACCCGTGTGCGCGTTTTACACGGGTGCGCGTTATCTGCGTGAAAATACGGTAGTTCTCTTCCAATGTGTTGTGGATACAATCTACCTAACCTCCCTCACCTCATCCCCCAAGAAACCAAAACACTGCCGTCCAAAACATCTTCCGATGTTATTAAGTCTTTACTATCATTCTGTTATTAAGTCTCTATCCTCAAACTGTATTCTCTATTGTCATGTACCATCCTGGAAATGTCCAGTTCTCTTCTTATGTAATCCACTTTGAACCGCAAGGTACAAGCGGAATAAAAATCACTAATGTAATGTAATGTAATGTAAGAGAGGTGTGTCGAGTGGCCAGTACACATAGCAGCTTTTTCTCTCCTATCCTGCAGTGGATCCAGTACCTTTCCCTTCCCTCCCACATGAGTCTACCCCCTGATCTAGCATCTCTTCCTTGTCCTTCCAGAGTGTCCCAGCCCACAAAATCCTATGTTCTTTGCCTGAGCCAGCAGTGGTAGCAAAGTTCCAGAGCCAACCTGGATCTTTCCTTCTGCAGCATCCTGCCAGCATGTAATTAGGAAGTTACATCAGAGGGGCGGAACACTGCAGAGGTAAGGAGCTGGGTTAGCCAGGCAGTCTATTACAGCTGCTGCTGCTGCTGGAACAAGCACAAAATATAGGATTTTCTAAACCAGAGCTCTCAAGAAGGACAAGCAAAAGTGCTGGACTCACATAGAAGGGAAAAGAGAGGTGCTGGACCCATGGGGAGGAGATGGGGGAATGCAGAATAAGAGGTGCTGGGTGTGTGGGGGAGGTGAACAGGAAAGATTCCAGACCTTGGCTGAAGGAACAGGGAAGAGAGGAGGGATGTGCCCCCCCATGGTCTGACATGAGATGAGAATGAGGATGGGAACTCTGGAACATCTCAGACCATAGAATGTGTGGGTTGGGGGCTGAGGAGAGGGAACATGACAGATTGTGGGGAAAATGTGAAACCATGCTCCTTATTTTGCATTACTGGACAATGCCCCCAGCCTTTATTGGCACTTTCAATAGCAGGGAAATAAATTCTTTATGTAGATAAATTTAAATATTTAATAATGTTAATCAACTCTCAACTGACGTTCACTGATCAGGTCTCAGAGATAATGAAAAGAAAATTCTTCACGCTTAGATGGTTATGTTCCATTAGACATTATTTTGAAGAGACAGCTTTTCATAGATTAATTTATGCTTTTTTAAGTTGGATTACTGCAATATTGTTTATACTGGGATCTCCAACTTTAATATACAGACATTAGAAAACGCTGCTTTGGAATTAGCTAGGACATAAAAATTGTTGATCATGTCACCCCGCTGTTTCTTCAGTATCACTAGTTAACTTGTTCATATAGGGGAAAGTGTTTCTGATGTTACAGTAGGTAATCATCTGGCATCCAGGTTTAAAGAGGGCTTATTCAAAAGTAAAGGTTCTAGACTTTTTAAAAACTAGCTTTGTTCGGATGGGGGATTATGTCAAGGAATTGTTGTCTAGATGTGAATATCTGGAAGGAGTAGAAATGCAAGGGTGACAAACCTTTCTGTGAGGCAAGTAACTAAAATTAAAAGGAAAAGAAGGCCATTTTGGTTTACAAAAGTAGTAGCTAAGGAATAAGAGGTTAGCTTTCATAAACTACAAAAGATTGCAGAAAGAGGAAGATAGGTAAAAATATCCAGAAAAGTTAAGAGAGGCTGGTCGTGTAGTCAGGAAAGCAAAGATGGAAATGGAAGAAAAAATAGCTGACAAGGTAAAATGGGGAGACAAGACATTTTTTTAGATATATCAATGATAGGAAGAAGTGCAAAAGTGGAATTGTGAGACTCAAAGGTGAAGGGGAGAAATAGAAGCTGATTAAGAAAAGGCTGAATTGCTTAATAAATGCTGAAGCGCCGGGAGTAGAACCGCAGAAGACAAATGTGAATAAGGATGGAGGAGTGGTAGACCTTGATCAATTTTCAGAGGGTTATGTTCGAGAGGAGCTAGCTAAATTAAAGGTAGGCAAAGAGATGGGGGCCGGATGGTGTACATCCGAGAATGCTGAAGGAACTTAGGGAAGTTCTGGTGGCTCCATTGACTGACCTTTCTCTAGAGTCGGGAGTGGTACCAGAGGGCAGAAGAAGGGTGGATGTGGTCCGTCTCCATAAAAGTAGAAGTAAGGAAGAAGTAGGGAATTACAGGCTGGTAAGTCTGTCTTCTGTGGTAGGCAAATTATTAGAAATGCTTTTAAAACAGAGAATGGTAAAATTTCTGGAATCCAGTGGACAGGACCAGAGGCAACATGGATTCACTAGAGGTAAATCTTGTTAGACAAATCTGATCACTTTCTTTGACTGGGTGACCAGAGAATTGGATAGAGGGAGTGCGCTAGATGTGGTGTATTTAGATTTTAGCAAAGCCTTTGACAGTGTTCCACATAGTCATCTAATAAATAAACTGAGTGCCCTTGGGATGGGTCCCAAAGTGATGGGCTGAGTCAGGAACTGGTTGTGTGGAAGGTGACAGAGGGTAGTGATCAATGGAGATTGCTCTAAGGAAAGGGATGTTACCAGTGGTGTGCCTCAAGGTTCTGTTCTTGGGCCTGTTCTTTTTAACATTTTTATAAATGATATTGCTGAAGGATTGTCGGGTAAGATTTACCTCTTTGCAGATGATACCAAAATCTGCAACAGAGTAGACACGCCGGATGGTGTGAATAACATGAAGAAAGACCTGGCGAAGCTTGAAGAATGGTCTGAAATTTGGCAACTAAAATGTAATGCTAAGAAATGCAAGGTCATGCATTTGGGTTGCAAAAACCCAAAGGAACAGTATAGATTAGGGGGTGAAGAACTTGTGTGCACGACAAAAGAGCGGGACTTGGGTGTGATTGTATGTGATGATCTTAAGTGGCCAAACAGGTTGAAAAGGTGATGGCAAAAGCTGATTTGGATGGTCACAGCTCAGTCCAGCCGTTCCTGAAGAAGGGGGTGTGCACCCCCGAAACGGAGTCCCGTCGGACAAACAAGATCTCTGCTGGCTGTTTGTTTCCACGGAGAAGCTAAGTACTTCCTGTTGGTATTTTTTGCTTTGCTGGATATGGACGTTTGATATTTTGGCCCCCTGGACAAGGGATAGAGACAATTGTTGTGAATGGTAGAGTGTGTTTTTTTTATTTATTTATATCTTTTTTCACACTTAGCACTGTTGGGTGCACTTTATCACAAAAAACACGGAGTAGAGCCTGGGGATGTTTCACAGTTAACACTCTTCTGGGTGTAAGCCAAGTGACAGCCTGTACCGCTGGGAGTTCCAGTGGGTGGCTGTGTGACTGAGGGCTCTCCCGTGCACATATAATCATTATTTGTAGATTGTGTTGTGCAGCTCTGCCACTCCCGCTCTTGTCTCTCCCCCTTGTCTAGTTACAGTTCTTGGGGTTTGGGAGGTTTTCGTTCTTGAATTCATATACAGTCTCCATCTCCACCACCTCTTCTGGGAAACTGTTCCATGCATCTACCACCATTTTTATAAAAAAGTATTTCCTTAGATTACTCCTGAGCCTATCACCTCTTAACTTCATCATATGCCCTCTCATTCCAGAACTTTCTTTCAAGTGAAAGAGACTTGACTCTTGCACATTTATGCTGTGTAGGTATTTAAACATCTCTATCATATCTCCCCTCTCCCGCCTTTCCTCCAAAGTATACTTATTGAGATCTTTAAGTCTGTCCCCATACGCCTTATGACAAAGACCATGCATCATATCTTTATATCTCCAGAATTGTACACAATATTCTAAATTAGGTCTCACCAGAGTCTTATACAGGGGCATCAATACCTCCTTTTTCCTACTGGCCATACCTCTCCTTATGCATCCTAGGAGTCATGTGCTTTATTTATCCAATCATATCATAGTGTCTGCAGTTTAAATTGGAGGCGTTCTGTTCGGTTCAGCGCCATTTCCCGCTCTGTCAATTTATGCTGTGCCGGATGATTTGGATGGTCACAGCGCAGTCCAGCCGTTCCTGAAGAAGGGGGTGTGCACCCCCGAAACGGAGTCCCGTCGGACGAACAAGATCTCTGCTGGCTGTTTGTTTCCACGGAGAAGCTAAGTACTTCCTGTTGGTATTTTTTGCTTTGCTGGATATGGACGTTTGATATTTTGGCCCCCTGGACAAGGGATAGAGACAATTGTTGTGAATGGTAGAGTGTGTTTTTTTTATTTATTTATATCTTTTTTCACACTTAGCACTGTTGGGTGCACTTTATCACAAAAAACACGGGGTAGAGCCTGGGGATGTTTCACAGTTAACACTCTTCTGGGTGTAAGCCAAGTGACAGCCTGTACCGCTGGGAGTTCCAGTGGGTGGCTGTGTGACTGAGGGCTCTCCCGTGCACATATAATCATTATTTGTAGATTGTGTTGTGCAGCTCTGCCGCTCCCGTTCTTGTCTCTCCCCCTTGTCTAGTTACAGTTCTTGGGGTTTGGGAGGTTTTCGCTCTTTGTGTTGATTTTTTCACCTTCCATTATTTTCGGGTTTTTGTGACTTCTTATGAATTCAAGAAAACATAGGATAGGCATGTGGGATCTCTTAGAGAGAGAAAGAGATAATGGTTACTGCAGATGGGTGGGCCATTAAGCGTTTGTCTGCCATCATGTTTCTATATATTATTTCTCAGTGTGCCTGGTACTAGAGAAATTTACGGTGCTATTATTCAGATGGTATGAGAATCAGAATAAGAACATACGAACTTAAGAGTTGCCATTATTAAGATGGACTTGGAAAAATCCACTGCTTATTTCTAGGATAATAAGCATAAAATGTGTTTTACACTTTGGGATCTTGCCAGGTACTTGTGACCTGGGTTGGCCACTATAGGAAACAAGATATTGAGCTTGATGAACCTTAAGAAAATAAGAGCTGCCATACTGGGACAACCCAGAGGAACATCAAGCCCAGTATCCTGTTTTCAACAGTGGCTAACCCAGGTCACAAGTACCTGGCAAGATCCCAAAGAGTAAAACATATTTTATACTTCTTATCCTAGGAATAATTGGTAGATTTCCCCATATCCATCTTAATAATGGCTTATGGACTTCTTTTAGGAAGTTATCCAAACCTTTTTTAAACCCCGCTAACTTTTTTCACCACATTCTCTAGCAACGAATTCCAAAGTTTAATTACATGTCGAGTAAAGAAATATTTTCTCCTACTTGTTTTAAATCTACTACTATTTAATAACTTCTATACATCCCCCTAGTCCTAATATATTCGGAAAGAGTAAACAAGTGATTTACCTGTTCAACTCCACTTAAAATTTTGTAGACCTCTTTCTTATCTCCTCTGAGCCATCTTTTTTCCAAGCTGAAGAGCTAAAGAAGCAAAGGAGTAGCGGTCTGACACAATGTCTTCCAGCCAATGTAAAGTTTAATAAAATCAAGTCTTTTTTAAACATAAAGTTTAATTAGATGAAGAATTGACAGTGTCCTACATACTGAACCTCAACGTCTCTGAGGTTCAGTATGTAAGACACTGGTGAGATTGTGAGCACAACGCTGTCACTCTGTGAAAATCTAAGCAAGGTCAGAATAGCCCTGAAGAAACGGCTTCAGTGTTCTCCCAGAAATTTTTTTTCAGCCGGGTGGCATAAAAAAGTAGCCGGGTGGGGCGGGACGGGGAAATTTGGTGGTGGGGAAAATTAAATGTGTACTATTTTACTAGTTAATTTTTATTAATTATTTTCCAATGCTCAATATGACTTCCTTTTTTAAGGTTTGACACTTGTGCCAGAATATTTTTATAAAATTTAAGAAGTATCCAATTCTAGAAGTGAATAATTAGATATTTGCCCTCTTTCAAATGGTATAAAGCAGTGTTCTTCAACCTTTTGACACCAATGGACCGGCAGAAATAAAATAATTGTAACACCATTTTTTTTCCATTAATTTTTCATATATACACACACACACACAATATAATCGTACTAACAACACATAATGGTTAACCACTAAATTAAACTACACAAAGCACACTATATGCTTCTCAATATTAATTCCTACCAGAACACAAAAAACTAAAAGTACTAATATATACAAACAAACCCTAAGATGCAAGACTCTGCCTGCAGTACAACCCCAGAGAAAAAGAAAGAAATGCATTTCTTCCTGAACAGACAGCAGATGTAAATCAATCACTAAATTAAAAAATAAAATCATTCCCCCTACCGTTGTTGTCTCCCTCTCTCCCTGCTGTGCCTTGCTTTCTGTTCTGCTCCCCGGTGTTATCATCGGGCCTGCTCCCTCTTCCTCAGTGCTGCAGTGCACAAAGCCTTGGGCAGCGGCTCCTCGCAGGTCCCGCGCCTCATCTGGAAGCCTTCCCTCTGACGTTGCAACTTCAGAGAGAAGGCTTCCAGTTCAGGCACAGGACGCGCATAGGAGCCTCTGCCCACGGCTCTGTGCACTGCAGCACTGAGGAAGAGGGAGCAGGCCCGAAGACAACGCCACATCGATCGCATCGTGGACCAGCGGCTGAAGAGCACTGTCTGGGACCTGATGCATGTGCCAGCCCTGTGGACCGGCACCAGTCCATGGACTGGCGGTTGAAGAACACTGGTATAGAGGTTTAAAAAAGGGAAATACGTTAATGAAGTCATTAGGTTCAATCTAGCCATTTATTTATAAGAACATAAGAATTACCTCTGCTGGGTCAGACCAGTGGTCCATCGTGCCCAGCAGTCTGCATGTGCAGCGGCCCTTAGGTCAAAGACCATAAGTGAATGTCATTGGATAGCCCAGTCATAAC
This sequence comes from Geotrypetes seraphini, assembly GCF_902459505.1. NCBI lineage: Eukaryota > Metazoa > Chordata > Amphibia > Gymnophiona > Dermophiidae > Geotrypetes > Geotrypetes seraphini. The sequence continues at coordinate 265,827,794 of NC_047085.1, read as the reverse complement.
ACCTGAATCTAACAGAAAATCAGTGTTAGGACTGCAAGATTGCTATAATCCTCAGTCAAATTGAACAAGACTGGGCTATTCTGCCAAGAATGGGCAAAAACTACACAATCCCACTGTGCAAAATTAGTAGACACCTATTATACTAATATAGAACTCAGAATAACCTCCCACATTTTATTACACTGGCCCTTAAGGACTGATTGCTGGAAAAGGATGAAAAATAATGAGTATGGCACAAATCTAGGGCAGGGAAGAACATGGGAGAATTCTGCTTAAGAATTATTACAATTAAAACATACAGGATTTTACACAGTACTTTTATTTTTGCATAAACTCCCCAGGAATATTCCTTGCACAGCTGTGACCTTAACACAAAATGTCATTGTGAGGTGGCATACTGTATCGACCCGAGAGAAATCAAGGCATTGTCCCATTTCTTCTGCTGCTAACCTACTCAGACTCTCAAGTGTAGCCCGGTGAAGACAGAGCAAAAATAGTAAATGAAATAATAATTTAAAAAACACCACATTTAAGACGACCATAGAAATAATATCCCAGCAGCTACAGAATTTGACTTGACTGACAGCCTGCACGTTTTTCTACTGTTCTTGAGGTGTTTTGTTTTTTCCCTTTCAGCTTAAACGAGATACTAACGTGTAAGAAATAAATAATTTGATTCATCAGACTGGTACACTGGATAATGTTTTAGCCCTGCCAAGTTTATGTTTAAATATTTTTATTAAATTTCCAACAAAGTGCAAGAAAATATACAGAAATATTCAGCAAAATCTCCCACATGTGCACAATCCATTCCCCCCAGCCCCCCTCCCCCCCAACCTGTATAGAAATAAAGTCCAGTATCATCTCAGGAAGCATGTGGTCAGCTTCACAAATTCAATAATCTACTTCGAGCATGGGGAGTAAGGTCTCTCCAAAAATGTTCCCAAGTCTGACAGAAGCGGCGGCCCGGACCACGGTTCAGATCGCCAACCTGTCTCCTCTCCAAAGAGGCATGTACAATCATCAAGGATCTCCATTGACTGTAAGTGGGCGGGTCCCGGGACAACCAGTTAGTCAATATAGCTTTTTTCCCCAGCAGCAACACTCTTGTCACAAAGGCTGTCATCCCTTTAGGCTTTGGCGATGCTATGTTATAATAACCAAATAGTGCTCTCGGCATAGGAGACCATCGCCTGCCCCAGATAGTTGTAGTATATTGTCCAAGACTATGCCAGAACTGCAGAATATGGGGGCAAGTCCAGAACATGTGCCCCAAAGATGCGTGTGCTTGAGCACATTTTGGACAATTATGGTGGGGAGTGATTCCCATCCGGGATGCTCGCTCAGATGATATATATAGTCTCAAAACAATCTTTAATTGTAATTCCCAGTGATTAACATTAATGGATATCTTCTTGATATTTTTTAACACTTGTTGCACCTGCTGTGCTGTCAGAGCATTGCAAATCCTCTGCCCAGGACGCTGCCATAGCCCTGCCAAGTTGAAAAGCTTCTTACTTTCCCACAGTTTTTCCAAAGATGCCGCAAAATACCGTCACATGAGCAAGGGCCCTCCTTCCTTCCTTTCCCCTGTTCTGGCATCTTCTTCACCCCCCCCCCCCCCCCACCGGTCGGCAGATTTGCTACAGGCTAAGGCGGGAGATAGGTCAGCGATGAAGGGAAGCTGGCTTGCTTCGGGCCTTCCTCGCTGCCGGATCCTGCCTTCAGAGAAACAGAAAATAGGCAGGACCCGGCAGTGAGGAAGGCCCGAAGCAAGCAAGCTTCCCTCCATCACTGATCTATCTTCCGCCTTATCCTGTAGCGAATCTATTTCTCAGACCTGCTTTATTCCTCTTAGGCACCTTCTCCCTCCTTTTCTGTGTGCCAGCAGCAGTTACTGAAACACGCAGCTACTAGCTTCCGCCTCTCCTCTTTCTGAAGAACCAATGTCCAGCCTGTCTTGGAGGATAAGCAGCAGAAAGAGGCACACTCGGTCATAATGACTGAAACCAATTAGAATAATAAAGCGAAACCAATCAGAAAGAGGCGCACTCGATCATAATGAGCAAAACCAATCAGAATAAAATGAAACCAATCAGAAAGAGGCGCACTCGTCATAATGAGCCTGCAGTCCCTGCCTCTAACTGCAACTGTAAAAACTAACCAGCAGTAGGAAATTTTTTTTTTTAAAGTAAAGCTGAAAACCAGCTTGCTGGGCTTAAAAAAAAAAAAAAAAAAGTCAGGCTTAGGCGAATTTGCAACCGAAATGACAGCTGGGCGCTCACCTAAATTAGCCGGGTGGAGCGCCCAGCTAAAAGGCGCTAGGGAGAACACGGGCTTAGTGCCGTGAAACGTCGGCAGAATTACAAACTTGTTTTAATTTAATCACAGTGGTTTCAGTTTGCACAAAAATCTCTGTCCTCAATCAATTTTAGGTTGTAACAATTTTTTATTGACATGAAAGAAAAACTCGCAAAATTGAACACAGCAACAACTATCAGCACAGAAAGAAGAAGCAGTGGTTGCATAAACAAAGACAACCATACACCAGCATGTCAAATATAACTGCCCAGAAAACACCCAACCACCCCAAAATCCCACCTCCCCCAACCCACCCCCACCAGCACCCCCCCTAAGGAAGTGGAACGCCAGGCAGAAAAAAGAAAGGCACAAACCTAATTCCCCCCCCCCCAGGGTCTGGACTCTGATGACCCTAGGACAGCAAACCAATCTAAGCATCCCACTCCCCCTCAAAAAAAAGAACCCCTCCAACCCCCCCACACCAGTCCCCCCCCCTACCCCAGACCGCAGAGCACAGAGATGTCGAGATCCAGAACTAGCCAGGAGTAAGCCGCTTCAAGTCAAGGTGTTCAGAAGAAGGCCACGTCCCCTAGGAGACAAAGAACTGAAATAAGGATCCCATATCAACAAGAAGCTCCGACGACGCTTAAAAGAACCCCCTACCTCCCGGGCCTCCTGAAGAACCAACTCATGAAGAAGAGCTCTCCAATGCCAAAAAGACGGAGGAGTCGGGGAGGTCCACTGCTGCATAATACAACGCCGGGCCAGGAGACACACCTTACGACACAGCCAACGAGCTGCCAGAGTTAAAGATCGAAAAGCTCCCGGTAAATCCAGCACCAGTTGCTCAACCGTGCCCGCTACAGACGTCTCCAAAAGGGAGCTCAAATAAGAGACTACCTCATCCCAAAAAGCCTGAATACACCAACAAGTCCACAAAGCATGCGCAAACGTGTTCGGATCCCGACCACATTTGAGACACAGGGGAGAGTCAACACCACCAAATTTGAATAGTTGAGCTTGGGTACTATACCCTCTATACAAAATACGAGCATAACATTCCTGCAGCACGGCTCCTCGGACTAAACGCGGCAAACCCGCCAGACTCCGGGAGACCTCCCAAGAAGCTAGGTCCAGATGGAATTCCGAGGCCCAGCCGTCCCGAACCCTCAGACAGCTTCTAGGGGCCTCAACTGAAGCAAAGCCCGATATAAGGCGGACACCGAAGTCTGATAAGGCTCAATCTGGGCATACAGATCCCGGATGCGAGCCCCCAACGGGTGCTGAAGGGCAAGCCGGGGAAGCTTGAGAATATAATGTTTAACTTGACAATAAGCAAAAGTGTCCCCCCAGCAGCGCCCCAACCGATCCCTCAGATCCTCTAAAGTACGCAGGTCCCCATCAACGGTTAGCAGATGTTCCACCAGAAAAAAGCCCAACATTTTCCAACGACGAAAACTCGAATTGTCCGAGCCAGGTACAAAATCCGAATTGCCCATCAAGGGCAACAAAGAAGACACTCGCGGGTCTCCCCCCAGGCGCCTAACAAGGCCCTCCCACGCCCCACGCATAGAAGCCAAAATTACTGTGCCCCGAACCTCCCACGGCAAGGCCCCACCAGGCATGTGGAGCAAAGCAAGAAGCGAATACGGGGCATACAGAACAGTCTCAAGCGAGGTGGGAGTATATTGAGAATCCCCAAGCAACCAATCTTTAAGGTGCCGCAAAAGACAAGCTAAATTATACAAACCAAAATGCTGGATATCCAAACCACCCTGCTGCCACCCCCCCTCCAGCAGATCATAACGCAACCGAGGTTTCCTCCCATGCCAACAAAACCAAGCCAAAACGTGTCGCAGGATCCTCAAGTCTTTCTTAAGAAGGCGCAACGGGAGGATCTGGAGCACATAAAGCCACTGGGGAAAAATGACCATGCGAATCACCGCCACGCGCCCCAACAAGGAAAGGGGGAGATCTCTCCAACGATCTAACTGCTGCGACGTGCGATCCAAAAGCGCCCCGACATTAAGAGAATAAAGACGACCAAGAGACGCCGGGAGCCGAATCCCAAGATAACAAAAAGAATCAGTCGCCCAACGCAGCGGAAACGAAACCCCCCAGTTATTCCGCAAGGCCGGCGAAGTAGACAAAGCCTCCGACTTCCCCAAGTTCAGGCGAAGACCCGCAAAGTCCCCATACTCCTGAATCATTTCTAATAACGCCGGCAACGAGCTCTGTGGGTCTGTAAGATGAACAAATAAATCATCCGCGAAAGCCGCCACCTTAAAACAAAGGGAACCAAAAGGGACCCCCTGCACCTCAGGAGTCAAATGGATCGCACGCAACAGGGGATCTAAAGTGAAAATAAACAAAAGCGGGGACAAAGGACACCCCTGTCTCGTTCCGCGGGAGATAGCAAACAACGAAGAGCTGCAACCGTTCACCATAAGGGCCGCTGATGGAGAAGCATATAAGGCCTTCAACGCCGAAACAAAACGGCCCACAAACCCATACTTGGCCAGGGTGGCAAATAAAAAGTCCCAACGCACCCGGTCAAAGGCTTTTTCTGCGTCAAAGCTGACCAGAAGCGAGGGCTGTTGGCGACGTGCACAAAATTCCAAAGAGGCAAGAATGCGTCTCAAATTCTTCTCGACCGAACGGCCCCGCACAAACCCAACCTGAGCCTCATGCAGAAGCTCAGGAAGAACACCAGCCAATCGATTGGCCAGAACCTTAGCCAAGATCTTCACCTCACAATTGAGCAGGGAAATAGGTCTATAAGATTCCACCCTGGCGGGGTCTCGCCCCGGCTTAGGCAGAACTATAATTTGAGCCAAGTTAAGGTAGGCTGGCATAGCCTCCGCATCCACCATGACATTGAACATAGCCGTAAGCAGCACAACAATATCTACCCGCAGCAACTTATAAAATTCCACCCGAAAGCTGTCAGGGCCCGGCGCCTTCAAAGTCGGGCATTGACGAATAACCGAATCCACCTCCGCTTCCGACAACGGGGTATTCAGTGTCTCCAAATGGGCCGGGTCCAAACCAGGTAAATCCAAAGATTCCAAATACAGCTCCCCCGGGAGACCCTGCGCAGAAGGCTCTGCATATAGCTCAGCATAATAGTCCCGAAAAGCCTGGCAAATATCCGCATCAGCCGTAAGAGGCCTGGAGTCCGAAGAGGTAAGGGCTACTATTTTCTGTCTGCTCTCTCTGTGAGAAATCAACCGAGCTAAAAGACGACCGCATTTATTGCCATAAGCATAAAGACGATATTTGTAATAGGCCAGACTCTTAGAAGCCCACTGATGAAGCCTCTCATTCAAAGCGACCTGCACGTCCAACAAAGCCTGCCGGTTGACATCCGTGGGCTGACGGCCATACGCACGACGAAGAGTCCCCAGATGCCGGGACAAACGAAAAATTTCCCGATCTCGATTCTTCTTGGCTTGCGCGACATAACTAATAATATGACCGCGAAGAACCGCCTTAGCGGTTTCCCAAAAAAGAACAGGGTCCTCCCGGTGCTGATCATTATGAAAGCAATAGTCATTCCAACGCGCCACCAACGAATCATAGAACTGGGGGTCCTGGCCAAGCCAAAGAGGATACCTCCATTGATGGGACTGCGAGGACTGCCCCGGGGGCGTCTACTCCAACCACACCCAAGCATGATCTGAAATCGCGTAGGGACCGATCTCCGCTCGCTCCACCTGAGAAAAAACAGCCCACGAAAGAAGCAAGTAGTCAATACGGGACTGCGTGGAATGCGCCCGCGACATATGAGTAAAGTCTTTCTCAGTCGCGTGTAAAATCCTCCAAACATCCTCCAACTCCAAGAACTGACAGAAGGAAGGGAGCCCCCTACCATCCTGAGCCCGATGATTAGGGATCGCAGTAGATCTATCCAGAGAGGGGTCCCAAACCGAATTAAAATCCCCCCAACAACAGCGGTAGACCCTGATGGGGTGAAAGAATCGCCTGTAAACGCATATAAAATCTCCGATTGTATGTGTTTGGAGCATAAACACTACCCAAAAGAACCCCCGACCCCGCAATCTGGGCCTTACAAAAGATATATCGGCCCTCAGAATCAGCCACCACAGTATCCAAACGAGCAGCAATCCCCTAATGAACCAAAATAGCAACCCCGCATTTCCGACTCGAACCCGCAGCCACCATGCACATGCCCACCCAACCCCGCTGGAGTTTAGCATGCTCCACCGCAGTAAGGTGCGTCTCCTGTAGCAAGACAATATCTGCCTTGAGGCGTTGTAAAGCTTGAAGAATTTTAGTACGCTTCACCGGGGACATGACCCCCCCAACATTCCAAGTCACCACTCGAACCATGGAAAAACAGATAACAAAAACACCAAACTAAGAGAAAAAAAATCCATGGGAACTCCAGAGCACCGTCCCAGCAAGCGGGCTCTGGAACACAGTGGTGTCCCACCAAACCAACCACCCCCAATCAATTTTAAACCTGAGCAGATTGTCACTCTATGGAAGTTTTTTGCCAATGATGTGGTGGTTTGAGCTTGAGCTCTGTCGATAAAACCTTAGGCTTTTCTTCCATTAAAGCAGGCTCTCAGCTTTACCTAAGTGGAGATTTTTTGTAGTATTATATTTATATTTCCCCACTTTACCTTTTGCAGTATTTTAGTAATTTCAAAAAGATTGACACACTAAGCATAATCACATCTATTTTCATAAAAATATGATAGTTCAAGAAGAAAGACCAAGATGATAAAAGGGGTAGAACTCCTCTCATAGGAGGAAAGACTAAAGAGATTTGGGCTCTTCAGCTTGGAAAAGAGATGGCTGAGGGGAGATTTGATTAAAGTCTACAAAATCTTGAGTGATATAGAATTGGTACAAGTGGATTGATTATTTTTACTATGTCAAGAATTACTAAGACAATGGGACACTCAATGAAATTACAGAGAAATACTTTTAAAACAAATAGGAGGAAATACGTTTTATTCAGAGAATAATTAAGCTCTGGAATGCGTTGCCAGAAGTTGTGGTAAGAGCAGTTAATGTAGCTGGTTTTAAGAAACGTTTGGACAATTTCTTGGAAGAAAAGCCTATAATGTGTTAATGAGAGAAACATGGGGAAAGCCACTGCTTGCCCTGGATCAGTTAGCATGGAATGTTGCTACTATTTGGGGTTTTGCCAGGTACTAGTTACCTGGATTGGCTACCGTGAAGACGGTCTACCGGGCTAGATGGACCGTTAGTCTGACCCAGTAAGGCTATTCTTATGTTCTATTTCTCTTTGGACTAGGATTTTCATTGACTTTTCCTTGAAGAGAATAGCTAGCACAGGCATAATCTAATCTAATCTAATCTAAACCTTAAATTTATATACCGCATCATCTCCATGAGAATGGAGCTCGACACGGTTTACAAGAACTTAAAATAGTGGGTAGAGAAGAAGAAAAAGGATTACATGAACTTATGTGTAGAAGGGGGGAGAGAAAGGGGGGAAGGATAGAGCTACAATTTGCTGAAAAGCCAGGTTTTCAGTTTTTTGCGGAATAACTGAAGGGAGCTCAGGTTCCGCAGCGGGGTGGTGAGGTCGTTCCAAAGACCTGTGATTTTGAAGAGAAGGGATTTTCCCAGTAAGCTTCTTGTTACCTTTACATTTTTAACTCTAAAGCAATTCAAGTGCCACAGTGTGAAAGCAAGAAAATACTGAATGTTCTCTATCACTTACCTTGACTTCTTGCAGTAAGAAGCTTTTCCTTTAGTTTGATAGTGCTGTCATCAGAAGCAGAATCTTCAGTTTCAGAAAGTGTCACTGGCTTTGTATAAACTTTCCAGATCCTTATCGTGCAATCCTGTGCACAGCTGGCCAAAAACAGATCTCTGTCTGAAGTAAAGAAAACCAAATTGTAACATATATTCATAAAGCCTCATCTTGCATAAGACACCAAGAGAGGAATCGAGACATCCAGATCAGCACATGCTCAATTCTCCCGGTAATTTACAAAAGGTTCTACCAAATGCATAACCTCTTGTTAAACACATTAGGACAATGTGCAGACACAAGCTGAAAAGTGCACACTTACAGTGTGACAAAATGGCAAGTTTCCTCTTCTTTCATTTGCAAATTCATATACAGGTACTCGTCGACTTACGACCGTAATTGGTTCTGACTGACAGGTCGTAAGTTGATCGGGACGTAAGTCGGCCTATGTTAGACTAAGGTAAGAATATTGTATTAGACTGGGTAATGATATTGTAATCATCTTAAAGTAATATTTTATCAACATTTTCATACTTTTCTAAGTCAAGTACAGCACAGTCCCTTTGTGGTGAACATTCGTTATGGCGCCTCCTCCTCTTTATATTATTACTGCTGTGTAGCGAGAATTGGGAGTGCGGGAGACTGGGACTGCTAACAGCTGGCAAGGGAAACTGTAGTAAACGCGTCGTAAAGTCGAACAGTCGTAACTTGAATAGGTCGTAAGTCGACGAGTACCTGTATATCTGTCTGTATGGGATCTGTGTGTAAAAATATACAGGAAAATGCATCTCTGCATGCATCTGTGTCTTTGTGCCTGTGTGTCTGGAAAGATAAATAGGCAGGCAGGTAGATGCTATTCACTTGGGTAAAATGCACATTACTCCTCCCTCTTCAATCTCAAGTAACAATAATAATTTTATTTCTTATACTAGTCTTTAAGCCCGTTACATTAACGGGTGCTAGAATATATGTGTGTGTGTCTCTCTTTATTTCTTTCTCTCTCTCTCTCTCCTTAGCCGCTTTCTTTCTTTCTGTCTTTCTTTTTCCTTGGCTGTCCATCACCACCCCTTGCCTGCTCCCCCTGTCCATTCTCCCTTCCTTTTACCTTCTCTGTGTCCACCACCACTCCTTCACAGCTTTCCTTATGCAGCAGCAGCCCTTCTCCCTTTGTTTTACCTCCCCCCTGTCCAGCAGCACCTTCCTTCTCCCCCTGTCCAACATTAGGTCTCCGTTCCTTTTTCTTCACCCCCCTATCCATCAGCACCTCTTTCCTTCTCCCCCTGTCCAGCAGTAGGCGTCCCTTCCTTTTTCTCCCCCCCTCCTCCTTCTTATCCCTATGATACACTTACCTTGCTCTGCCCCTGATCAGAGGCTCCCGACAGCCGCCCAGTTGCACCCATTGGAAAAGTTCCCTCTGCGGCATCCCGCACCCCTCCTGACGCGACTCCCGCTGTCTTTCCTTCTGTCTCTCCCTGGCCCCCTTTGTCTGTTTGTCTTTCTGTATATCTCCCTGCCCCTGTGTCTTTATTCTTTTCTTTCTGTCTCCCTTCCTCCCTTTGTCTGTCTGTCTGAAGCAGAATTCCCTCCCCCTCCATTTCCCTCCCCTACACCAGTTCCCTGTGAACCTGGCCCTGTGTCTTTCTTCTTGTCTTTCTGTCTCCCTTCCTCCCTCTATCTGTCTGTCAAAAGCAGCATTCCCTCCCCCTCCATTTCCCTCCCCCTACACCAGTTCCCTGTGCACCTGCCCCTGTGCCTTTCTTTTTGTCTTTCTGTCTCCCTTCCTCCCTCTGTCTGTCTGTGCAAAGCAGCATTCCCTCCCCCTTCCATTTCCCTCCCCCCACACCAGTTCCCTGTGCAGCAGCATTAGCATTTCCTCTACCCCCTTTCCCTTCCCACAGTGGCGACTACAAATGCGGACCCGAGTCCTTTGTCGCCCCTCCTTTCCCTTCCCTTCCCGCGGGTCCGACTACACATGGCGATTCAAGCAGCGTGTGCATCAGTCTTCACACGCTGCTTCGGGTCCTTCTACTGCCCTGATTTACTCTGGCACATCCGGAGCAAATCAGGGCAGTAGAAGGGCCCGAAGCAGCGTGTGAAGACTGATGCACATGCTGCTTAAATCGACAGTCGGGCCCGCAGTAAGGGAAGAGGGGGGGCGGCAAATGACTTGGGTCCCGGGCAGCGGAAAGTCGCTGGGCTCCTCGCTGGGTGCGCTGAGTGGCCGCGATCCCTCTCCTCCCAGACCCCCCCTCCCCCCCGGAGGAAAGGAGATCGAGTTGCCGCCATTTTGAAGATCGTTCTGCCCTGCTCCTTGCCTTAGTATATTTTTAATTTGAAAGACACGGTGGCGGCGGCTCCTCTCAAGATCCCCAACTGCATTGGACTTCCGACGCAGGTGGGGAACCTGAGAGGAGCCGCTGCCTCGTCTTTCAACTTAAAAATATAATAAGGCAAGGAGGAGGGCAGACCGAAGAACAGCAGAGTCTGGTGCAGTTCGAGAGAGGAGCCGGTGATAGTGTACGAAGATCTAAAGGCGAAAAAACAGTGTGACAAGGCAGTGGCTGCTGCCAGAAGGATTCTGGGCTGTATAAAGAGAGGCGTAGTAAGTAGAAGGAAGAAGGTGTTAATGCCCCTGTAAAGGTCATTGGTGAGGCCCCACTTGGAGTATTGTGTTCAGTTTTGGAGACCGTATCTGGCGAAAGACGTAAGAAGACTTGAGGCGGTCCAGAGGAGGGCGACGAAAATGATAGGAGGCTTGCGCCAGAAGACGTATGAGGAGAGACTGGAAGCCCTGAATATGTATACCCTAGAGGAAAGGAGAGACAGGGGAGATATGATTCAGACGTTCAAATACTTAAAGGGTATTAACGTAGAACAAAATCTTTTCCTGAGAAAGGAAAATGGTAAAACCAAAGGACATAATTTGAGGTTGAGGGGTGGTAGATTCAGGGGCAATGTTAGGAAATTCTACTTTACGGAGAGGGTGGTGGATGCCTGGAATGCGCTCCCGAGAGAGGTGGTGGAGAGTAAAACTGTGACTGAGTTCAAAGAAGCGTGGGATGAACACAGAAGATTTAGAATCAGAAAATAATATTAAAGATTGAACTAGGCCAGTTACTGGGCAGACTTGTACGGTCTGCGTCTGTGTATGGCTGTTTGGAGGAGGATGGGCAGGGGAGGGCTTCAATGGCTGGGAGGGTGTAGATGGGCTGGAGTAAGTCTTAACAGAGATTTCGGCAGTTGGAACCCAAGCACAGTACCGGGTAAAGCTTTGGATTCTCGCCCAGAAATAGCTAAGAAGAAAAAAAAAAAAAAATTTAAATTGAATCAGGTTGGGCAGACTGGATGGACCATTCGGGTCTTTATCTGCCGTCATCTACTATGTTACTATGTTACCATGTAGAGTGAGAGGCGGGGGTGAGGAAGGCTGCCGCAGCTGTGTAACTTTTTTTTTTTTTTGAAAGCCGCCGCCACAGCCGGGGCCGCGCATGCGCAGTCGTGTTTTCGCGACGAATCAGGGAACACGACTTTTGAATGCGCATGCGCGGCCAAGCATTTTATTATATTAGATACCGCTATACCATAAGTTCAAAACGGTTTATACCTCCCCTGAAAACTCCACCCCTTTGCCTAACATCCAGCAGACCTGTCACATTCTCTGGAAACCTTGGGACACTAGAGGTATCCCTAGTGTCTAATGGGGAGCAGGAGTAAACCCCAATTACTCCTGGTCATTTGAGTGTCAGGTTCAAAAAATAGTGTCTCTCTGACCTTGTAACAGCACTATGGAAGTACCATGATGGGTCAAGCTGCCACATAAGAAGAATGTGAATGAGCACAGTGCCATCAGCTCTTATAACTGCACCTTGACTGAGACCTGAAGTCTCAACTGGGAACTGACACTTATGTATGCCTCAGAGCAGGTGTAAAAGCCAATATGGATTTTAAAAACAAGATGTTTTGCAAATTATAAAATGAAAAGCATACATCTTTTTTCAGCACACCTAAACCACACCTATCATGCCCCATTTAAATCTCTGTGCCCAGAGGTTTCTACATATGCGTATAGTGACACTCTAAAATCGCTGTTTGCTGATATATGCAATCTTGACTTGTATATGTTGCATTTACAGGTCTAGATTCTTCTATTATAGCTTCCTTAGTATGACACAATGGTGCATGTTCCCTTCATTTGGCAACCTCCCAACAGCCCCCTCTCTGTTACTATCTCCTATCAAAATAGACTTTGTTCAAGGCCCACGGGCAGCAGAATAGATTTGTAAATGCATGCAAGGCTCTAAGTACATATTCCATTCCCAGGCCCCACCATCCCGAGAACAGCGGGTAAGTTGTTCCACAAGGTTGCTGCCACACATATAATGCCTGTGCACCATATATAAGAACTGCAATGCTGCCAACAGTTTGTGAAAATCCTCAGCTTCCCTCCTACTGGATGGTTGTCTGGCAAGGTCACTAGAAAGCTGGTTATGTTTCCCTAGGGTACATACTGTGGTTTCCGTGTTCCCTGCAGTCTGGTACAAGAGAAAATCACTGTTGTGTCTGGCTGGAGAAAGGAGGAAGAGGAGGGTACCTACATCTGCAAGAGTAATAGGTTCTCCTTTTCCCCCTACTTGTAAACCTCCTGGAAGAAGAGGTAGCTGGGTTGGAATTAGACCAGGAGAGGGACTTAAAAGGTCTTACAGTGTTCCATAATGAGGAAAACTGCCCTCCTTATCTCAAAGATATTTTCTTTATGGCACATTAGATAGACTGTGAGCCCACTGAGAGAGATAGGGAAAATGCTTGAAATACCTGTATGTAAACCGCTTTGAGTGTAGTTGTAAAACTATAAAAAGGTGGTATACAAATCCATATTAAAAAAAAACAAAAAACCAGCAAGTTTCTCCTGTGCATCATATCTGAGATCAGAAGCATATAGACATGAGAGCTTTTGAGTTCCAATACCCAGTGCAGCAAAGTCTGAGAATTTCTCTATGTGGTGAATGATATTTCATATGTACTGGCTCACAATCAGCTGATAAAAAGTAATTGAAGAAGTGACCACAGCATTCTGAAAAACCTTCCTCCCCAAAAAAGTGTCCAATGTCCAGGCCTCCCTATGGAGCCACTGAGGAACTTGGAACTCTTGGCTCTTTTGAAAACTACAGTGTGGCAAGAGAGCTACTGCTTCTAGAATCAGGCAGTTTTCTGAACTCTGTATATAGGCTTCACCATCTATGTTTACTGGATACGTGGATATGTGATTGTCTCCCACATTCTTATCTGTGCATTTTTGAAGTTTCTGTGAATAGATTGTATCACAACTTTGTTGGGAGGTCAAGAAATTAGAAAACATCCAATATTTCTGCCCCAGGTTCCTCTTATGATTTCAACTTAAATATAACGGCTTCTACTATTTCCTTAACAAACTCAATAAATGAAAGTTCCTCAAGTGGAGACTTTTTCCTTTCATGGGAAGGAGCAAACTCAGATGATAAGCCAGCAGAGCCCCATTCCCCTTAATAAACTATGCAGGCCTGTACTAATTATATGGGGGAAAGCTTGGATTCATACCCCTGTGTCAATTAGGAAAATTTTTTTTCTATAATTTATATTCCATATATCCTACAATTCTATACGAATTACAAATTATTCAGGTACTCAAGCATTTTTCTCTAACTGTCCTGGAAGGCTCCCACTCTAATGTCCTTCCTCTTCTCCAAAAAGGACTTGGTCGATGTCCGGTCCTGATGGGCTCAATCAATGTTCATTGTTAAGGATAACTGATGCACTCACAATGTTGATACATACCAAGAATCTGATTTAGCTTCTGGATCACAAAAAACTGATGCTTATGATGCTGATGTCAATGGAACATACCTTAAAGCACCAAATTTCTCACATTGTTCATAATTACCACGAATCCTCTTTTTTTGTCATTTAGTAGTACCAAGGGTACTGAAAGGGTTTGTGATCTATTCTACAGCATTAACATAAGAACATAAGCAATGCCTCTGCTGGGTCAGACCTGAGGTCCATCGCGCCCAGCAGTCCGCTCATGCGGCGGGCCAACAGGTCCAGGACCTGTGTAGTAAACCTCTATCTATACCCTTCTATCCCCTTTTCCAGCAGAAAATTGTCCAATCCTTTCTTAAACCCCAAAACTGTACTCTGCCCTATAAACGTCCTCTGGAAGCGCATTCCAGGTGTCCACCACACGTTGGGTAAAGAAGAACTTCCTAGCATTCGTTCTGAATCTGTCCCCTTTCAACTTTTCCAAATGCCCTCTTGTTTTTTTATTTTCTGAAAGTTTGAAGAATCTGTCCCTCTCTACTCTCTCTATGCCCTTCATGATCTTGTAAGTCTCTATCATATCCCCTCTAAGTCTCCTCTTCTCCAGGGAAAAGAGACCCAGGTTCTCTAATCTCTCAGCGTATGAGAGGCTTTCCATCCCCTTAATCAGTCGTGTCGCTCTCCTCTGAACTCTCTCGAGTAACGCCATATCCTTCTTAAGGTACGGTGACCAATACTGGACGCAATATTCAAGATGCGGATGCACCATTGCCCGGTACAGCGGCAGGATAACTTCTTTCGTTCTGGTTGTAATACCCTTCTATGCAGCAACTGTAGGTATCCACCCCAGATATGGTCTTTTCACATTTACTGCAATTCTTAAAAGCCATGAGAACTATTTTCTGGGACCTATCAAAAAAAATAAACGGCTGCAGTGAAATCAAATGACTATTTTGAAGCATGCCTAACTGGAATGTCTCAAGTTCCCAAAAAGGATCAACTGAATATTCATGCAAAATGAAAGAAAACTTGAATGTGTCAGAAAACGTTAACAGAGAGAGGGGACAGTTTGTGGAGGTAACTTCTGGGATAATAGGGCAGTTGGCAACCTAGAGCAGCAGTTGAAGGGTTCATTTTTAGGTGTGGGACAGTTGCGGTGGATATTTTAGGATGTGGCAGCAGTTAATGATGTGGCATAGCATGGTGTGGTATGACAGGGCAGTTGTGATGAATATCTGAAGGTGGGGCAGTTTGTATAGAGGTACTTTTTTTTTGGGGGGGGGGGGAGGGGTAGGAAAACAGTGAAAAGGAGAAGCGGTGTGAAAAGAAGAATTCCCTAACTGCTATGTTTCACTGTTAGAGAAACTGGAACTCCTTCTCCTTTAGAATATATTGGGTAATTTTTTCAATAATGAAATGGGCCGATATGCACCACAGCTATCAGAATCTCTCCCCGGCTTGAGCAATATCGAAATACCCGCATCTCCCATCGATGGCGGTAGTGAATTCCCTCCCCTCACCCCATTAATAACCCGTACCAATAGAGGAGCTAGAGCGACCCAATACTGTTTGTAAAAACTATTAGTATACCCATCCAAACCCGGGGACTTTCCCAATTTCAATCTAGCAATAACCCCCAGTATCTCCCCCAAGGACACAGGACTATTAAGATATATTATGTCAGAGTCTCCCAGGTGTGGCAACGTCACTTTATCTAAATACGCCATGATAGAGTCCAATTGTACCCCCTCCACTTTCCCATATAATTTGGTGTAAAAGGAAAGAAAAACCTTCTTAATAGCCCCATCAGTACACTGCATTCTCCCCTCCATATCCCTAATCCGGGTAATAGCGATTCGGGCCTGTTTCAATTTAATGTATCGAGCAAGTCGCGAGCCAGCTTTATTGCTATATTCATATATCGTCTGGAGCAGTCTTAGTCTATAAAAGTCAATCTCCTCCATCTGTAGAAGAGAAAGCTCATGGTGCGCTCTCAAAAGCTGTGCAAACACTTCTGGATCAGGAGAACACTGGTGTTGCCTCCCCAGAGAAATCAAAGTCTCCCGAAGGGATATAGTTCTGCGCTCCCGCTGTCGCTTAAGGCGTGCCCCCCATTTAATAAAGACCCCACGGATCACAGCCTTAAGAGCATCCCACAATATGGAGTCACCCACCATGCCATTATCATTATCATGTAGATAATTAGTAATAGCCTCCCCCACCTCCCTGTCCACCTCCGTATGCTTTAACAGTGATTCATTAAGCCTCCATTCATCTCGCCTTAGTGAGAGCGCCTTTGCGAAGGAGCCTAGAGAAGGAGCCAGAAGCACAGGCAGCCCAGCAGCAAACTCTAACTCAAACTCTAACTAACTCAAAAAAAAAAAAAATTATTTTCTTCTGTACTCATTCTTCTCTTATCTATCTTTTTTTCAGCTAGCTGCACACCGTGTACCACTCCTACACACCAAGGGACTTCAGATACACATCGGGCACATTCCAGCGCTCCAACTTTAGTCACAAGGAAGGAATAATGGAGGCAGCAGAAGGCCAGCAAAGCTTTCCAGTATACTGCATCGATTGTCGTATGTATGTCTACCTCCCTTCCGGGAGGCAGGCCTACATATGCAGTCGATGTCAGGAACTGGCTAGCCTCAAGAAGGAGGTCGGGAGACTGCAGATCAAAGTACAGGAGCTAGAGGGACTCCGCTCCATAGAGGAACCAGGGGAATTTGAACCAACTGAGGACACCACCAGAGAAAACCACTTCAATGAACAGGTCAAAGAGCTCGAAAGATTCATCGAGGAGGATCACCCGCTCTTCAGAAGGGAACAAACGGATGGAGGACAGGACCCGCCAGGAGCCACCAGGACCCACCAGGAGCCGAGGGAGAGGAACCTTGCGGAGGAACCAACCAGGAGAAGGAAGGATTGGAGGACCCAATCATCATCGACACAGACCTGAGACCCAGGAGGAAGCTGAGGAGAGGAAAATCTGCTATCGTGGTGGGAGACTCAATCCTGAGAGAGGTGGACAGTCACATAGCAGGAGGCAGAGCGGATCGCCTAGTGACATGTCTCCCAGGGGCGAGGACAAAGGACATCTCCGACAGAATCGAGAGAATCATGGAGGGAGCTGAGACAGAGGACACAGCAGTGATAATCCATGTCGGAACAAATGACGTCAGCAGAAGGAATTTCAACATGACTACACTGACCGAACAGTTTAAGATCCTGGGGAGGAAGCTGAAGCTGAGGACAGGGAAGATAGCCTTTTCAGAGATCCTGCCAGTACCAAGGGCAGATGCGAGGAGGCAGACCGAGATGCAAGCAACAAATGGATGGCTGAGGCGATGGTGTGACGAGGAGGGTTTCCTCTTTGTACGGAACTGGTCAACCTTCCTGGGGAAAAACAAGCTCTACAGGAGAGATGGTCTGCATTTGAGCACGGCTGGGACGAGGATGCTGGCACGTAACATCCAGACCTGCATAGACATGACTTTAAACTGATAACAAGGGGAAAGCCGATAGTCGATCTGACCTCGACACATCGGACCACAGTATCGAGCAAAGATACTGAGACAGGAACTGGCAATAGTGGACTAGAGACAAAATGGACACTTTATGGACATAAACCCATAGATGCAGCACAGGGAACCGAGGGGCATTTAGAGCTAAAAAGCAAAACAAGGAGGAAACAGCCGGAACCAGAGGGCTATCAAAGAACAAAGAAGCGGGCAGAGGACGGAATAGACACACCGCAGGAGGCAACACGCGAGGAGACCAGCAGGAGCAACAAATCAAGAGTAGATCCAAAAGAAAAGGTAACAAACTGGGACTTAAATTGCCTATATACAAATGCTAGAAGCCTAAGAACTAAAATAGGGGAGCTAGAAGTTATAGCCAGAAATAAGGACATAGACATAATAGGAATCACAGAAACATGGTGGTCAGAGGACAACAAATGGGATGTGGCCCTGCCAGGGTACAAACTCTACAGGAAGGACAGGGCACACAAGAAGGGGGGAGGAATAGCACTGTATATAAAGGACTCCATTACTTCATCCAAAATTGAAACAACAATAAGGGCAGACAGTCTGGAGTCACTATGGGTTAAGCTGACAGGAGGGGAAGGAGCTGACATCAAATTGGGACTGTACTATCGCCCACCAGGACAGCCAGAAACAAACGACCTGGACCTGGAGGCCAAACTGAGATAGGTGTGCAAAAGTGAAAAAGTGGTGGTTATGGGGGACTTCAACTATCCGGGAATAGACTGGGACATTGGGCACTCAAATTGCACGCGAGAAACTAAATTCCTGGAGGCAATAAGGGACTGTTTCATGGAGCAGCTGGTCACGGAACCAACGCGAGGGGATACCACACTAGACCTAATCCTCAATGGGCTAGAGGGACCCGCAAAGGAAGTGGTGGTACTAGCACCGTTAGGAAACAGCGATCACAACATGATCCAGTACAAATTAAACATGGGAACATCCAAGGTGAAAAGAACCACAACGACAGCACTCAACTTCAGAAAAGGAAACTACAAGAACATGAGGAAAATGGTAGGAAAAAAGCTCAGCAACAGCTCAGGGAAGGTGAAGACCGTAAAGGAAGCCTGGACACTGCTTAAAGGCACAGTGCTCGAGGCACAAGACCTGTACGTCCCAAGGTTTAGGAAAGGGTGCAAAAAAAATCGAACTAAAAACCCAGCATGGATAACAACTGCAGTTAAAAAGGCTATAAGCGACAATAAATCATCCTTCAAGAAATGGAAAAAGGAACCAACAAAGGAAAACCAGGAAGAGCACAAAAGACACCAGAAAGAATGTAATCGAGAGGTCAGGAAAGCGAAGAGAGAATATGAGGAAAGACTGGCAGGAGAAGCAAGAAACTTCAAACCCTTCTTCAGGTATGTGAAAGGGAAACAACCAGCCAGAGAGGAAGTGGGACCACTGGATGACGGAGACAGGAAAGGAGCGATAAAGGAGGAAAAAGAGATAGCTGACAGATTAAACAAATTCTTCTCGTCAGTCTTCACCAGAGAGGACACAACCAATATTCCGGAACCCGAGGAGACTATAAACGGAGATCAAGATGAAAGGCTGGTAAAACTAGAGGTGAGCAAAGAGGATGTCCTCAGACAGATAGACAGACTAAAGAGCGACAAATCACCAGGCCCGGACGGCATCCACCCAAGGGTACTAAAAGAACTGAGAAACGAAATAGCAGAGACACTTCGCCAAATATGTAACCTCTCCCTAAAAACAGGGGAGATCCCAGAGGACTGGAAAATAGCGAATGTCACGCCCATCTTTAAGAAGGGATCAAGGGGTAACCCGGGAAACTACAGGCCTGTGAGCTTGACCTCGGTTCCAGGGAAGATGATGGAAGCAATGGTAAAGGACACAATATGCGAATACATAGAAAACAATGGACAACTGAAGGCGAGCCAACATGGCT
Organism: Geotrypetes seraphini; assembly: GCF_902459505.1. NCBI lineage: Eukaryota > Metazoa > Chordata > Amphibia > Gymnophiona > Dermophiidae > Geotrypetes > Geotrypetes seraphini. The sequence goes on along the minus strand of NC_047085.1, from coordinate 265,808,482 downwards.
TCTGCAAGGGAAGGTCATGCCTCACGAACTTGCTGTACTTCTTTGAGGGAATAAACAGCCAGATGGATAAAGGGGAATCCATAGACATCATTTACCTTGACTTCCAAAAAGCCTTCGACAAGGTACCTCACGAACGGCTACTTAAAAAGCTGTGGTACCACGGGGTGCAAGGGGATATCTACCGATGGATCAAACACTGGTTGGCGGGCAGGAAGCAGAGGGTTGGAATAAAAGGCCAATACTCAGAATGGCAATGGGTCACGAGCGGAGTTCCACAGGGGTCAGTGCTGGGACCTCTACTGTTCAATATATTTATTAACGATCTGGAGGCAGGGACAAAATGTGAGGTTATCAAATTTGCTGATGACACCAAACTCTGCAGCAGGGTTAGAAACACGGAAGACTGTGAAGACCTGCAAAGGGACCTAACGAAACTGGAAGACTGGGCAAAAAAGTGGCAAATGAGTTTTAACGTAGAGAAATGCAAGGTCATGCATGTAGGGAAAAAGAACCCGATGTTCAGCTACAAAATGGGGGGAACACTGCTAGGGGTGAGTAACCTTGAAAGGGACCTGGGGGTGATGCTCGACACATCACTGAAACCATCGGCGCAATGTGCGACAGCCTCAAAGAAAGCAAACAGAATGCTGGGCATCATCAAAAAAGGTATTAAAACCAGGACGAAGGAAGTCATCATGCCGCTGTATCGCGCAATGGTGCGCCCGCACCTGGAGTACTGTGTTCAATACTGGTCACCGTACCTCAAGAAGGACATGGCGATACTCGAGGGAGTGCAGAGGAGGGCAACTAAACAAATAAATGGTATGGAAAATTTTTCATACGCTGACAGGTTAAAAATGCTGGGGCTGTTCTCCCTGGAGAAGAGGAGACTTAGAGGGGACATGATAGAAACCTTCAAAATCCTTAAGGGCATAGAGAAAGTGAATAAGGACAGATTTTTCAAACTGTGGGGAGCCACAAGCACTAGGGGTCACTCGGAGAAATTGAAAGGGGACAGGTTTAGAACAAATGCTAGGAAGTTATTTTTTACCCAGAGGGTGGTGGACACATGGAACGCGCTTCCGGAGAATGTGATAGGCCAGAACTCTGTACAGGGGTTCAAGGAGGGTTTGGATAGGTTCCTGGAGGATAAGGGGATAGAGGGGTACAGATATAACTTGAGGTAGGTTATAGAAGTAGGCAGAAACCACTTCACAGGTCGCGGACCTGATGGGCCGCCGCGGGAGCGGACCGCTGGGCGAGATGGACCTCGGTCTGACCCAGTGGAGGCAACTTCTTATGTTCTTATGTTCTCCAAAAGGCCCGATGATGCCCCACATCTCAATAGCCTTCACAAGCTATCCAGACAGGCGCATGATCAGAGATATGTATAGCTTCAATTTCAGCAGCTCTGATTCCCCCCCACTGATTACGATGAGTCCAAATACTATCAATCCTAGCATAAGAACAATGAACAGAAGAATAATGTGTATACGTCCTCTGGGAAGGGTGTTGCAAGCGCCAACCGTCAATCAAGCCCAAGGAGGACATCAGGGCAAGAAAAGCCTTGCGAGAAGCTCGGGAAGATGATCGAAGTCCTCCCTGAGAGTGATCGAGCAGCACATCAGGAGTGACATTAAAATCCCCCCCCCAAATATACAGACCCCCCAACAAAGTTGACTAAATCTTCTTTAAGAGAGCCATAAAAGGCCGCCTGACCCCCATTAGGACCATAAATATTAATCACAGTAATAAGACGGCCCTGCAATGTACCCTGCAGTGCCAAACACCTTCCCCCAGAATCTCTATATACCCTCAGAACAGTAAAACCCAAACCTTTGCGGATAAGAATTGCCAGTCCACCCACCTTTTTAGCAGACTGAACACTCTGATGCGTCCATACATGCTCAAAGTGAGATGACCGCAAGACCCCCACATGTCTGGGTCTCAAATGGGTTTCCTGAAGCATACAAATATCCCATTTTAATCTATTCAATTCACAATATACTATACTACGTTTACCCGGACTGTTCAAACCGTTTACATTCCATGATCCAATAGTGAGAAGTTTACTCTTACTCCCTCCCAAACCCCCCCACCCCCCCCACCCCCGTACCCAAAGCTGACCCCCTCAATGAAGGTCTAGCCAGCCCTTAGAAAGTGAAAAGTACCCCAGGCGACTAACCCAAGCAGCTCCCCATGACAGCAACACAGAACCAAAAACTGCAGCAAAACAAGCCGCCAGTAAAGTTAAAGAGAAACATTAGAAAGTGCAGAGTCTCTTACCAAGAGCCAGACCGGAGATAGCACACCACTCAGTACCTCTCCCAGTCCATGCCATTCAAGGTAGCCCTGGTAAAGAACAGTCGAGATAATAAGTCTTCTTCATCATCAGGTCCCCTGTTTAGCTGCTCGCTTGCCAGAGCGCAGAACTGTAGACCAAGCGCCAGGTACTCCCGAAGTGCTAGCTGTAGCAGGCACCGGCACCGTCTCTGGAACATTCACACAACCCAGCTCTTTCATAGCCAACCAGACTTCCGTGACCGTAGCCACCTTTCGAGACCTCCCATTGACAGTAAGCCAGACCCCAAAAGGGGAACAGCCAGCGGTACTTGTGGCCACCATCCCTCAGCACTTGCATGACCTCCTTGAACGCCCTGCGCTTCTGTAGTGTAGACCAAGCCAGGTCCTGATAGACGCCCACTTCCAACTCATTCCAGCGAAAACAGGGATGGCGCCGTGCCAGCTGCAAAATCTTCTCTTTAAGGGAATAATCCGCAAAACAGGCGATGATATCTTTAAAGCCAGGACCTCTCACAGGACCCAAGCTCCAGTGCGCTCTCTGCAGCTTAATCTCCTCAGGCATCTCAGCTCCATCCACACCTAGTAGGCTCCGACAGAACTCTCGCACCACACTCTTGCAATCACGATATGCCTCTCCCTCCGGGATTCCCTTAAAGCGCAGATTACACCGGCGTGACCTATTCTCAAGATCTTCCACTTGTGCCTGTAACTCCTGTAGCTCAGATGATAAATGGGCTGTGGATTCTTTAACCCCGGTTACCGTGGCAGACAAGGCCTCCACGTGCTCCTCAGAGGCTGACACTCGGGCTCCCAGCTCCCCCACATCTGCACGGAGCTCTGCCAGAGCAGCTTTCACATCCACTCTCACTCCTACCATTTCATCCTTCAGGTCCTGGAACCACGTTTGGAAGGATTTGTTCACTGTCTCACTGAGCTCCCCCGACAGCGCCACAGTCCCAGCCTCAAGCAGCTCCGCCGGCGCCGACGGCCCCGCGGCCATTTTGAGCGAGTCTCCTGCACTCCCCTGCGCCTCACTCGCTGTTTTCTCCCCTCCGTCGCCGAAATATTTGAATTTGTTTAACTTTTTCCGCGTCGCCATAGCTTCACCCGCGAAATGCGATCCAGTGAAGAAGCGCGTTTTAGCGTTAGAAGCTTGAAAAGCACTTTTTCGCCGCAGCCCCTACGGAGCTCCCGATTTAGGCAGCCATGCGCTGGGATGACGTCACTTCCTCCTTGGGCAATTTTTTAGGAAGGGGGGTTTACTTTTCTGGAACTCCCAGTCTAATTTGGCCCATTTTGAACCCAATATTTCTTTCCACCAGTTTTTTCCCCATATTCCAAATTTCATCTCATCTCATTGCATTTAATTTTAATTTTGTATAATTCTTTCCAACTTTTGTTGGGTTGGAAAGAAATGAAAAAACAAATTAACTTAGTAACATTAGTAAATGACAGCAGATAAAGACCCAAGTGGTCCATCCAGTCTGCCCAACCGTACATGCTCCATAAATGAATGATTTAATTTAAATTGTCCTTTTTCTTAGATATTTCTGGGCCAGAAACTCAGAGCTCTGCCCAATATCATGCTTAGGTTCCATCTACTGGAGTCTCCATCAAAGCTCATCCCAGCCGTCAAAGCCCTCCCCAGCCCATCCTCAACTGAATGGCCATATACGGGACACAGACCATGCAAGTCTACCCAGCATTGGCCTTAATTCTTCAATATATACCCATTATTTTCTGATTAAAGATCCTCTGTGTTCATCCCATGCTTTTTTGAACTCTGTCATCGTTCTCCTTTGCATCACCAAATTAACTGTGGGGTTGACGCATGATGCGTGCGAGAGCACTGACCACACGTTTCTATCATGAACTTTCTGCAAAATTTACTGCTGAGATGCAATAGCCAATGGGCATACAAATTCCTGATGCATTAAAATATGTGATTTGTCAGAGTAAAACAGTGTACGCTACAGCGGTAATCTGCAACTCATTGTAAAATGTTCCTCATTCTATCAGTGTGTGAGCAGTGATTGGCTCGTGCATTGACAAACAGGGATGTTTAGGAAAAAACCCAATACAGCATAAGGGGTTGCGACCCTACAAAGTGAGCCCCAGGATGTGCTGAGCAGAACCAGATGCCAATTTTTTCAAAGACAGCAGCAAGAACGAGTGGGCATCGCTCCTGCCTCTTTTTGAAGGTACACTGGGAGGTGGGGGTTATGTATGCCACCAGACACCAGGAAAATTTTTTTAGGGGGGGGGAATCTAGGGGCCCAGTGGTGTGGTGGGTTAGGCTTACTAATTTTACTGCAGTATGCAAAAGGCCAAACTATCGGGTCCCTTTTCTAAGTTGTAGTATAATATGACCTTAAAGCGTCCTTATGCAGGTTTTCCTGCGTACTAAGCCATTTTTACTACAGCAATAAAATGATTGATTTTTCTTTTTTCGGGCGGGGGGATTAATGGTCATACACTACTATTATCATTAATACACAGCCATTAAACAAAAAAACTGCCACATTAGCATTTATTGACACCTATTTTGCAGACAGTAAGGTCTCACTTGGTAGTCGATTACTGCAGATAAGTCCACTCTCCACCCCAAGACATGCTCCACTAAATTTAAAATATTTTTTAGTATGCTGTTAGCGCATGCTGATTTAACATGTCCTTCAGAACAGCATTTTACACTATGGTAAGCGTGTGCTAGCATTTACCAAACTTACTTCCTCTTTTACGAACGCATAGCACGGGTTTTAGAGCCAGCAGCGGCGGTAGCTGCTCCGACGCTCACAGAATTCCTATGACTGTCAGAGCAGTTATTGCCGCTGTCAGCGCTAAAACCCGCGCTATGTGTTCGTAAAAGAGGGGGATTAGTAAAAGTATCCCTAATTTTTTCTATGCCACCTCAGACTCGGCGATAAATTTCTTGGATTGTGCTTCTCTTAAAATCTTCTTTGTATTTCCCTGCATTGGGACAGAACAGCTGATAGCCATTTTAATATGCTGTGAGCTAACCCCTGCACTGAACCCATTTCTGCATCATGTGCCCCTTAGCATGTACACATCCTGCTCATTAACTACACACTTCTGCCTGGGATAGCTTTCTGCATCCGCCCCTGTGTTTGTAAACCAAATATATTTGGAAAAAATTTAGATCCATTTGATGCACTCGAGCAGTAGAGCTGTCTATCCTGACAAAGATCTCGGACAAATTAAGATATAGCTCATAACATCAGGCTGGAATGGAAGTGACAATGTCTGGAGTAAAGCAAATACTTTTGCTCTCCAAACCAAAGATGAGTTCTGAATGTATAACTCTCTGAAATGAAAAAGCTCAACTACAGCTCTCTTCTGAATGGACTCGCACAAGCAAAGGAGGAAGGTCACTAGACAAAATACAAGAATTCATGTAGATACAATCTGAAAAAGATAAAACTGCAGCAATTTCATTTAACTTCAATATACTTTAGTAGATTCATATACTGACCACATATCGCCCATTCAACACCTCTTATCCAGTCTTCATGTCCATGGAGAATTTGTGCTTTCTGAAACTAAAATGAAATCTCTTGTTATAAAACACACTTGATATTAAATGCACCTGGAGCACAACAGTATGAACAAAAATGTCCTCAATTAAGGGCCTGATATTTCAATCAATTCAGCCCTGCAAGACTTCGACAAGAACACTTTGACTAGTCTCTTCATCTTTTAGGGCTCCTTTTACGAAGGCGCGTTAGGGCCTTAACGCGCAGAATAGCACGCGCTAAAATGCCCCGCATGCTAGCCGCTATCACCTCCTCTTGAGCAGGTGGTAGTTTTTCGGCTAGCGCGCACTAATCCGGTGCGTGCACTAAAAACCTTCATAAAAGGAGCCCTTAGTCTTTCCTTAACATTTTTGTAAATGATATTGCTGAAGGGCTATCTGGTAAGATTTGCCTCTGCAGATGATATCAAAATTTGCAATAGAGTAGACACCCCTGATGGAAAGCCTATATAGGTATTGTGAACGCACAAATACCAGAATAGATTAGATTAGATAACATGAAGAAGGACCTAGTGAAGCTTTAAGAATGGTCTGATATTTGGCAGCTAGGTTTTAATGCTAAGAAATGCAAGGTCATTCATTTGGGCTGCCAAAACCCGAAGGAACAGTACAGTTTAGGGGATGAAGAATTTAATTGCAAGAAAGAAGAGTGAGTCTTGGGTGTGATAGTATGTGATGATCTTACGGTGGCCAAACAAGTTGAAAAGGCAAAGGCAAAAAAGCTAGAAGGATGCTTGGGTGCATCGGGAGAGGAATGGTCAGAAGGAAAAAGGAGACCCTGGTGTCCCTGTATAAGACTCTGGTGAGACCTCATTTAGAATATTGTGTACAATTCTGGAGACCACACCTTCAAAAAGATATAAACAAGATGAAGTCAGTCCAGAGGAAGGCTACTAAAATGGTCAGTGTTCTACATCATAAGGCGTATGGGGACAGATTCAAAAATCTCAATATGTATACTTTGAAGGAAAGGCGGGAAAGGGGAAATATGATAGATATTTAAGTGCCTCTAGGTGGTATAAATACACACGAGGCCAGTCTCTCAATTGAAAGGAAAGAGGTGATAGGCTCAGGAGTAATCTAAGGAAATACATTTTTACAGAAAAGGTGGTAGATGTGTGGAACAGTCTCCCGGTAGACTGTGTCTGAATTCAAGAAAGCATAGAACAGGCATGTGGGATCTCTTAGGGAGAGGAGGAGATAGTGGATGCTGATGGATGGGCCATTTAGCCTTTGTCTGCCATCATGTTTCTATGTTTCTGGAAACCCTTTCCACCCACCACTTCTCCTCATCCATCTTGCCATCAGACAATACAGCTTTCTACATTTCAAAGGTTGTGCATAGGGAAATATCATGATAGCAGATGGTAACCAGGGAGGATGGGCCAACTAAACATTGGGAGACTGCCTAGCCAGAGTATTAAAGAACCTTGAGAAAACTGAACACAGCCTGTTTAAGAACAAGTTAAAATAGAAGATGAAAACTTCATACAACTAACTGTGTTTTGCATTCTGTTTCATTAAATATAGATTTAGGATATCCATGGAGAAGTGCTGGGTAGAAGTATGCACTAAACTAAGCAATGACACACTGAATCAGGAGTATGAGTACAGAGATCCAGTAGAGGCACCAGAACCATTAACTTGACTTATAACCTGTTAGCACTGAGAAAAATTAGTGTGCTGTAGAAACTTGAAATCACCATTGCTATTATGGAATTGACTGTAAGATTATTCCTTATTGGCAGTGATGTCAAATGACACCCAAGCAGTTCCCACAGTAGAAGGGAGCCTCAGTGACTACACAGTGCAGAGACAGAATGCAGCAATCATGACTTATTTTTTATTTTAAAATTGCCATACCACTTTCCCTCCAATAACTCTGATTAGTTGGATTATGCCTTTATTTCTTATTTGATTGCACATCCAGGGAGGGGTAATATATTTTGATGTATTCATCGATTGCAAGTATGCATTCGATTGTATGCATAATTTAAAGCACTTTGTTTTTGTTCTCGAATTAGGGGGGGAGGGAGGGGGAATATTTTGTAGTATTCTTTGATCGGTTGTAAGTGCTGTCTATAAAGTTAATTGTATGTATATTTTAATGCACTGTTCTCAAATTGAAAATGAATAAAGATTTATAATAAAAGCGCTCTCGCCTAACTCCTAGCAGCCGGGGAAATGCTTGAGCACTTCAACTTCCACTGCCAAGTTATCAGAAGAATTCAGTCCAGCAGCAGGAGATGAGGGGTCTGTAAGGAAGGACACAAAAATACCTTCATTAGAGAGGCAGAACACAGCAGCTTTTGAAAAAGCAAGTTGTTTGCTAAGCTCTGCCTCCTTTAAATATGAGGGAGAGGAAGAAGGGAGGGGGAGGGGGAGAAGGGAGGGGGTCTGCTCTGTAACTTATGAGAAAATAACAATGATTATCAACAATTGACAACAACTCTGAATAACAAATTAAGCACATAAGTAGCTAGGAACCAACCGGCTAATTGCAACTAGTAGAAGCCATAAAAACAGAATCCTATGCCTTATAAAAGAAAGAAGATTAGCAAGGTAAGAACCTAATCTTCCATTCTGTAGCAGACACAGGTTTCTGTACCATAGCCAACGTACTAGAGCAGTGCCAGACATCTAGGGAGGGACTGATGAGCCTGCCCACAGTACCGAGGTCCCAAAAGCAGCATCCTCTCGAGCTGCCACATCCACTCTGTATTTCCTATGCCGAAGCGGCAAAGAAAGAGTGTTGCTGGCAACTTATGAAGCCCAGAACCTGCGGCTTCAGATTCGATTGAGAATTTTTTTGAGAAGACTACAAACAGAGATTTTATCAGTGGCCTGCTGGAGACGCCAGCATAGAGTGAAGGCACAGTTGATCTCACTGGGCTGGATATGATGCTAAGCCCCAATTATAGAGCTCCTCCCCCTCAGCCGCAGAATGCTAGCTTCCTGCAGCAGGTTCAGGAAACACCGAGGCTGGTGAAAGTTTCCGATCCGGAGGTTCAAGTAAAATTGTCTGCGGGTTTGGAGTTTCCTGAGCTGGAGAATATTGTTTCATCTGTGGAATCTGTGAAGTTTCAAGCATCCGAGGGAGATATTGGACTTTACTGGAAGTATTTGAGAAATCACAGGGTGATGAGCAAACTACAACTTTACAATTGCCTGCCAAAATTTTCCTTGACTATACCTTCAGAAGTAACACTAGACTCACTATGGGATTTAGTTGTAAATCTGGGGAAATCTTTGTGTCCCCAAATTCCAATGTCTGGAGGAAAGAACAAAAAAGCATGAAGAAGACTTAAATGCAGTGAAAGTTGAAATATGATCTTTGAAATCTCAAATTGACAATGTTAATAAAGACTTAAGTGAGACACATCAGATACAAGAAGTTATGGTAAAAGATAATATTAACTGGAGGAGAAAAATAGAATCACTAGAAAATAGTTCTCAAAATAATAATTTACATTTCTTGAATTTTCCTCAGGTGTTCTCAGTAATGCCTAGAGCGGGGGTCGGCAACCTGCGGCTCCAGAGCCGCATGCGGCTCTTTTCCACCTTTGCTGCGGCTCCGGTAGTGTGTCACGCAGGCATGCAGTTACAAGTCCGGCGTCGGCGGGAAATAGCCATGCTGAACAGTGAGCTCAGCAGTCAGCACATACACAGATGAAAGCCTTGCTTGCTGATTGGTCCGGCGGCCCCGCCCCGCCGTGCCGCCGGACCAATCAGCAAGCAAGGCTTTCATCTGTGTAGTGCTGAGCTCACTGCTCAGCATGGCTATTTCCCGCCGCGACGCTGGGCTTGTAAGGTGCCTGAAAAAGAAATCATCCTGGCCGGGGTCGGTGTCATGCTCCGGAGATCTACAGCCTTCCTATCTCCCTCTCCCTTCTACCTGCTTCCGGCCACATCCCCTGCTCCGCGGCTCTCTTCGGCAACTCAGCAGCAGCTTCTGACGTCGGGGCCTACCCTCTGTGAGTCCCGCTTGTTTCAACTTCCTTTTTCCACAAAGGCGGGACTCGTAGAGGGAAGGCCTCGATGTCGGCAGCTTGTCTTGATCACTGCTGCTGACGAGTTGCTGAAGAGAGCCGCGGAGCAGGGGGGTGTTGCCAGGTGCAGGTAGAAGGGAGAGGGCCAGATGCAGGACTCGTGGGTGAGGGAGCAGAAGAGAGAGAGAAAGAGAGAGGGGAGGGAAACAAAAGGAAATATTTCATACTGGGCTGGGCCGGAGTGGAGGGAGGGTGGAAAGATTCTGGCTACAGGGTGCATTAACAAAGGAAAAGGGAAAGCTGAAAATGGAGATAGTGACACAAAGAAGAGAAAGGGTAAGCAGGACCTACTGAATAAGGATAGAGATACAGAGGGGACATGAAGAGGAGGTGAAATAGAGACATAGAAGTAATGCTGAAAAAGTGTGTGGGGGGAGATAAAGACATTGAAAGGGCAAAGGGTGAACATGGCGTAAAGATAAGGACAGAGACAAATGAAGATTCTGAAAAAGTGGTGAGATAGGGATATAGGTGAGATGGACACAAAGAAGGGTGATGCTGGAAAATAGGTGGAATGGTAATTCTGACAGACACAGAAGGGAAATGCTGGATCAAGGAGAGATGGGGCTCAGGCTGGATGGAATGAGGAGAAATGCCTTGTTGGCCCAGAACTTCCTCTCCTACGTCAGAATTGACGTCAGGGAGCGGAATGCTGGTCAGCGCAACACTTCTGCAGGGAAAGCTTGGGACGGTGGTGGCTTGGGGGCTGTTCCCCGATTGCGGTGGCAGCAAACCGAGTGGCTTGGGGGACGGCACGGAGACAGAAAGAAGGGGGAACAGGGAGACAGAAAGAAAAAGTTGGGGGAGAGAATGAGGTCTGGAGGAGAGGAAACATACAGGAGGCTGAAAGAAAGGAAGAAAGATTGGATGCACAGTCAGAAGAAGAAAGTGCAACCAGAGACTCATGAAATCACCAAATAGCAAAGGTAGGAAAAATGATTTTATTTTCAATTTAGTGATCCTGTATATAGCATTAAGATAAGAAACAATATATGCAGTGTTAGATTTGTTTTGCGGCTCCAAGTTTTTTTTTTCTTTTCGAAAACGGGTCCAAGTGGCTCTTTATGTCTTAAAGGTTGCAGACCCCTGGCCTAGAGAAATGTTGAAAAGATATGTCTCAGAAATTTTTAGTTCCTGAAGAAACAATTCTTTTATCTCAAGTTTATTACCTACCAATAAAAAGTTTGCAAGAACAAAATCTTAATCAAGATGAAGCATCTCCTGATATTTCAACTATTTTGGAAACTTCTGATAGAAAGGTGGCTAAATCCTCAACATTAGTGGCTTCTGTGGCACTTTTGCTGGACAAGATGTGGATTCTAAAAATGTTCTTTAAAAACAGACAATTTGGCGGTTTTAAGATCCAGATATTCCCAGATGTGTCTCGAGATACACAAAAGTGAAGAAGTTAGTTTTTGCTTTTGAAACCAGGTACTCGGATTGGTGGAACTTTTTATTTAAGATAACCATGCAAATGTATACACTTCTCCCTCCATATTCGTGGTTTCGAATATTCACGTTTTTTGAGTTTGCTGGCTCCTCCCCCAAATGACATCATCCCAGAGTCATCCTTCAGCATGCAGATAAAAAAAGCAAAAAAACAGTCGCCCGGGTTGAGATCTGAGAGTGGGAAAGTGTGGAGTGTACACACACCTGGAGATCAGAGAGGAAACGTGCAAGACAGGGAGGAGCAGAGCGCCTGAGGCGGCTATGAGACTCACCAGAGTGGAAGAGCTGCTTACCATTGCCGTGTGGGGGATCATCCTTGCCATGCATAGACCGCGGTCAGGAGCTTTCTGCAACCCGCGATCTGGGCTCGGGCATGTGCATCGGGTGTTGCAGGAACCCCAGGCATTCTGCCTTGTTTGTAAACAGTGCACCCATCTCACTCGCCGCCGCACTCCAGAAAAGTGAGAGGACATAACTGAGTTCTGAGTCTTGGAAAGTACCTATTCGTGATTTTTCCGTATTCATGGGCGGGCTCTGCCCCTAACTACCACGAATATGGAGGGAGGATTGTAGTGAGATATCAATCTTTGAAATATGTTTTCTTTGAACCATGTCACCTGTGTTTCTATCCACGAAACGTCTTGAAGGAGTATGATAGATGAGCTCTTAGAATTAGAAGTTTGTTTTTCTCTGTTTTTTAGGCCTCAGATGATATATTTCCTTTCTTTCTTTTCTAGGTAATCTAGTAATTTCCTTAAATAACTCTACTCTTTGTAATCTTGGATCCAAAATGGAGGACTTGCAAATATTTAGTCTCATAAAAAAATATTTTTCCTGATATGTATTTGACTATATTATTTTTTCCGTACAAGTGTTTTTTTCTTGATATAAAGAATGAAAATTCAATATTTTTTTTTTTTAAGAGAGAATGTAATAGATGCTACTTTGAAAAGGAGAAATGTTCAGATCCTGTGGAGTCTTCTGATTCTGAATTTAAAAAAAAAAAAAACAGTTTCGTTACTTTCCAATCATCTCAAAATATGCTTAAATATATTTGCATAACTTAACAGGACATCTTTAAGCAGTGGCCAACACACTGAACAGTAATGGAAGTTATAATGGATATTGGTGGTCTTCAGAAGGGAGATAAGTTTCTAAACTATATAAACAAACATATAATCCACCTATTACAGAAGAGCATGCACAATAAAATATCAAAGCCCACACTATTAAACAAAACATCCACAAATCATGATGTGATACTGGTAAAAGCAGTAGCACAGGAGGGTGAACCAGTACAAGCAACATGTTCTACTTGAGAAGAGCTACACTCAGATACTAGGAATTATTTCAGATGAAAGCAATAAATTACCTCTGCATCTTGCTGCACATATAAATGAATTTTGCTGTCATCGCCTCCACAAGCTAATATTGGGACTGAAAAAAATAAAAACATAAGGTCAAAGTTATCAAACAAAAATACTAGCCTGTGCTCTATATTATACTAATGACAGGATAGTCAATTCAGAGCAGTCTGTATAAGGTGTTACGTTTCATGAGCTTTGGTAATGGTGTTACTACACCTGAGGTGCAAATATGAGCTTCTATAATGCTGTTACAATACATGCGCAATTGATGTTACAATTGATGTTATATGAGCATAAGAATAGCCTTACTGGGTCAGACATTGATCCATCAAGCCCAGTAGCCCGTTCTCACTGTGGCCAATCCAAGTCACTAGTACCTGGCCAAAATCCAAGGAGTAGAAATATTCTATACTACCGATACAGGGCAAGCAGTGGCTTCCCCCATGTCTTTCTCAATAACAGACTATAGACATTTCCTCCAGGAACTTGTCCAAATCTTTCTTAAAACCAGCTATGCTATCCGCTCTTACCACATCCTCTGGCAAAGCATTCCAGAGCTTAACTATTCTCTGAGTGAAAATTTTTTTACTCCTATTAGTTTTTAAAAGTATTTCCCTGTAGCTTCGAGTGTCCTTTAGTCTTTGTAATTTTTGGAAAAATCAATCCACTTGTACCCATTCTACTCCACTCAGGATTTTGTAGACTTCAATCATATCTCCCCCAAGCTGAAAAGCCCTAACCATTTAGTCTTTCCTCATACGAGAGAAGTTCCAACCCTTTTACTATATTGGTCGCTCTTCTTTGAACCTTTTCTAGCGCCACTATCCCCCCTCTTCTACGAAACTGTGATAGCAGTTTCTAGTGCAGAGAGACGCGCTGCTCCCGACACTTATTGAGTTCCTATGAGCGTCGGGAACAGCGAGGCCACTCAGCGCGGCTCCCCATGCTTGAAACTGCTATCGCAGTTTCGTAGAAGAGGGGGTATATCTTTCTTAAGATAATGAGACCAGAATTGAATGCAATACTCCAGATGAGGTCAAACCATGGAGCAATACAGAGGCGTTAAAGAATTCTTAATCTTGTTAACCATCACTTTTTTAATAATTCCTAGCATCCTGTTTGCTTATTTCGCTGCCACCACACATTGAGCAGAAGGATCTATAATGATACCCAGATCCTTTTCTTGGGTGCTAATTCAGTGTACTGAAAACAAAACATAAACATTGTAAAATGAGATCAAACATACTTAAAAGTACAATATGATGGTATATAGTTATTTCACTATATATAAATTGTGTTCATATAAACCAACTTTTTAAAATAACTGGGGGTCCTAAACCCAATGGAATTTATTTATTCCTCCCTGGACACTGTCAAGCAGTTTGCTCAAAATTAGGAATACTGAAGCACTCACAGCATCCAAAGAGTTAGCTTCTATGCTGCTTTTTTTAACCTTTTATATGTCAATCTAAACAATGTTTCTCAACATGCGGTACGCGTACCCCTAGGGGTACGTGAGCTGATTGTGGGGGGTACGCGGCACTGTGCGGTTCTCCCAACTCCCTTTCTCCTCAATCACCCCATGCCCTCCTTCCTGCCCTCCACCTGCACTGAAGCTGACCTGGAAGAGCTGGTGGGTACGTCTACAAAACTTGCTTTTGTACGTTTTCAAGTGGATGGTTTTATTTTTGAAAATGGACTAAAAAGGTAGCTTTCCTAAGGACCAAAACTTATACCTGGCTCATTTTCAAAAATAAAAGATAAGATATGTGGCAGCTTTGAAAATGGACATTTTTCCTGCTGGGTTTGTGGACATCTTGCACAAAACGTCCAACCTCAGACCTAGGCACATTTTTGATTATGCCCCTCCACGTTGTTTAACTTGCTTTTTAACCAAACTTTTCCTCATATATATATCTAAATTATTATTGCAGTGCTTAGATTGTATTTCATGATTATGCTATGTTATATTCTCTCAATTTATCGGCTGGAAGAGTTAAATAGCTTCCTTCATTTCATTCATTAACATTTCTGCAAGACCTCAGCGACACAACTCAAGACTCTAAAAGCTCTCATTGTCTCCAAACTTTATGGGGCTCATAATCGAAAGAAGAAAAATGTCCAAAAAACGGCCTAAGTCGGCACTTGGACGAACATTTCTTAAAAACGTCCAAGTGCCGAAAATAAAAACGGGTTTTGGATGTATTTCTAAATGACCTAGGCCTTCATAGTGCCGCTCAACGTCCAAAGCTAAACGGGGCGTTTTGGGAGGTGTGTTGAGGGCAGGAGTTGGGCGGGACGTGGACCGGCTTAGACTTAGTCGTACAGCATGTATAGCGGTACCGTAGTCGACGGAATCGGCTCAATAGCAGATGCGGTGCCGAAGAGGATGTTCTGCTGGATTTGTCGATTCTTCAGAGTACGTTTTTTAAGAGTGGCACAGCGGGTGCAGGAGTCCGCCCGATGCTCAGGACCCAAACACTGTAGGCACCAATTGTGTGGGTCAGTGAGGGAGATCGGGCGTGCACACCGCTGGCACTTCTTAAAACCCGGCTGCGGGGGCATGAATGGAAACACGGCCTCCGCAAAATCAAACCCGGAGGCCTGTATGGTGACAACAGGCCCCGCCGGGGCTGAATCGAAAACAAAGTAAAAAAAAAGCAAAAATTTTTTTTTTTTTTTTGAGAAATGAAATAAGAAAAAACCCGAAGGGCAAATGAGAAAAAATAGGAGAAAATCGCGAGCGGGAAGGCAAAAAAGGTGGATTCAACGGTCGTTGAGATACACGCGTCTTCTTCGCTCCACGGAAACGAAGAAACTGGGGACCACGCACTCCTCCGTCGGGCGGGAAGGCACTCGCGCATGCGCGGTGCGGCCAACTAGAACTTTCTAGTTAAAAAGGTCCGTACCGGGGCTCCGTCGGTGACGTCACCCATGCGTAAAGAATATGCTGCCTGCTTGTCCTGGGATAATATTGGTTTAGGAAGGAGGGGTGAAGGGTAAGAAAGTGACTATAGTGAAAATAGGAATATCTTTAGTTCCTTCCAGAATTCTAGGTAAGTTGCTGCTACTTGCTATGGTCACAGAAAAAGAGAAAAAAACAATAGTTAATTCTCGAAACTGGCAATAAATCCTCTTAAACAACCCTTCTATGCTGCCTCAGACCTGGCAGTAAATTTGTTACACAATGTGCACTGCAGCAGATGATCTAATGGCCTCATTACCATACATTTTAATATACTGTGCATTCATATGTACTGTGAGAGTTAAATCCTGAACAGATAGATGTGAATCGCTCATTTACTCTTTCCAAAAATACAAGACTAGGGGACATGCGATGAAGCTATTAAGTAGTAAATCTGAACAAATTGAAGAAAATATATCTTCACTCAATGTGTAATTAAAGTCCATAAGTCATTATTAAGATGGACTTTGGAGAATCCACAGCTTGTTTCTAGGATAAGCAGCATAAAATTTGATATCTTACCAGGTTCTTTGTGACCTGGATTGGTCACTGTTGGAAACAGGATATTGGGTTTGATGGACCTTTGGTCTGTCCCAGTACAGCAATGCTTATGTTCTAACCCATTTTTATATTCTGTACCCATTAATATCTATCCTTTCTCTATTGTTAGCTTGTATGCTTCAAAGACACTGTCCTATTGAATCTTATGGCATTCCATTCTCTTTTCTAATATTTATACTGTATTTGTAAACCACCTTGACCTGCTAGATAAGGCAGTATATCAAATTCTCATAATATATACACCTTGCTGTAAAGGTACACTTCTGATCATGATAGCTTTCCGTGTCACCCCCTCAGTGGAGGATAAGGATGCAAGAAAATGTGAGACCAGCACAGAGGATACTCAAAGCAATTGTAGAAATGAGCAGGTGATGAAGACGAGCAGACTGGATGTATTTGATTCCTTGTAATGCTATTAGAAAAATAAAAACATAGAAACATGATGGCACATAAAGGCCAAATGGCCCATCCAGTCTGCCCATCTGAAGAAGCCACTATCTCCTCCTCTTCCTAAGAGATCTCACATGCCTGTCCCACGCTTTCTTGAATTCAGACAGTCTTTGTCTCCACCACCTCAACTGGGATAATATTCCATGCATCTGCCACCCTTTCTGTAAAAAATATTTTCTTAGATTACTCCTGAGCCTATCACCTCTTAACCTCATTATATGCTATCTTACTCTGGAGTTTCCTTTCAATTGAAAGAGACTCACCTCCTTTACTTATGCCATATAGGTATTTAAATGTCTCTATCATATCTCCCCTCTCCCGCATTTCCTCCAACATATACACATTGAGATCTTTAAGTCTGTCCCCGTACATCTTATGACATTCTCTTTTCTACTTTTCTTTTCAACCATTTTAGTTGCCTTCCTCTGAACCGACTCCATCCAGTTTATCATATTTTTCGCTCCATACGACACACTTTTTTTTCCACCCAAAAGTGGGTGGAAATCTCGGTGTGTCTTATGAAGCGAAAGTGCAAAATTTGAATCCCCCGCACAGCTGCATCAGCCCCCCCCCCCATGCACCAGCAGCATCACCTTGCCCACTGCCCCCCCCCAGTACAACTGCAAGCCCCTCTCCCCGCATCGCACCACCTTTCAACACCGCTTGCCGACCCTCTCGTACAATTCCAAAAGAGTACAATTCCAAAAGACCCCCCCCCCCGCGCCACAGCCGCACTACCTTTTTTTTTTTAAACAAATCCCCCGCTGCTGTCGTCGCTGCCACCACAAAACCTTTTTCCAAGCCTGGTGGTCTAGTGTCCGGCTCTGTATTCCCGGCAGCAGGCATACGAGTCAGGAGCGCGGCGGTCAGGGCTAAGCTTTACACGCTCCCACTTGGGTCCGAGTTCCTATTGGTTTTAAAAGTATTTCCGTGTAACATACAACAAAGGTCACACCCTGGACTTCATATCTTCAAAACCCCCTATGCTTATAACAGAAAATAACTGAACAACAGTCCCTTGGTCACACCACTACTTATCATCCTTCAACCTCAACCGCCACAAGAAAAAAGCTACTATCAAGATTACCACTGAGAAACCTCTAAAAAGAGGTAAGATTAGCACAAGCCAATTCTGGAACAAAGCTGCTGAAATTATAACTACTACTATTACCAGTCTCATAGCTTTACTCAACAGCTGGAAAAACGCATTAGAACAAACCCTCAACTTTGTTGCAACATTACGTCGTAAAAAAAAAAAATCAACTAATTCCTCACCTTGATTTACAGACGCCCTAAAAGCTGAAAAACAATCTTGTAGAACAGTGTTTCTCAACTTCTTTAAGCCAAGTACCCCCTAGGTCTAACAAATATCAACTGAGTACCCCTGCCCAAGCTCCACCCCAGACCCACAGTAATAGTACTAATTGTAATGCAATTTTTTCCATTCATTTTTCATATACATACAATATAATCTTATTAACAATACATAATAACCCCAAAACTAAACTACAGAAAGCATTCTGTTTTTTTTCAAAGAGATCAAAGCAGATGACTTTAAAATATGTAATGTCAACCAGTAGACAAATATAGTGCAAAATATAGACAGCAGATATAAATTCTCAAACCGACACATTTCAATCACTAAATTGAAAAGAAAATCATTTTCCCTACCTTTGTTGACTGGTGGTTTATTTTTCTAATCATCCTTTCCCAGTCTCTGGTTGCACTGCCTTCTGTCTGTGCCCTTAACTGTGTTCCGGGGCCTTCTTATCCACTGACAGTTTTTCTCTTCTTCTTCACTTTCTGCCCTGCGTCTATCTTTGACATTAGCTTTCCCAGGGGAGCTCAGAATGGTTTATATTGATTTACGTATTCAGGTACTCAAGCATTTTTCCCTGTCTGTCACAGCGGGCTCACAATCTACCTAATGGACCTGGGGCAATGGGGGGATTAAGTGACTTGCCCAGAGTCACAAGGAGCAGTGCAGGTTTGAACCCAAAACCTCAGGGTGCTGCGGCTTTAGCTTTAACCTCTGAGCCACACTCAAGTAGTCTTCAGCTTCTCCTGTGTTTTCCAGAATTCCCTCCTGGAACAGAGAAAGAGAGAGAGAGAAGCCCCTCCTGACACACCCATAAGCCTGTTTGCCACCCTCCCCCTCCAGCTTACCATTTTCCCAGGTTAAGATAGATTATGAGCCTGATGTGACAGATAAAGAAAAATGCTTGAGTACCTGAATGTAAACTGCTTAGATAACATCCATTGGTAGGCGATATATACCGTATTTTTCACTCCATAAGACAAACTTTTTTTCACCCAAAAGTGGGTGGAAATCTCGGTGCATCTTATGAAGCGAAGGTACAAATTTTGTTACCCTCCCCCCATACCATTGTAAAACCCGCCCGCTGCACCACCTTTTTAAACCCACTCGCCTGCCTGCAGCCACACCACCATTTTTTAGCCCCTCGTCCATCCGTCTGTCATCGCCATTTCCCCTTTTTCACCTGGTAATCCAGCTCCCTCATCTTATTTCCTGGCCAGCGGCGAAACAAATCAGCAGCGCGGACGTCAGGAGCAAGCTTTACGATCTCCCGCTCGATCCCACGCTGCTTTCCGAATAGCTGCCGTAGGTTCTCGAAGGACTTGCGAGAACTTACAGCAGCCATTCAGAAAGCAGCACGAGGTTGGCCTGGGTCTGGCTGGCTGGCTTGGGGCTGGCTGGCTGGTTTGCCTGGAGCTGGCTGGCTGGCTTCGGGCTGGCTGGTTTGGAATTGGCTGGCTGGCTTGGGGCTGGCTGGCTTGCTTCGGGCTGGTGGGCCTGGGCCTGGGGTTGGCTGGCTGGGGGCTGGCTGGCCGGTGGGCTGGTTTGTGGCTGGCGGGCTGGCTTGGGGCTGCCTACCATTAGACGTGACCACCACTAGTTGTGCCCTGTACCCTGTCCCAGCCTACCACTAGACCACCAGAGGAGGGACAGGTTACAGGGAACATCATTTGGTTCAGAATATTTTTTTCTTGGTTTTTCCTCCTCTAGATGGGTGCGTCTTATGGTCAGGTGCGTCTTATCGCACAAAAAATACAGTACATAACAAATAAATAGAGAGTCAGGACAGGAGCTATTCTCACACGCTCTTGCTCATGCTGTCTTCCTCACTGAATATGGCTGCTGTGGCTTTCATTTGGGATTGGAAAAGCGGCTTATGTACAGAGTATTAGTTCTAAATCTTTTCTTATTTCATTTTGTGTTTCACTTTGTGAATTTAGAACCTTTCTTTGATAGTTCATATATTCTCTGGCCATAGATTTCTCCCGAAATGGAGTTAGACACTTACCACCACTTTCAGGTAAAAAGGATAAGGAGACATCCAGTATAAATCCATTTCCAAACAGCAATGTCTGAAGGCATTCTACTGATTAAAAGAAGAAAAAAAAAAAAGGAGAGAGAAATAAATTTGGCACCCAAACACTGCTAAATTAACATGCAGCATTATTTCTATTGAAGTCTTAGATAAAAGTGTTGACTACAGGCAGAAAATTAATCTACTCACTCAGCCGTAGTATTCCTGTGTCATTTTTTATTATGTACCACAAAACAATGTGCATATCAAGCCAGTTTAACATGCATCCTCAAGTGACTCCATAAACTTCCTGAAACTATTAAACAGAGGCTGCTACCTGCTCGGAAGTGCCATAGGGCTTCTGATGAAGCCACTGAATTACAGCTGCATGCACATCAAAGCAAGCACAAGAGTAAGCCTAGTAATGCAACTTTGGGCCAGTTGTTCAAAAAACATGATGACTATTTTTTTTTACTTAATATACAGTTAAGCTCTGGAACTCCTTGCCAGAGAATATGCTAAAAGCAATTAGTATAGCAAGGTTTACAAATGGTTTGGATAACTTCCAGGAGGTAAAGAGGTTTTACCTTCAGAAGTGCCTTTAAAATTTATAGTGAACATATAAGAAACATATGTCGGAGGTCACGTGATGTGCTGAGCCGGGCAAGACGTGCTTTGCTCGAGCTCCGGGGCCCTAGATCCCCCTACACCCGTTTCTTCCTGGACTTCCATAATTTTGGTAGTGGCTCGTGCTTCTGTGGTGTATGGACCGTTTTCTTCTGTCGGGCAGCCCTATTATGAGCGGGAAATCTAGTCGTGCTCACAAAGATCGGGAGGTGAGATCCTCGCGCACGGACACCAAGATGGCGGCGGGAGCTGAGCCGGGTTCCACACTCCCGCTTTCTGCGGCGCATATAGAAGAACTGTCGGCTTCCGTGGTGCGGGCGTTAGAAGCTCAATTTGACCAACTTTTCTCTCAGTTAGCCTCCCTAGAATCTACAATCGCTGATACTACCAGACGCACTGGGGAGCTGGAGCACCGCGTGGCCCACGTGGAAGACGCCCACGATGTCTCGGCAGCGGAACTCTCCTCTTTAAAAACTTTGCTTCAGCGCCAAGAAGAAAAGCTGGAGGATTTAGAAAACCGCTCTAGAAGGGATAATTTGCGTCTCATTGGGCTGCCTGAGACGGTCTCGGATGCCGGTTTACTTACCACCTTGGAGGCCTGGCTGCAATCGGAACTGCCGCTCCCTGCTGGGATGGGGCCCCTCAGATTGGAGCGTGTGCACCGCCTGGGGCGGCGGTCTGACAACCATACCCGGGCGCGGGTGACTATCTTCAAAGTGCTGAATTCAGCACATAAGACTGAATTGATGCGACATTATAGAAAGAAACGAAACACGCTTGCTTTTGACGGGGCCACAGTCCGCTTATTCCAGGACTATTCCCCTGCACTGCAGGACCGGCGTCGTAAGTTTTCCAGGATCTGCTCGGCCCTCTATGAACGTCGACATCGGTTCCAGCTTTCCTATCCTGCCCTCCTGAAGATTTGGACGAACGACGGCTGGAAGAGTTATGCCACAGCAGAGGAAGCACAGGCCTATCTGGATGCCCTACCTGGGGAATCTGGCCCGTCATCAGCGCCTTGAGGTTTTGGGAGTCCTGGTGATGGTTTCTGTTTGCATTGGTTCTTTTGGGATTACTTGGAGTTTGCTTCCTGTATGGGATCTTTGTTACAATCCTGCCTGTGGTTTATCATCTCCCGTTCTTGTACTGTGTCCCTCTTTCCTGGGGTGCTGCGGAGTGAGCCTGTGTATTGGACCGTCCTGGAGGTTGCGCAAGACAGGCGGTTCTAATCTCACCTGGAGTCCTGCCTGAGGTTTGGCCCCTTACACTCTTGTACAGTGTTCTCCTTCCCCGAGGTTCTGGGGCGGTGTGCCTGTGCCTTGGGACACCCTGGCTGCGGAGCCGGGCAGACAGTTTTCAGCCCATCTCCGGTCCGGCCGAAGATTTGGCCTCTGACATTCCTGTGCGGTGACCTTTTTTCCCTGGAGCACTGGGGCGCTGACTTTGTGTTTTGGGCCACCCTGGCTGCTGAGCCAGGCTGACAGTTCTAGCTTTGCCTGGGCTTACTGTTGGATTTTGGGTGTCCCCTATACCTTGCTTGCCTTATGTGGACTCCCTTGACGGGGTTTAGGGTCTGTTTTGGGGATTGTTAAAGTTGGGGAGTTTATGATGTGCCCTAGCCATCTTTGCCCGCCCCTACGGCGCTTTGCTTTTACTTGTTATTGGCACCCAATTTGGTTCCTTGTGACCCTGGGCAAGTCACTTAATCCTCCATAGCCTCAGGTACGTTAGATAGATTGTGAGCCCACCGGGACAGAGAGGGAAAAATGCTTGAGTACCTGATTGTAAAAACCGCTTAGATAACCTTGATAGGCGGTATATAAAATCCTAATAAAAACTTCCCCATCTTTCTCTTTCATGGATGTACAGGGTATGAGAGTTTTTGATGTTCTGGTGGGGAGCTCTGATATCTGGAGGAGACAGTTGCTTGTTTTGGATGTTTGCGATGTGTATGGGGGGTTGTTTGGGGTTTGGGGCTTTTACAGGGTATCTTTCTTTCTGGGCTCTTTGTCTCCTGTGGAACGGGGTTTTCTGTCTTTTCTTATTGTTTTGCCTGGGATTGAGTGTGTACTTGATTGCTGGGGGGGAAGGGGTTTTTTTTCAGGTATTCTTTTGCCTGGTTTCTCCCTTTTTAGGGTTGTTTGGACCTTCTGCTCTTGTGAAGGGGGACTGTTGTGTTGTGGTTCTGCTGGGTTGTTCCCAGTGTGTGTGGGGGGATTTTGCTCTTTACTGCTTTGGGGGGTGGGGGGATTGGGGGCCCTGTTGCCATCTTTGTGTGACTTTCTCTCACTCCACGTCCGTTGACTGGGGTGTATGTTTGTAGTGGGACTTTCTGGGGATTTTGGGGGGTCTAGGGAGGGTGGACGGGAGGGAGGCTTGGGATGGGGGAGGTTCGGGTGTGGGTGGGATTGGTATTGGGGGGTCCTCCTTCGCTATGTTTGCCTTATTTTTGCTGTGATTTACTGATTCTCATTTGTTGCATTGTGTTCCTTAAGCGGATACTGCTACTCTGGGGGGGGCTGGGCCCTTGGGGTGGCTTTCTTTTGGTTTCCTTTTTCTTCTCTCGCATCTTTTCTGACTTTCAGCTGTTTTCCTGGTGATCCTCTATTTCTCCTGGGAGATTTTAACTTGGTCATGACTCCTGATCAGGATAAATCCGGATCTCCCATTTCTTCCTTGGGTTCTAAGGGTCACCTTCTTTCGGACTTTTGTGACTCTCTTTCGGTTGTGGACCCTTGGCGCCTCCTGCACCCTGAAGTTCGCGATTACACTCATCTTTCTCGTGCCCATGGCACTTGGTCTCGCTTGGATTATATCTTCTTGTCTTCCTCTATGTTTCCTTCCGTTCAATCGGCTGAGATTGGCCCTTTGTCTATATCGGATCATGCCCCTATTTGGATAGATGTTTTCTTAGATTCTTCGTATCTCCGAGCGTCGTCCTGGCGGTTTCCTTTCTATCTTGCACGGGATACGGAATTCCGTACCTTTATGCAGGCCCAATGGGAGGACTATTCCACGAATAATGCTTCCCACATGGATGATCCTATTTTATTTTGGGAGGCTGGGAAGACGGTGATCCGAGGTCATATCATTTCATTTCTGTGTGCTCGTACCAAGCGTATTAACCAGGGGATCGTTACTCTCGAACGGGCCTTGCGTTTGGCGAAGCGGTCCTTTTCTCTTCACCCTTCTCAGGAGACTCGAGACTGTTATCTGTCTACTCAGGTGGCCTTGAACTCCCTTCTTCATTCTCGTTTTCAAAAGAGTAAAGCCTTTTATCAGCATCGTTTTCATCGTTATGGGAATAAACCCGGACGCCTTATGGCTCGTTTGGTTAACGCTACGACTGGGAGGAAACCGATTTTGTCTTTGCGGACCCAGGGCGGTGGGGTGGTGTCTCAAACTTCTGAAATCTCCGGGGTTTTGTTTGACTTTTTTCGTCGGTTATATGACGCTCCGGACGACGCTTCTCTGGAGATGGTGACGGACTATCTTCACTCTTCTGGACTTCCTCGTTTGTCGGAGGCTGCGATTTCTTCTCTTAATAGTCCGTTCAGGGCGGTTGAATTGGAGTCTGCTATTAAATCACTCCGCTCTGATCGAGCTCCGGGCCCAGATGGATTCTCGGGTGACTTCTATAGGATCCTTTCTCCTTCTCTTTATGGACCATTGTTGGCCTATTTTAATGCTGCGATTGCCCGTGGTTCTTTTCCGCACTTTGCGAATGAGGCCCTTATTACCTTACTCTTGAAGCCGGGTAAGGATGCGGATTTGCCCGGGTCCTATCGCTCCATCTCTCTCATAAATGTTGACCTAAAGCTCTTTGCCCGCATGCTGGCTGATCGTCTTGCTCCTCATTTACCACAGCTTATACACGACGATCAGGTTGGTTTTGTTAGGGGCCGCCAGTCTGTCCACAATATCCGTAAGGTTCTTCTTGCTCTTGCTCAGTGCCAATCTCGTCATATTCCGACGTTATTTGTTAGCCTGGATGCATCCAAGGCGTTTGATAGCATACATTGGTCGTTTCTGTTTCGCACCTTGGAGTTTGTGGGGCTCGGAGGGTTCTTTTTGGTTGCCGTGAGTTCACTCTACTCTAATCCGCATGCTTCTTTGCTTGTTAATGGGACCCGCTCTGATTCTTTCCCTATTCTTCGTGGAACCCGACAGGGTTGCCCTCTTTCCCCTCTTCTGTTTCTTCTTTCTTTGGAACCTTTGTTATGCACTCTTCGGGGGTTCGCGGAGGTCAGAGGTCTCTCAGTTGGAGACCTCGAACTTAAGACCCTGGCGTATGCCGATGATATGTTCTTAATTCTTACCCGCCCTGAAGACTCTCTCCCGGCAGCACTGGATCTCATTTCTGAATTTGGGTTTTATTCCGGGCTCTCTCTTAATTTGGATAAATCCTTGGCCTTACCTTTTCCACCGGATTTACGCACTTCCTGGAGGGGGGGTTTTCCCTCTTCGATGGGCTGATTCCACTTTACGGTATTTAGGGGTTACCATTCCGCTAGATTTATCTGATCTGTACCGGTTGAATGTATCGCCGCTGCTTCAGGCTTTACAAAATAAGTTGCACCTTTGGGAATCTCTTCCTTTCTCGCTTCTGGGCCGGGTACACTTGTATAACATGCTCTTAGTTCCCTGTTGGCTTTATGTTTTTCAGGTCCTTCCCCTTTATTTGACTTTTCGCGACGAGCGTAGACTGGAGCACCTAGTCCAGAAATTTCTTTGGGCGGGTAAGAGACCTCGTTTGTCTTATAAGCGGGCGGCGACTCCCTGGTATAGAGGTGGTTTGGGCTTATTGAATCTCCGTTATCTGACAATTGGTTGTGGCATGCGACATATTAATGACCTTTTTAGGGGTACTTCAGCGTTCACTAACACTTCTCTAGAACTTTCTTGTTTTTCTTCTGCTCACTTTAGTGCCTATCTACATTCTGTCCCTTCTCTTCTACCTGAATCTCTTTCTATGAAAGTATTGCATCGACCCTTGAAGAAGGTTTGGCGTTGGGTCTGTAAATTTCACACTCTTTCTTCCTCTGTCTCTCCCTTTCTACCTCTTCGCTTTAATGGTTCTTTTCTGCCTGGGATTGATGGGCCGAGTTTTGTTCGGTGGGAAGCAAAGGGCATTCACTATCTATTTCATTTGGTTAATGATGATGGTACACCTAAATCTTTTGCTCAATTGCAAACCGAATTTGATATTCCCCCTTCCGACTTTTTTGCTTATATGCAAATCCATCATTACATTTCTTCCTTACCTCCTAGTTCTTTACAGGCTTCCTGCCAAGAGTCGTTGTCTACGGCCTTTACCATTGGTTCACAGGAGCCGGTCCCCCTCAAGTTCCATCATCGCCACTTGAAGGATGAATGCCCTTTGTTTGACCATTCTCGGCTGCGAGATGCTTGGTCTTGTGATCTTGCTGTAGACTTGCCTTCGGACATACTTATTCAGGCTGTCCGACGTTTACCAGCATTTCGTAACTATACCACCTTTTGGGAAAAACATTTTAAATTGATTTTTCGTTTATATATCTCTCCTAAAAGGGCTTATTTGGCTCACTTTCATCTAACCGCAGCCTGCCTTCGCTGTCAGGCTCTGGAAGCCAGTTTAGGACACATGTTTTGGACTTGTCCTCAGGTGCAGCATTTTTGGATTACCATCTTTGCTTTTGTTGAGAATCTTTGGCATGTTAAAATCCGCAGCTCCCCTTTGCTTTTGTTTGGGACTGTTCCTCCCTATTTTCCATGTTCCAAAGGAGTTTCAGATTTTCTCAAGTGGTCTATCATGATTGCTTTGAAATGCATCTTGCTGAAATGGCTTGAAGCTGAGGCTCCAGACTATTCCCTTTGGAGGAGCCGTATGATTGCTCTTTTGATGTGGGAGCGACAGGATGTGACTGATTTGTCCTCTCGTCAGGGTCGCCTTTTCCAGACTACTTGGGAACCCTTCTGGACTACTTTGACCCCTCTGGCTCGTATCCGGATACTTAATTGATGCTTTTTGTTGTGTATATTGTTTGTTTTCTTTTGTGTATAGCTTGTTCTTTGTTTCTTTTTGGTAATTGGAAGGAGGACCCAGGGGTGGGATTGGGAGGGGGAGGGGGGTGTATTGGGTTGGGGGTGGGGGAGGGAGGTTCTGTGGGGGGATATTTCAAATTCTTTTGAGCTGGGTTTTTGACTTTGTTGTGTCATTCTGTTGTTTTTCTGGATTGCTCAATAAAATATATTTGATCATAAGAAACATATGTCTCTCTCATTCAAGCCTATATGCATAAAAGTGACCGTGCGTTTAATGATTGTTGCTATACCTTTCAGTGCTATATAGGTGATAAATGGTAGTAGTAGTAGTAGTAGCAGTAAACCAGTTTTAACAGGTTTAGTGATGAAATGTTGTATTTATTGATGCACAAAATGGTAATCATGGTCTTTTCCGTGGTTTGTAGCAGCGTCCAATAATCGTATGGAACTATATTAAACGGGCTCATCAATATTAAAATGAGCACTCCAATCAATGCCCACAAGATGCACAAAATAAAGCACTATTTTTATCGCTTCAGAATCTCTGACACGTCTGGAGGTGCGAGTAGCGTTAAAATAAGCACAATATCTGTTCCCATTATAAATTTTTAAAAAAACAAACCACATGCTGGGATCTACCTCCATGATGGCCCCCACCCCACAAACTTCAAAAAAATAAAAATTGGCGGGAGGGATGCCTACTCCCTCCTGCCGCTGGGGCTCCTCACAAACTCCCCACCTTTTACAGAGCAGCAGAAAGGATGCCCACTCCCACATAAGAACATAAGAATTGCTGCTGTTGGGTCAGACCAGTGGTCCATCGTGCCCAGTAGTCCGCTCACGCGGCGGTACTCTGGTCAAAGACCAGCACCATGAGACTAGCCCTACCTGAGTACATTCTGGTTCAGCAGGAACTTGTCTAACTTTGTCTTGAATCCCTGGAGGATGTTTTCCCCTACGACAGACTCCGGAAGAGCATTCCAGTTTTCTACCACTCTCTGAGTGAAGAACTTCTTTACATTCGTACGGAATCTATCCCCTTTCAATTTTAGAGAGTGCCTTCTCATTCTCCCTATCTTGGAGAGGGTGAACAACCTGTCCTTATCTACTAAGTCTATTCTCTTCAGTACCTTGAATGTTTCGATCATGTCCCCTCTCAATCTCCTCTGTTCAAGGGAGAAAAGACCCAGTTTCTCTAATCTTTCACTGTACAGCAACTCCTCCAGCCCCTTAACCATCTTAGTCGCTCTTCTCTGGACCCTTTCGAGTAGTACCTCCTTCCACCGGGACCTCCCAAAACTCTCAACACCCCCCTCAAACACCCAACACCCTACCCTTGAAACCCCCTCAACACATACACACACACACACACACACCCCGTAGCTTTTACATAACTATCCGGCAGGAGGGAAGCTTACACCCTCCTGCCGGCAGGCCCGCCTCTTCAAAATGGCGAGCCTTCCCCTTCCTAGTGCATCTGGGATGCACTGTGTTTGGCCTAAGACTATGATTGGTTATATATGAAACAATGATGAAATACCCGACTTAAGGGTGAATGATTCATCATATAAGATTCTACTTTTTGCAGACGATGTTTTATTGTTTATCAGTGACCCGACAACATCTCTAGCCCACTTGACATAGGTCCTTTCAGACTATGGCCAGGCCTTGGGTTTCCGTGTTAATATGAAAAAATCAGAAATCTTAAATCTTACCCTAAATCTGCAGCAGGTTCAAGAGGTATAATCTTAATTCCCCTTTAGGTGGGCATGTAAAGCTATTAAATACCTGGGTGTTCAGTTGACAGCGGATCTCGCTAACTTATTCAGTGCCAATTTCCCGGATCTTCAGCATCAGTTGTTTCAAGAATTAGACTGATGGGAGGGGATGACACTTGGGTGGATGGGACGTATTGCAGCCATAAAAATATTATTATTACCCAAATTACTTTAGTATTTCATGGAATTGCCAATTGTGATCGCCCGGGCATTTTTTCGCCTGTTAAACAGAAAAGTGTTTGCTTATATTTGGCTCAATAAACTTTCATAGTCCAAGGCTTTATGTGTCAACTCTTCATCAGACCCTTTTAATTTTAATCTAATATAATAAAACCCTAAGCCGCGCATGCGTGCTCCCGTTTTCTGTGCGCTGTAGAGCACCGCAGCTAGGAGTGCACATGTGCGCAAATCTCTCTCTCTTTCTCTCTTCCCCCGAGGCAGATGTCAGCCACGGCGGCTGTCGGCAGCTGCAGGCCGCAGTGGCTGTCGGCGGCTGCAGGCCGTGGCGGCTGTCGGCTGCCGGTGAATGCAGGCTGTGGTGGGTGAGCACGGAGCCACCAGCAGCGGGTGGTGGTCAGCCCGAGAAACCCCTGACCTACAGGCCAGGCCGAAGTTTCTGTTTTAACTTAAAAGACGCTGCAGCGGCTCCTCTCATGAGCCGCTCCTGCGTCGGAGAAGGCGGCGATCGTGAGAGGAGCCGCCAGAAAGTTACACTGGTCGGGGCTCGGGCTGTTCAATCCGTGTAGGCTCCTCTCACAGTAAATGGAGGGAGAGGGAATGATGCGGCTGCTACACAGGGAAGTAGGGAAGGAGATAGGAAGAAAGACACAGGGACAGGGGCAGGGAGAGAGAAAGAAAGACAGACAGACAAAGGGGGCCAGGGAGGGAGAGAGACAGAAAGAAATTCAGCTGGAGGAAGAGAGACAGAAAGAAAAAGACAGGGGTAGGGAGAGAAACAGAAAGAAAGACAGACATATATTCTACCACCAGCGGGAGGAAGGGAGACAGAAAGAAAAGAAGAAAGACACAGGGACAGGGAGAGACACAGAAAGACAGACAGACAAAGGGGGCCAGGGAGAGAGACAGACAGAAAGAAAGAGAGCGGGACAGAGAGAGAGAGATAGAAATAAAGACAGACAGACATATATTCTAGCACCCGTTAATGTAACGGGCTAAAATACTAGTTATTTATAATAGTATAAAAGTACTTAGCTTAGTGGTCAAATTCAGGGAGATGGGAGTGAGGGGAGGGTTAGTGAATATTGCTGAGGGGGATAACAGAAATATTGTTATATGATATTTTTGGCTGTATTTTGAAAAGTTTTCAATAAAAAATTGGAAAAAAAATGATTTGTGAACCAACACCTTAACATAAAATATCAAAACTGAACTTTCTGATCACCATAATAAATGCTTTGTTAAAAACCAAATACTGATGTTAAAAGAAAGAACCTCATCTTGTCAAACATGCAGCTGAAGGTATCACTGGATAGGGATATTTTAGCGCAGGGGTGTCCAACCTGCGGCCTCATGAAGTATTTTTGTGCAGCCCCGGTCGAGGGCGATGCAGTGTTTTCTTCTGCTGCCCTCGGGTGTTTACCATCTTACCGGCTCCCTCCTCTGCCTTGCTGCAGCGCTTGCGCGGCCCCAGAAACATTTTTTTCAGCCAATGCGGCTCAGGGAAGCCAAAAGGTTGGACACCCCTGCTTTAGCGCATCAAAATCTTGACAGCTTGCCATATGAAACAATGAACTCTGATATAAAATTATATCAGAAAATTCTACAAAATACTAGGCTACCAAACTGAGAGCTGAAAGCAAGTCATGCAACAAATCTATTACAGAATGACTGGGGCCCAGAAATCAAAACAATAACCAGGTAGAAGAGGCTCCTACCTGGTTAAAGAGATGTTCAGTGCAGCTGAATATCCTCTCTGACTGCCCTCTACACCAGCCTAGCAATGCTGGGACAGTGCAGAGGCAAAGCCAAAAGTTAAGCTGGTATTGGTAATATTCCATGCTGGCACCCGCATAGCTCACCAGGCAAACACCAGTCCTATCTTTGTCTGATTAGCTATGGGGATAGAGCACTAAATATTGGCCGTGACTGCATAATTCCCAGGTATCACTGCTGCACTGTTCCTTCTAAGCTGAGAAAGTGTCCTCCACCTACAGCCCTGCCAGCGGAGGGTGCTGTTTCACCTTCACATTTTCAATAGTGAGAGATAAGAAAGCTCTGCAGGTCTTCATAGACCATGCCTGTCCCTAGAGATTGAAAACATAATTTTGAAGCACCACCCCTCCATTGGCAACAATGCTGTTGGATGACTCACATTCCGCTTAGAGCAGTGGATCTCAACCCAGCCAGTTGGGTTTTCAAGATATCCCTAATGAATATGCATGACATATTTGCATGCCTGTCTCCTCCATTATATGCAAATCTCTCTCATGCATATTCATTAGGGATATCCTGAAAACCCAACTAGCTGGGGGTCCCCTAGGATAGGGTTGAGAACCACTGGCTTAGAGGGAACAGTACGTTAGTGCCCTGATAAATGACACAATACCTGATAAGGCCCAGTACTAAACATCTGGGTCTAAATTAGCTGATGGCAGTGTGTGTGTGTGTGTGTGTGTGTGGAGGGGGGGGGTTGTTGTTTGTGTTTTTTCTTTTAATAAACCTGAAATGCCATTGGCTCAAAATGAACCCATTTGTGTATTTGAATGGCCAACCTAAACTACCAATCTAAAATCAATTAAGATGTTACAATGGAAATAAAGCCCAGATGTCTCAATCTGTCCTCCTTTTTCTGGAGCCATAAGGTAACCCTAGCAAGATCTATAACGAGCTAGCTGCTCATGTAAGGAAGGTCCCAAATGGCGGGTGAAAATAGTTCTACACAGAACGACGAGCCAAAATACGTACTTCAATGGTGATGTGAGATACAGTTATAAGACTAGTTTAGGGTGAAGTTATTGCTGCTCAAGGAGGTGCCACCATTTACAGAATAAAGAGTTCACATATTTTTTTCACACAAGAATACTTAATATAGAATCCTTTTGTTTAATAAGTAATGAAATATACAGTATCCTTTTTGCATTGTGTCATTTATTCATTGGGGTTCTCTCCCTCTCTTATCAGGGTTTAGAGTAGGATCTATCTTGTTTAGAATATACTGCTATCTTATCTCAAAACTCCAATGTCCATCCTGATTTCTGATGCTGATTTCCTTTCTAATTCAGGTTGTCATAGGTTTGACACATCCTTGACATATTATGGCTATTGTTTTTTTTCGTCGTTACCTACCAGTTTTTTTAGCCAGGCACTTTCCTGGTCAGACCATTTTTACCTTTCCTTAGTTTCTGCTCTCACTTCACTGCCCCCCTTATCCCATGACCTTTTCTATCAAACCTGTCAGTTACACCTCTTTGATCCCTCAACCTACCCTCTCTTCTCTTTCTCCCTCCCCCCCCCCCCCCACGATTTCCCTACACTTATAGGAACATTGTTCTGCAGTTGTCATTGCTTTAACTGTTTGACCTAAGCAAGCCGTGCATACCCCACAATTTCAGGGTCTACCTCGTCATGTACATTAGTTCTTTGTAAAACATGTCACAAACAGTGTCGTAACAACCTTGTCACTCACCTGCTGAACTGCGTCTGGTCCAGATTTTAACAGTATAGTCTGAGGCTGCAGAAGCTACCAGAAGATCTGCCTCAGAACCACTCTTCAAGTAGACAGCATTTACAGCACAAACTGCATCAGAATGGCCTTCCAGATGAGTGGCTTGAACACACTAAAAAAAAACCAAAAACTTCCATGAAAATGTAAAAATATATATTTCAATTTAACATCCCCACACACAAACAAACACAGTGTAGATTTCTACCACAGAAAAGAACTGTGAGAGCACAGAATCTGGAGATACAGGTCAGTCACCCTTAAAGCTATGTTAATTGCATAACATCCAGTATTATCAGATTTGCTCTTTATGAGAGCTTACTTTGAAACATGACATATATTCAAGGAAATTTTTTAAAGCAGAACAATGCTCCAACAAAATTTAAATCAGGAATTATTGTACAAATGGAGCTATCAATAACTTCTACAATATACTATCATCTGAAGGATTTGAAGACACCAAACAATGCCACATTCCTGGTTTTAACTGTGCAAAAAATTCCTCACAGCTACAATGTCTGTTCTGCCCCCATTTTATTGGGGCATTTACTCAGTTTCTTGTATAAGAACTAGTATAAGTGTTTATGCTAAGATGCATGAGTAAAGTGTGTCCTGTGGACTTAAATCCCCAGAGTGCTTTGCTTCTCCAGAGAGGTAGGCTGCAACCACAGAGCTTAAGCCCACCCCACTTCTTGTTCAGTCTGATAGAACAGTTGCCATATTTGTAAGACCACACAGCTGTTAAGAACATGGGTCTAACATTGTTCTCCCATCAGCCAATCACAGAGCGGTGCGGGACCAGGCAGGAAGTGCACAGGTCGTGCTCCTGCGTCGTTCTTCTAAAGACACAGGCGGCCATCCCGGAGACCACGCTGGACCAACACTAAAAAAAGGTACCGGGGGGGCTTCTGGCGCTTCGGGTGGTTTCAGGCTTCAGGTGGCTGTGGGCGGTTTCAGGCTTCGGGTGGCTGCGGGTGGCTTCAGGTGCTTCGGGCGGCTGCAGACAGTTTCAGGCTTCTGGTGGCTGCGGATGGCTGTGGGTGGCTTAGGACTTCTGGTGGCTTCTGGCGACTGTGAGCAGCTTTGGGTGGCAGGCTGCGGGCTTCCCAGCACCAGACACTCCAGACCACCAGAGGCACCTACATGTAGAGGAGGAAAAACCAAGAAGAAAATTCTGAACCAAATTTTTTTCTTGGTTTTTCCTCCTCTACAGGTGGGTGCGTTTTATGGTCCGAAAAATACGGTAAGCTGTTGGGAATGAAAATGCGATTTACTGCCGGTTAGCCGGCGCAAACCCTAGTTCCCTCGGAGAGGCACAGAAGAGAGCCCCCAGTATTTGTCTAAACTCTAGCAGCAACAAATTTTCCTGAAAAGGATTATTCTTCCTTCCGAGAACTTTGCTGCCGACAGTGTAAGAACTGTCTTCTAATTCGAAAAATATAAATAAGAGAAAAGAAGAAGTGCTCTCCAGAGAAAGAAAAACATACTCATGTTATTTTGGAAGACAAAAGGTGAGCGAGAGTAGAATTATTCTTCAGACTGCTCTAACTCTTTCAAAAAGTTAAATCTTCAGGTTTTCTTTTTTTTAATTAAATATGGAGCACTATTCCCTGATGGTATCACCCCCTAGCTCTACTGAACTCCCACTTCTTCAACTATATTAGTTCAATAGTTTAAGCTCAGTCCAGAGGCTGCATGATTAGAACATCACCATCTGTTGGAGACAAAGAAATTCTGAAATACTGCAAAATGCTCTTATAAAGCAGAGCTCAAAGCTCTTGTTCTCTGCCTCCATCTGTTGCTCCATCTCCATAGGTTCTGGACTGGTCCAGTACATATAATAAGGTAGCAATAATTACAAGAGTCAAGACAGAATAAATGGAGTGCACTGACCTGACTTTCTCTGATCTCCCAAAGGATGACTTTTTTATCAGATGCTGCGGAAACAAGCTCTGTCTCAGGACCTGACACAAAGAAACAGAAGAGAACATCAGACAGTTATAAAGCAGAAAAAAAACAACCTAAAGAGTACATTGAATGTGGTTGTACCGTAGTGTTCCTATATCACATATTTATTTTGAAGCATTAGCTGCTCAGCAAGTGGTCATCATGTAAAAAAAACACAGTAATATGAGCAAATAATACAATACATAACTGTCACACCTTGCTGTACTCCAAATCACACCTCTATTATGACCACAAAATAACAAGTATGTTTTAAAATTAAGCTGTTTGAATACACATATGTGATCTTCACTAAACTGGTGATTGAATAACATAAGGGCAGAACCTTGGGGAATATAACACACCAAATTGTGAATCAACAGGAAGATGGATGCCTTTAAAAAAAGAAATGCCAGTTGAAGGTCAGAAAACTTCTTAGAGTAGGATCACTCTTAACTATAGCCACACCCACACAAGTATATCCTACTATACTAACTTAAATGCTCTTTCTTTAAGGACTTCTCAGATGAGACCATTGTCAGTAAAAGTTCATACAGACAAACCTGGTCAAATATCACTTCCTCATCAATCCAAAAAGCACAGTGAGTTCATCTTAGTCATGTACATTTTATTTAAGGTCATCTGGAAGCATTGGATGAAGGCAGGCATACGTACACTAGATGATGTTATTCTGAATAGGAAAATGCTTGATTTTTCACAACTGCAACAATCTTTTGGTATTTCAAAGTCTCAAAATTATAAGTGGTTGCAGTTGAAGCAAGCCATGCAGAAGGGGTTCCCTGATTGACGAAATCTAAAAAATCAGTATAACTTGCCAGTCCTATGCTTCCAGACAGATTTCCTGGACATCAGGCCGCTCAGTGGTATAAATTAATCAGAATTTTTGAATAAGAAACCAAAGACTGGTCTTCGTGACATTTAGAGCATTGAGATAAAGCAGCAGATTTCTGCATCTCAATGGCCACGAATTTGGACTTAGAGGATGAGATGTACAGCAACTGCATCAATGAGACAAACATGGCTTTTCTTGTTACAAAGAGCTTTTTGGACCCCCTGTTCATTTACAGAAATTGGATAGTTCTAAGTCTAATAGAGGCTGGCACTGTCATCTCGAGGTACATAGAAACATAGAAATAGACGGCAGATAAGGGCCACGGCCCATCAAGTCTGCCCACTCCAATGACCCTCCCTATCTATCTTTGCGGATAGATCCCACATGTTTGTCCCATTTGGCCTTAAAATCTGGCACGCTTCTGGCCTCAATAACCTGAAGTGGAAGACTATTCCAGCGATCAACCACCCTTTCTGTGAAGAAGAACTTCCTAGTGTCACCGTGCAGTTTCCCGCCCCTGATTTTCCACTGATGTCCCCTTGTTGCCGCGGGACCCTTGAAAAAGAAGATATCCTCTTCTACTTCGATGCGACCCGTGAGGTACTTGAATGTCTCGATCATATCTCCCCTCTCTCTACGTTCCTCGAGTGAGTAGAGCTGCAACTTCCCTAACCGCTCCTCGTACGGGAGCTCCTTGAGTCCCGAGACCATCCTGGTGGCCATTCTCTGGACCGATTCCAGTCTCAGTACATCCTTGCGGTAATGTGGCTTCCAAAATTGTACACAGTACTCCAGGTGCGGTCTCACCATGGATCTATACAGTGGCATAATGACTTCCGGTTTACGGCTGACGAAACTCCTGCGTATGCAACCTATGATTTGCCTTGCTTTGGATGAAGCTTGCTCAACTTGATTTGCAGACTTCATGTCTTCCCTGACAATCACTCCTAAGTCTCTTTCTGCTTCAGTTTTTGTCAAGATCTCGCCATTTAGGGTGTAAAGTTTGCGTGGATTTCGGCTTCCCAGGTGCATGACTTTGCATTTTTTGGCATTGAAACTGAGTTGCCAGGACCTAGACCAGTGCTCCAGTAGAAGTAGGTCATGCATCATGTCATCTGCCATTGAATTATTGTCTGTTGTGCTCTTGTTCACTACATTGCTTAGCTTGGTAGGGACATTGGATCATTTACTGTTCTATTGTTCATTGATACTTAAATTTTGGAGATCCATTTGGGATTAAGTGAATAAATTATTGGAAATCCAGTGGCACTGACGTACGATACCGTGCTATTTGGCATGTTAATGAGGGCAAAAAGCCAAATATCTTCCCATAATAATAAACTTCTCTGTATTATGACAGGGGTTGCCATACAACTTATATTGAGGAATTGGAAAAACTGGGATCGATTAAATTATACTTTCTGGTGAGAATCTCTATGCCACATTTTTAAAATGGAGCGTATGATGGCCTTACAACAGGGACATTATAAGAAACTAGTTTTTTAGCCCGTTACATTAATGGGTGCTAGAATAGATGTGTAGACTTAGGCTTTTCTTTTTCTTTCTCTCCCCCCTGTCCAGCGGCACTCCTTCCCTGCTCCCCCTGTCCAGCAGTAGCCCTTCTCCCTTGCTTTTACCTCCCCCCCTGTCCAGTAGTACCCTTTCCCTGCTCCCCCTGTCCAGCAGTAGCCCTTCTCCCTTCCTTTTACCTAACCATATTCAAGATCCCATTTCCCCTTTAGCTTATCTCCTTCTGGCGTTGGTGGGATTTGGGCTCCGGGGGAGCTGACTTCTGCATTGGTTGCCGACGCACTCTGGCGTGGGGCCTCTGCTGGGCCGCGGGGAGCTGGTTTGCCCACACTGCATCTGTGGAGCTCGGTGTCCGGGCCGTGGGAGGAGTAGGTTGTGTCTGGAAGCCGATAGGATAGCGCCGTGGCTCCCTTAGTCCCTTACCGCCCCCCCCTTCCCACAGACCCGTTGATACATTTAAGTTTCCTAGGTCAGATGTTATTTTGGGGTTTGAGGGTGCCGGGTGGCTTCTCTCACGATCGCGCCTGTGTCTGAAGCCTTCTCCGACGCAGGAGCGGCTCGTGGGAGGAGCTGTTGTGGCGTCTTTTGAGTTGAAAATAAACTTCGGGCTGTAGGGCATTATTTCCGGACTGCGCAAGGTGGAAAGCAGGGAGGCCACTGGCACAGCTAGGCGCACATGCGCACTCATAAAAACATAGAAAATGATGGCAGGAAAGGGCCACGGCCCATCTAGTCTACCCACTGCCCACGCATGTGACCTACCCCCTAACTTCCTCCATGAAGAAATCCCACATGCCAATCCCATCTTTTCTTAAAATCTGGCATGCTGCTGACCTCGATTACCTATAGTGGAAGATTATTCCAGCGGTCAACCACCCTTTCGGTGAAGAAATATTTTCTGGTGTCACCATGAAATTTCCCACCCCTGATTTTCAGTGGATGCCCTCTTGTTGCCGTGGGCCCTTTAAGAAAGAAGATGTCTTCTTCCACCTCGATACCGCCCGTGATATCATGTCTCCCCTTTCTCTGCGTTCCTCGAGTGAGTAAAGCTGTAACTTACCCAGCTGTTCCTCATACGGGAGATCCTTGAGTCCTGAGACCATCCTGGTGCACTCCTACTTGCAAGAGACCTACAGCTCATGGAAAACGGAACACGCAGGTGGGAGTGCTCATGCGCACTTAGGGTTTTATTATATTAGATATATGGATGTTTGGGAGCCATTGACAGAATTCTGTAAGGAGTGATTGTTGACTTTGCCCTTTGATCATACACGTCCAGGGTGGGTGGGGAGATATTTTTAATTAGAGTGCAATTGTTGGATATGTATAAAGGGGGGGGGGATGATATATGTATTTGTCATAAATATAATTTGATAGAAGTTAAGTGTTGTTAAAGTGTAAAATGTCTGTAAAATATATTGCACTTATTTTTGGTTTTAAAATGAATAAAGATATTTTTAAAAAATTAGTTTTGTAATTCTTGTCCTTTAATTCAAAAATAGCAAAACTTATCTTTTCAGCATGGGAGAGCCATTTGCCAACATGGCAACTAGACTCCTTCAGCTCTGAGTTGCTCTCCTCAGCTCCTTCAGAGTCCAGTCCAGAAAAGGAGCTAAGGACAGCAACTCAGAGCTGAAGGAGTCTGTTTGAACTGACACAGCATTCAAAACGGTGACCCATCTAAAGCGTGCCGGACAATGGCGCGCCGACATCTGTGTGCAGGTCAAATGCGCGCCGCCGTTGTACCCGCTTCCAGGCCTGTCCGTTTGCGCTCTGAGGAGGGGTTTGAGGGGAACCCCTCCTAATACACTCACGCTCCCGTTGAGGGGGGGTGTGGGTGGGAACCCCCTCACTACAGTAAAACTCCCGCTCTCCTTGCAAAAACTTATTTTCTGCTCTTCCATTCTGGGGGGGTGTGGGGGGAACCCCCGCCCCACTACAATCTCGCCCTCTTTCAGGTTCATGCCAATGTGCTCGATTGCGCTAACTCTCCCAACACAGTTACAATTCCGCCCTGAAAATCCCGCTCCCTTCATGCATGCACATGTCGGTGTGCGCATTTGACGGGGCGCAATTGTCCGGCACACTTTTGACGGTGTACCATTCAAAACATAGCTATGTAAGAATTTAAAAATAACCTGCTAGAGACAAAACTTGTTTTCATGTACATTCAAAACCAGAAAATTCTGAGAAAGTCAGATGGACAATTAAATGATCAATGGGCAAAAGGAGCACTAAGGGACAGTAAGGCCATTACAAAGAATATAAATGGTGAACTTCCAGTAGCGGCATGCAGCAGTAAGGTTGCAGAGGTTGCTGCTCCCTTTACTCCCGATATAATCTGCATTTAGGTAGCACGACTGGACTCCACTTTGACCTTAATTTTATTGAGTTTGCTCTCGATAGCTACCAGGTATTGGAGATCATCAACAAACTTGGAAGATGGCCTCCAAATCAATCTTAAAATGATGGATAAAAATTCACCACCCTCTCCCACACCTAGCCCAGCATGTGTGGCAAAGATAATGATGGAGGTCAAGGCAGAAATGGAACATTCAACTGGGAAACAGTTGCTATTGATTTTAGATAAGCTGGACAGCATGGAAAAGAGATTTACTTCTCTTAATACTGAACTGCAGGAGCTACAGAACAGAAATGGGAACATGGAGGATGAAGTGAATCCACTCATAGATGACAAGCCACGAGTGAAGGAGAGTGGCTGAATTAGAAGCCAAGGTTTCAGCTACAAAAATAGCTGCTGGAAGCCCGGAGTTACCATATAGAGCCTAGCCATAGCTTTGGCCACCTTTAGAGTTTTCAGGCAACTCCCATTGGTCAGTGACCAAGAAGATGATGTCTGGATGAGCAGGAAATAAGGTCGTCTGTGCATTAGTACTGCTCATAATGGAACAGGTGGAGGGCTGCTGGGCATCAAGCTTCAATGCAGAGAGGGTGTCAGAAACGACATTTGAAACAGAAGCTGATTTTGAAAAGGTGATGCACTGAGGGATCATCACCGTGATCCGTAGTTGCTCCTGCATCTTGACCTCCAGACCCCGAAAGGGATCCCAAATCACCCACAGATGCAGAGGATCCATGTGACAATAAGGGCGTGGAAAGAAACTTCCAATCATCCAAGTTCTGCTCTGAAAGGTCACTGACACTAGGAGCCGTCGTGGTATGAGGTGGAGAGGACTGCTTGGGACATGGATCTCCCTTTCTTTTATAAATATTTTATTAATTTTCCAAAAAACATAACAGTGCAATACACATATTAACAATCAGAGAATAAAGCACAAAATGCACATTCAGTATCTTTATCTCACTCACCCTTCTATTAAGTAATTAATAATCAATAATGAATACATATTTAGACTTTCAATATCTTAATCTTATATAATACTAAAGTATTCCCTCCATCCTCCCACCCACTCTAGATGTGAATAGAAATTACAGAAACAATCCAGTTATGTTGATGGATCTCCCTGAGGAGGTACAGTGCTAACCGGGCCCGTTAACTAGGCTTTCCATAAATTGCTGACAAAATAGTAAAAGCCTTGTACCGGAGGCCCTGAGAACCCCTGCAAGCCAAAAACAATTAAATTCAGATTATCTACCCCCTTTCTTTAGATTTTCCTGTTCTTAAATTCTTTTCCTCACACCATCCTTATGTTCTAACCTAATCTGATTAACACATTTTTTTTTTTTTTTGATTGTATTTTTTCTTTTTCCCTCCTTTCCTACTGTTTCATGTGTTTGTTACCCCAGTTCGTTTTTTTTTAATTTTAAAGTAATTATTTTTATTTACGATGTATTTGTGATTTAAGAAATCCAATTTTATTTCTTGTAAAACGCTTTGTATCCTGAAAAGCGTTTAATCAAATAATATAATAAACTTGAAAACTTGATGAAAGATATGTATCAACAATCAAAAGACAAGTACCGCAACAAGTTGATACTTTTTTTTTTTTTTTAATCTTTATTCATTTCAAATCTTAAATCAAGTACAATATTGACATTTATCAATTAAGCATTCAAATACACTTGAAATCCTATAATCCTACAAGTTGATACTCAACTATAAAGCCTAAATACTGTATTGCTAGACAAGGGCGAAACGGGACCCGTCGAGCAATACATCACTTAGCACTTTATCTCTATGCAGTGCGGACATTGAGAGCGTTCAGAGATTTTCCATTTTGATTCATCAATTGCAGATAAGTGTTTGTCTTTTTTCTGCATTTCCTTACGATATATTGAAGGGAGCCTTTTTTGAGCATTATATGTTGAATTATTGGTGGCCCCTGTGTTCAAATTCATTCAAACATTGTTACGTATGCTATCAATAATTTAAGAAAAAGAAAATGAAAAAATACTAAAAAATTATATACCATTGATGATTAGCAATTTAGGATAGGATGGAGGTTTTTTGATCAATGAAAGAAATCTAACACCACAAACATTTTAGGGAGAATCATACATGTTCCCTAAGTGGTGCATCTGAGATCTTTTCCTCCATTTAGGCTTTATAGTATCAACTTGTTGAGGTACTTGACCCCAGACTGGGGATTTAGGGCCTCCTCCACCACGAGCTTGCG
Source organism: Geotrypetes seraphini (assembly GCF_902459505.1). Classification (NCBI taxonomy): domain Eukaryota; kingdom Metazoa; phylum Chordata; class Amphibia; order Gymnophiona; family Dermophiidae; genus Geotrypetes; species Geotrypetes seraphini. The sequence goes on along the minus strand of NC_047085.1, from coordinate 265,767,416 downwards.
TTTCACCTCCTCGTTTCTCGTTGTCTCCGAGAGGGATCTCTTCCACGCAGACCAGGCTTTCCAAGGTTTATGGAGTTTCAAGGCCCAGGAGGACTGATTAAAGGCTGTCCCCAAAGATCCCACCTCTTCCTCACATGCTCTACAGTATGTGGAACATGGCCACTCCTCAGCCAGTAAAGCTGCACAAAAAATGAAGGAATTGGGGCATGAAGGGATTGAACTGGGGCATCCATTACAGATTATCTCTAGGCAAAACATGTGCTTCTGAGGCAGAAAAAAGGACTTGTGGGGGGGGGGGGAATCACTAAAAAACCAAGATGGCTGCTGCCAGAAAATTAACACCAAAAACGGCCTATTGGGAGCTTAACTGAGAAACAAAACATAACAATAAAGAGATTTTGGAAGTGGGGGAACCTAATCCCCAAAACCCTCAAAACTAGGTTTTTTAGACCTCCCCCTGATTTTCCCCATATGGAATAATGGGTGTACACACTGTGACTTCTGGTGTCTGACAGCTTGCATCAGCCTGTCTGCAAGGAAAGGATTTCTGCCTCAGATAGACAGCCCAAGTCTGTTGATTGAGATTTTCTGGCTGCTGGTCAGGAGGACCCCAACCATGAACTCACACCCCCGAAAGTCCACACGATGCACTGGGGAGGGAGGAGAAACTTTGCAGCTAGCTCCCAGATACCCAGAGGATTGTTTCACAGGGGACCCACAGCCTATGCTCAAACCTCTGATAAATCAGCAGGTGAGCAGGCTCCCAGAGAAACAGACCCCAAGTTCTTGAAGGGACACCAAGCAGGCTGGCTATACGGGTACTCAAAGAGATTGGTTTGGGTGCAGCAGTCCACCCATGTGGGACTGCCTTTTTCCCCGGCAGAGTAAGTCCAAGAAGAGAACCTCCAAGCACCAAAACCACAGAGAAAAATCAAAGACCGACAGCAAAAATACCCCAAAATAATAAAAAGAAGCAGAGCAGATCAGAACACACCTTCCGAGTTTGCTTGCAGAAGGAAAAACTGAAGAAGGAGCTGTTCTCCACTACAGAAGGAAAGGCGTGCAGAGTGACACGCTTCTGCATATTCATGACTAATGGAAAGCAACAGCTACTGTACAGAATCCTATGTCTTCACTACTGAAATAAAGAGTTGCAATAATCTAACCTGCTGTTAACAAATGTATTAATTAGTTTAACTAAATTGCTCTTATCAGAAAAGGCCTCAACTGCCTTATCAGATTCAGGTGAAAGTAGCTAGCTTTTGGTACTAAATTAATCTGCTCAGCAAATTTTAACAAAGCACCACAGTGAAAACCTAAAGTTACAGGTATAGATTTACCCTGTAATATAGGAAGATGTTAGAACATGGTCTCTGCGTGATAGCCATAGAGCAGCTGATTTGTCTACCTTGGTAAAAGCAGTAAGCATAGCAGGGTAAAAAAAAAATTGGCCAACTTCTTGGAGGAAAAGTCCATAAAACATTACAATAGACTTGTGGAAATCTACAACTTATCCCTGGAGGTAAGCAGCATGAAATTTATATACCTTCTGTGATCCTGTCAAGTCTTTATGGCCTGAATTGACAACTGATAAAAACAGGAGACTGAGTTTGATGTACCTTTTGCAAAATCTTATGTGCCAACTTCTCACAGATATGGATCCCCATTACATAATTATTTCCAACATTTATTTATTTTAAAACATTTATATCCCACATATCCCAAAATCTATGCAGGAAGCATAAAAGACACTATAACTAAAAGGATCAGTATACTTACTGCAATCATTTTTCTGAATCCAACGTACATAATTAACTCTTCCCGTGTGACCATTTAGAGTGGCAATCACTGTTTTCTTCTGTGGAAGACATTATTGGATATTAATTAAAAAGAAAAGAATTAAAAAAACCATACATACTCTGTGCTGCTTTGTACTTTAAGAGATTTTTAAATAGGACAATGGCATTCCTGATGACAAAATGAATACTTGGTTAAGTGAAACAATCTCAAAGGCCTTTTCCTATCAATCTTTAAGGAAATTGTTAAAGACCTACCTTTTTGATAAATTTCTCCCTTCATAATTTCCTTTAGTATTCTTTTCCCTGTTATTTTATAACTGCTTTTGCATTTCTCGTCATTTGTACTTCCCTGGTTGTCAGTTGCCTCTTATTGTGAACCACTTAGGCTTGAGGCTTCTATCGCATCCCAAATCAAACCTTGCAGATCAGAGGATTTGAATAACATTCACACCCTCAGATCCTCTCCAAGATCCAGGGTTGCCATCTGATCATGGACAGACCCTCCCAGCAGAGATGCTGAATCTCCCAGAGCTGAGGACCCTGAATCAGAAATTAAAGGCATGGACTCAGAACCTTCACCCTCTTGACTCCACCAGAATTTGGGTCTCCATGAAATCTAAATGGCTCCCTGAGGTGGATCCTGAACCTTTCACTAAAAATCTTGGCACCCAGGGTAGATCCTGCCAATCTAATCTGATTAGCTTTTTTGATTGGGTTACTAGACAACTGGACGCCGGAGAGTCACTGGACGTGGTATATTTGGACTTCAGTAAAGCATTTGATAGCGTCCCTCATCGAAGATTACTGAACAAGCTGAAATCGATAGGATTAGGAGACACTCTAACTACATGGGTTGGGGATTGGCTGAGCGGTAGAATTCAGAAGATGGTGGTGAACGGTACCCCATCCGAAGCATCGGACGTGATCAGTGGAGTACCGCAGGGCTCGGTCCTGGGCCCGATTCTATTTAACTTATTCATAAGAGATATGACACAAGGACTTAAGAGGAAGGGTATCACTGTTCGCCGACGACGCCAAACTTTGCAACATAGTAGGCAAAAGCTTATTACCTGATAATATGGCACACGACCTACTGCTGCTGGAACAATGGTCAACTACTTGGCAGCTAGGCTTCAATGCTAAAAAATGCAAGATAATGCACCTGGGTAAGAGAAACCCACGTAGAACTTATGTACTAAATGGTGAGACCTTGGTTAGGACCACGGCGGAACGTGACCTAGGGGTGATCATTAGTGAGGACATGAAGGTTGCCAATCAAGTGGAGAAGGCTTCCTCCAGGGCAAGACAAATGATGGGGTGTATTTCGTCAGCAGGAGACCTGAAGTTATGATGCCGTTGTACAGAGCCATGGTGAGGCCTCACTTGGAGTACTGTGTTCAGTTTTGGAGACCACACTACCGAAAGGACGTGCTGAGGATCGAGTCGGTTCAGCGAACGGCCACCAGGATGGTCTTGGGGCTAAAGGATCTCACGTATGAAGAAAGACTAAAAAAATTGCGGCTGTACTCACTTGAGGAAAGAAGAGAACGGGGAGATATGATTGAAACATATAAGTACATCACGGGACGCATCGAGTCAGAAGATGATATCTTCTGGCTCATGGGACCCTCGACCACCAGAGGGCATCCGCTGAAAATCAGGGGAGGGAAGTTTCATGGCGACTCCAGGAAGTACTTCTTCACCGAAAGAGTGGTGGATCATTGGAACAGACTCCCACTCCAGGTGATAAAGGCCAACAGCGTGACGGATTTCAAGAAAAAATGGGATACTCACGTGGGATCTTTAAGGGAGTAAATTCAGGGGAGGGGATACTTGGAATAGGCAGACTTGGTGGGCTATAGCCCTTTTCTGCCGCTTTTTTCTATGTTTCTACCTTTGCTGAGACTCTTGCAGGATTAGGTTGGCTTTTGAAACCTAAAAAGGCTTCATACATGTGTTTGAATTTGGGAGCAAACCACTGTCCATGTTGCTCAGAGGGTCCTGGCAGGGTCTTCCATGCTAGCTTATGGTGTTTGTCCACTGGCATGCAGCTGTACTTCGTCGGGGACGCAAAGTCCACTTTCTTCGGCTTCTGCTGAAATTTCTGGCACAGAAAATTCTCCCACTGAGTACCTAGGCCTCCCTCTCTCTGCCCTTCTCTTCCTCTCCATCCATGTGCACCATCTCCTCTCTCTCTGCCCTTCCCTTCCTCTCCATCCATGTGCACCATCTCTCTGCCCATCCCTTCCTCTCCATCCATGTGCACCATCTCCTCTCTGTGTTTCCCTTCCTCTCCATCCATGTGCACCATCTCCTCTCTCAGAGATGGCATCTTTTTCCGCTTTCCCTTCCCCCAATCCCTCATTGGGATCCAGAACTTTTTGTTTCTAGCACTGCAGTCCTGCACTCTTTGGGCTGCAGGCAGAATGAATGAAGTAAACAAATTTCCTTTGGTGGCCCCAGAAGCTTTCCCTCTGCTACAGCTTTCTGTCTCCACAAGTAGGAAGCTAAAGCAGAGGGAAAGCTTCTGGGGCCGCCAAAGGCAGCATGTTTACTTCATTCACGCTGCCCGTGGCCAGAAGAGTGAAGGACTGCAAGTGCTGGAAACAGTCCAATGGGGGGGATGATATTCTGCACAGGCTCTATGGACTGGAACACAGATCTTGGAGGGCCACCATTGGCTTGAGGGTCTTGCAATGAAGACCACTGAGTTAGATCTTACCACAGTCTCTGCACTAGAAGAGGGAGGATTGGAGAGCTATGGATGACTAAATTGTGAAAAAAATTCAGACACTTTACGTTTTGAAACAGTTGTATAAATCTGTGGAAGACTGGAAAAAGAAAAAGATCGCCAGAAGCAGTCTAACCATTAGGCAAGATTATAGAAACATAGAAACATAGAAAGATGACGGCAGAAAAGGGCTACAGCCCACCAAGTCTGCCCACTCTACTGACCCACCCCATTAAGTCTGAGTGCTAATGACCCAGCTCCTTAACTCGACCCTCGCAGGGATCCCACGTGGATGTCCCATTTATTCTTAAAGTCGAGCACGCGTGGGCGAAAGACAAGTGTCACAGCTTATATCTTCAATGTGGATCTACATTGAAGATATAAGCTGTGACACTTGTCTTTCGCTTCATTGCGCAAGGCAAGTGCTGTTTTTGAATCTCTGAGCCCACCGCATGATTGTTTTTTTCATATACTATCGTTGGTCCCCTGAGGCAGGGGCGAAACGTGCGCGTCGGGACCTGCAAGCTAACAGATAAGTTTGCTGAGTCTCTTAATAATTTAGTACAGTGATTCCCAACCCTGTCCTGGAGGAACACCAGGCCATCGGGTTTTCAGGCTAGCCCTAATGAATATGCATGAGAGAGATTTGCATATGATGGAAGTGATAGGCATGCAAATTTGCTTCATGCATATTCATTAGGGCTAGCCTGAAAACCCGATTGGCCTGGTGTTCCTCCAGGACAGGGTTGGGAACCACTGATTTAGTAGACGTTCACAACAAAAAACATTTTTACATGATATAAAATGTTGTCTACTTTTCACATGCGATGATTGGGCAGTGAGGTGGTTGGTCCTGGGGTTTATCCCCAGCACCCCCCTCCATGATTCTGAGCATAAAAATTTGTAGATTCATCTATATCATCAGCACAGCTCACTTACAAACATAATCATTGAGTGATTTCTTTATTTCAACATACGTCTTTTTATCACTCATTCTTGGAAATTGTTTCAAGTCTGTTTATATTTGTTTATATTTGGCCAAAGATTAGTCGCCAGCAGGCACTTTGATCACAGCTACCGTTGACTAATTTAAGGGGTTTAATTGGTCACACCACTAAAAACTAATTAATACCTAATCAAAAAAAAAAAGTTAAGTGACACTAGGTGGCTTCTCAGACAGACACCTAGGTCCTTGGCACCTAGGATCACCTAGTGATGTTGAAGCCTGAAAATGGGCATGTTTAAGGCTGGCACTGGGCTTTGGTGTCACTAGGCGATGCTAGCCACGATTCAGGAAAGGACCCTAGGTGTCAGAAATGTAGGCCTGCAAAACCCTTGCCTACATTTCCGGCACCTACGGTCCTTGGCCGCAATTCTGGTTGCGGCAACTGCGCCATTCTACAAGACGTATGTACCTTTTATAGACTTGTGCTAAGCACCAGTGTGCATCATACTTCTGAAAAACCAGGCCTGAGTACCTGTGCCTAACTTGTGCGCACACCAGGCATATTTTTTGACAATGCACCTAACTTTTAGGAATGTCCACTATCTGCTCACACTCCTCCCCTGGCCCTGCCCCCTTTTCAGATTCATAAACTAGAACGCATGTACACTTCTCCCTCCGTATTTGCGGATTCAGCAATCGCAGTTTCGATTATTCACGGTGTTTAGCTTGCTGGCTCCTCCCCCCCAAATTACAAAAGCTTGCATAGAGAAATTGCTGATTCCAAGCGTTTACGGGCACTTTCTTCACCATGTTTTGCCTCTCCTTCAGGAATAGGCCAGGTCTCCCACCATGTTATTCGCAGTTTCACCATATTCACGATGGTTTTTAATAGAAAACAGCGAATAACATATGAAAAAGTTATTCGTGGTTTTTCTGCATTCGCGGGTCTGTTAATCCCCTATCACAGCGAATACGGAGGGAGAAGTGTATACCTTTTATAGAATCATGCTTTCCAAGCTGAGCACATAACTTTTAATTTTTGTCAATTATGAGGTGTTAATTGCCAATTAGGCTTGTTAAACAATTAAGGGCAGGATTTACTAAACCTCCAAACCGTATGCGATCTGTTTGAAGCCGGCCGACCAATTCAGTAAAGGCCTACATGCAAATGGAGATGATTGTTAACACGCCCCCCCTACCCACAGCCAGAGCGATCCCCGCTCATTCGCACACCCTGACAATAGTGACAGGAGAAGCAGCTTCCTGTCACTGCTGTCAGGGCTCAGCCCAGCCCAGATCCCTCTTGCCTGCTCCCGGACACTCCTGCTCTCTGCCGCTGTTCTCTGCAGTGCAAGCCAATGGTTTTAAAGTGGGCCTGCACTGCGGAGAACGGCGGCAGAGAACAGGAGAGTCCAAGAGCAGGCAAGAGAGATCTGCCCGACACCACCCCCCAGGCCCCGATCTCTCCTGCCTGCCCTCTCTTGCCTACTCCCAGACTCTCCTGCTCTCTGCCGCCGTGCCCTGCAGTGAAAGCCCGTGGTTTTAAAGCAGGCCTGCACTGCGGGGAATGGCAGCAGAGTAGGAGAATCCGGCGAGCAGGGAAGAGAGATCGGGAACTGGCCCGACACACCAGCCCTGCTCGACACTGGCCTTCATCCCCCTAACTGCACGGCCCACCCACCCCCGGCTCCTAGTCCTCCAACCCTACCCCTGGTCGGCCCAGGGGGTCGGGTCAGGCCTGACTCACCCACCCCGGTACCTTTCCAATAGTTGGGATCAGGAGGGGTGTCCGGCAGTGTTCCCGCTAAGCTGCGCTGGCGTGCGCTGGCGCACAAAATATTACATCGCAGCGCACAAGTTTCTCGTCACAGCGCACACACGTGCTTGCAGGCAGGCGAGCTGGCAGTCCATGTAACGCGTCGCAAAGGTAAGGGGAGGCTGGGGGAGGAATCGGACGTCGGGGTGGGGGTGTTTTAATGTATTTATACTTATTTAATTTAGCGTGTAGGCCTAAAATTCCTTTGAATACCTCGTCCTCATGTATCAGCAACTTTGACAACATATTTATTTGGCTCATAACTTGCTGGCGCCCGATATTTTTAGCTCACAGTGAAAAAAGTTTGCTCACAACACCCGCCCGCTTAGAGGGAATACTGGTGTCCGGACCCTCCTGCTCCTACGACGATCTTCGGGAGCAGGAGTAAAATCTTCCTTAGGGAGGAGTCTAAGGAAGTCCCTGATTGGTTGAGGTGTCCCAGGCCCCTCCAAATGGAGGAGCCTGAGGCACCTCAGCCAATCAGGGCCTTAGGCCTCTCCCTGTGCATCAGATGATGTGCCACTATTGGGCAGTGGCGTCCCCGGGGAGCAGGAAGACTTTACTATTGCAAAGGTACCAGGGTGGATGGGCTGGGCCCAACCGCATGGGCCAACCAGGGGTGGGCCGGAGGGTGGGAGGACTAGGAGCAGGAGGGACCAAACACCCCTCCTGCTCCCAGCTTTTTGGTGCCGGGGGTGGGCCATGCAGGTCGGAGGGGGGGGTGGCTGTGCTTGGGGGGTGTTTTAGTGAGAGGGTACATATTTTTTTGACAGGCCTGTCTGACTTTTTTATGGGTTAGATATTTTGCGTGTGTAACACACACAAAATATCTGTGCCATGGAAAAAATGAATAAAAAAGACAGGCAGGCCTGTCAAAAAGCCTGCAGACCCGACGGTAACTCAGTTAGGACAGGTCTGCAGCAGTCTGGTTTGTCAATAGTAAAACCCGACTCAAAATAGCCAAGCAATTGTTAGTGAATCAATCGCTTGGCTATTTTGCATGGGGTTTTACTAATTTGCATGGGACGATCAGGATCGGATTGGTACAGGCGTTAGTGAATAGTGCAGGAGGGAAATCTGGTTGTAAAGGGCTCGCAAACTGATCGGTTTGCTTAGTGAATCTAGCCCTAAGTTGTGCATGCAAATCGGCTCTGTGTACCAATTTGCATGCACGATGTAAAACGTCATATACAGAATTTGGGGGTATATGCATAGGAACCAACCTTCCAAACGCCTATGATTATCAACAACTCTCTGGACTCTCTTATACATAGATCCAAAACTAAGGAGGAATGTCTCTCCTTCCCTTCTCTTTATTCTGGATGTTTACACTCCAACCACCTATCCAAGATACAGCTCATATCCCAAATAAAGCACCTTCCAAATCCTATGCTTTTGAAATCAGTGGAATAAACATCCCCGTTGTTTCCCATTACTTCCCACCGTCCGCAGTTTATTTTGTTAGACGCCACTTTGTGAAGTCGTGTAGCGCGCCCTTACCCAAGGATCGTAGAGGGCTATGGAGTGGCACGAGGCCACAGCCACGCGCGCCCCCTCTCCTCTGCCCCAGGAAACGGCACCCGGCGTCCGGTTTGCGCAGCAAGCCACGTGACACACCTCCAGCACGGGCGCCGCCATATTTGAAAACAGACCACCTCTGAACTCTAACCTATCTATCTAGCAAGGAGCCGCCAGGCTCCTCCTCTCAGCGCTCGCGTCTGAAAGTAAGACGTCATGGCGGTACGGTAGAGTGCGCATGCGCCGGTTAAGATTTACTTAGGGTTTTTACAAGCAAATTGGCTGGGATTATGTTACAGTTAGACGAAGCAAATGTTTTAGTGAGTTTATTTGTAAGTTATTACAAGCGTAAGCTGCTTCTGTACAAAATAAGCACATAAGAATAGCCCTTCTGAGTCAGATCAATGGTCCATCTAGCCCAGTATCCCGGCTTCACGGATGCCAAACTAAGTCACAAGTAGTGGCAAAAACCCAAATAGTAGCAGCATTCCATGCCGCTGATCCATGTTAATAAGTTTTATGAGCTTTATTCTTAGTGGTTCCAGGTCAATAATTATTAATTTTTACTTGTGTGGAATTCGACATTAATAAAAGCAGTTGACTCCTTGATCATCAGAATTTCACAAGTTGTAAGTTGTATTTTACTAAGGGGAAATGAGCGAATACCAACAGTGTTTTTACAAAGTAGGAAGCGGCCGACTAGGTATATTCATGAGCCTAAAAAAGTAAAACATCTGGACTAGATTCTTACAAACTTAACACACAGCTTTTTTTTTTTTTTGTCTATTTTTAAGATTTCTGTGTAAGGCAATATGCCTGAAATTAATGCAAAGGGTGACGGCACACACACACACACACTGGTGTGCTCTTCACCGGCAGGAGGATGCCCCCCAATCTCACCTCCCCCAAAGCGCTCTTCACCAGCAGGAGGATGCCCATTCCCTCTTGCCGGACACCCCCCCCCCCCAACCAACCTGCCAAACACCCCTGGACACCCCCTCCATCCCCACAAGGACCCCCCTCTAACCTTTTTTGATGGACGGACGTGTATGCCTTCAGGTCTATAGGTCTGCCTTCATCTGAATGGCACGCCTGCCCCTTCCCGTTGCGTTTAGTGCGTTCTAAAATGGCTAGCGCTCCTTAGTAAAAGGACCCTTTAGTTTTGCATGGATAGGAACATGTCTTTCCAACCATGAGATAATGTTTTGAATTTTAATGAGGAATATTTGCAAAGACTCTTACAAGAATCATTGCTGCTGAATGATAACTTAGACATTGATCAAACTTCAATAGAAGAACAATGGTCAGAGCTTATACAACTCAAAAAAAACAATGTCCATTATGAACATTTCATTGGACTCATCGATTACTGTCGCTCAAAGAACATACCAATAGATCTAAGGATCAGGAAGGCACCAAACATGTTTTTGGATAACCAAAGTTTTTTAGATAAATGGTGCGCTATAATAAATAAATGTTCCTTGGATCTCATGATTCTCTTAGCAGAGAACTCAAAAGAGAAGAGCAATAAAGATTGCTAAACATAAAAACTATATCAAACTATAAAAAACTATATAAAAATAGTTTAAAATGTTTTGAATATGGTCCACTCAAAACAAACTCAAAAACAAAAGTACGTCTAGAAAAAACACTGCTTATAAAAGAATGTACAGTAAAACCTTGGTTTGCGAGCATAATTGTAATCCAAAGCACTCATATATCAAAGCAAATTTCCCCATAGCAAATAATGGAAGCTCAGACGATTCGTTCCACAACCCAAAAACTTTAATACAAAATACTATACGTACTTGTATTGCAAGACCTCGCTCATTTAGAACAGTCACTACACTCCTGCAGAATCAGAAAGAGAAGAACCATCGGCTTAGTTGCGATGATGTGACGCGTGTATATTGTATGTACAGTATTGCAAGACTTTGCTTGTTTAGAACAGTCACTAAACTCTCGCAGCATCAGAGAGAAAAGAACCATTGGCTCAGTTGTGATGTGTGTATACTGTATGTACTTGTATTACAAGACATTGCTTGTATATCAAGTTAAAATTTAAATAAAATTTTTTGCTTGTCTTGCAAACCAAGTTACTTACTTACTTACGAAGAAGCCAAGGACTACTACTCCTACACAAGAGAAGACGACCTCACAGCCAATAAGGGAGAAAAAGCAGGAAGGGACAACTCAGACACAGAAGGGGATGACCACACAGCAAACAAGGGTGATAACACAGGAGCAGTAAAGGATACCGTAATTGAAACTATAGGAATGGCCAAGAGTAGAAGGTCCAAAAAGGTAACACGAAGGGAACTTAGATGTATGTATACGAATGCTAGAAGTCTAGGTAACAATGGGGGAACTAGAGACAATAGCAAGACATGACATATTGGATATCATTGGCATAACAAAAACATGGTGGAATGAAGAAAACAAATGGGACACAGTACTACAGGGATACAAACTGTATAGAAGAGATCGAGTAGGGCAGAAAGGTGGAGGTATTGCTCTATATGTTAAGGAGGAAATAGATTCTGCTGAAATGGTTACAACAGAAATGAAAGAGAAGCTTGAGTCACTCTGGATCAAAATTCCTGGTAAATATGGAGCAGACACGAAAATTGGCCTTTACTATCGTCCCCCAGGACAGGCGGAGGAAATTGACTCAGAAATGATGGAAGAAATCAAACAAGAATGCAAGACAGGCAATGTAATTATATTGGGAGACTTCAATTTCCCAGGGATAGACTGGAAACTAGCAACCTCCAACTGCGGCAAGGAGGCCAAGTTCCTGGAGGTGCTAGGGGATTGCTTCCTGGAACAAATGGTAAAAGAGCCGACAAGAGGCAACGCCACCTTGGACTTGGTCCTAAATGGCCTCACGGGACCGATAACAGAAGTGGAAGTCATGGTTCCACTGGGAACGAGTGATCACAATGTAATCAACTTTAAACTTAACATCGGAAAAGGGAAACATGCCAAAACCTTAACCACCACCTTAAACTTTAAAAAGGGTAAATACGATCGCATGAGAGCCATGGTAGAAAAACGACTTGAGAAGATGGTGGACAAACTTGAAACGGTAGATCAGGCATGGTCCCTACTGAAAAATACTATCACAGAAGCACAAGATCTCTACATTCCGAGGATTCCCAAAGATCAGAGAACAAAGAGCAAAAGAGAACCGGCATGGCTTACCATACAGGTGAAGGAAGCCATAAAAGAAAAGAAGGACTCTTTCAAAAAATGGAAATGCATAAAGACAACCGAAGCCTGGAACAAACATAAAGATGATCAGAAGAAATGTCACAAGGCGGTGAGGGATGCAAAACAGGAATATGAGGAAAAAATAGCCCAGGAGGCCAAAAACTTCAAGCCCTTCTTTAGATACGTGAAAGGGAAAAAACCTGCAAAAGAGGCAGTGGGACCCCTGGATGACCAGGGAAGAAAAGGGTACATCAAGGAAGATAAACAAATCGCAGACAAACTAAATTCCTTCTTTGCGTCCGTCTTTACGAAGGAGGACACCTCAACAATACCTGAAGCGGAGAAAGTGTTTGCAGGAGAAATAGAAGATAGCCTCACCACAGTTGAAGTGGACTTAGACCAGATATACTATCAGATCGACAAACTTAAAAGTGACAAATCCCCTGGACCGGATGGAATTCACCCGAGAGTCTTAAAGGAATTGAAGGTTGAAATCGGAGAGTTATTGCAAAAACTTGCAAACCTGACAATCAGAACTGGACAGATACCGGACGACTGGAGGATAGCGAACGTCACGCCAATTTTCAAAAAAGGATCGAGAGGGGAACCGGGCAACTATAGGCCTGTGAGTCTTACGTCTGTCCCCGGCAAGATGGTTGAAGCACTGATCAAAGATAGCATAGTCCGGCACTTGGACGCACACGACTTGATGAAACCCAGTCAACATGGATTCAGGAAAGGGAAATCATGTTTGACGAATTTACTCCAATTTTTTGAGACCGTGAACGAGCAAATTGATAGTGGGAAGCCAGTGGACATAATATACTTGGACTTCCAGAAAGCGTTCGATAAAGTTCCACACGAAAGACTTCTCAGGAAACTACAAAGCCATGGCATAGAGGGAGATATACAAAGATGGATAGGAAAATGGCTGGAAACCCGAAAGCAGAGAGTGGGCATAAATGGGAAGTTCTCCGACTGGGAGAAAGTGACTAGTGGTGTACCCCAGGGCTCGGTACTTGGGCCGATCCTTTTTAATGTTTATATCAATGACCTGGAGGAAGGAACATCCAGTGAGATCATCAAGTTTGCAGACGATACAAAACTGTGCCGGGCAATCAGATCGCAGGAGGACAGAGAGGAACTCCAGAGCGACTTGTGTCGGTTAGAAACATGGGCGGAGAAATGGCAGATGAAGTTCAATGTGGAGAAATGCAAGGTACCGTAATGCATTTAGGCAATAAGAATAAGGAATACGAGTATACAATGTCAGGTGCAACTCTGGGGAAGAGTGAACAAGAAAAGGACCTGGGTATACTGATAGATAGGACCCTGAAGCCGTCGGCACAATGCGCGGCAGCGGCAAAGAAGGCAAATAGAATGTTGGGCATGATAAAGAACGGAATCTCGAGTAGATCGGAGAAAGTTATAATGCCGCTTTATAGGGCAATGGTCAGACCGCACTTGGAATACTGCGTCCAACATTGGTCTCCCTACCTAAAGAAGGATATAAAACTGCTGGAGAGGGTGCAGAGACGAGCAACAAAACTGGTGAAGGGTATGGAGAAACTGGAATACGAGGATAGACTTATAACACTAGGATTGTTCTCACTTGAGAAAAGGAGACTGCGTGGGGATATGATCGAGACCTTCAAAATACTGAAAGGAATCGACAAAATAGAGCAGAGAAGATTATTTACATTGTCCAATTTGACACGGACTAGAGGACATGAAATGAAGCTAAGGGGGGACAGGTTCAGGACTAATGTCAGGAAGTTCTGCTTCACTCAGAGAGTGGTTGACACCTGGAATGCCCTCCCAGAGGAGATTATTGCGGAATCGACCGTCCTAGGCTTCAAGAGCAAACTATATGCATATCTCCTTAAGAGAGGCATATAAAGATATGGTGGACTATAAATTACGCCAGGTGTACACCTGGCAGGGCCTCCGCGTGTGCGGATCGCCGGACTTGATGGACCGAAGGTCTGATCCGGAGATGGCAGTTCTTATGTTCTTATGTTCTTATCAAACGTTTTACTGTACATGCATGTGTTTCATACCCAGCAGGTGGCGCTCTTTTACAATACTGATAGCTAAACAAATTAATAAAGATTACCATTATTATCTGCAGACCAGCCACCCCAAGTACACATGTGATTGTTTTGGAAATAAATAAAAGTGAAACCCATTCCTTTGTTGTATTATATTTAAAAGTCAATAAACCGGTGAAGTTTGCTGTGGGATCTTGTGGCAGTCATTTTTTCACTATGGAGACTGCTGGACAGCAGCGTAAAGGGATCACTCCTACCCCGCATCACCGCTGGACCACTGTGGACCTAAGGTAGACCTGCAGTGGACTGGGAAGGGACAGGCTAGCTGCACAAAGTAACCGTGAGAGGCATATCCTGTAAGCAGTCAGCCAGCACCTCTCCTCACCAGCGTCTGGCGGCACAGTTTGCAATAAACTGATATACAGTAACTTGTGTGATTCATTATTGTTCAAGTTAATAATGTGATTGATTTTACTGGACAGTAAAGGGCAGATTTATTGCTGCATCAGTGTTTCAGACTAACGGAGGATAGATTCCAGTTTTTGCCACTGGATGGCAATGTTCACCTGAAGTAATATTGCTGCGTTGATGAGTGTTACCTCTACTTAAGAGGTAGTTCATCAGCGCAGCAATATTTATTTTTATAAATGACTGGTTGATGTTTGAAGGAGTTGCTAGTGTTCCTGTCAAGTATGCTACAGAGACCAAGGTTCAAATATATTAAAGATTCCTTCTTCTTGGCAGTGTCTGCACCGGATTGTGTGGATGACATCACCCACATATGAAAATATATGCCTGCTGTCCTTGAAGAACAGCTGCTACAGGTGTTTGCGGTATTATCTAACATGTAAGTTCTGGATATGCCCCGACTCACCCATGCTCTTCCTATATCCATCTTCCCTTGCAATTACACACTATGGCCCAGATTCACTAAAGATAGCGATTCAATCGCTGTTGGCCGATTCCTGGTCGATTTTGAAACAGCGATTGATTCACTGTCTTTTTTGCATACAAATGATTTGCATGGAGGGTTTTACTCATTTGCATGGGTGGATCGGATCAGATAGGAGATTGATCAGGAACTGGTTATGCGATCGTCGTTACAGAATCGGTAAGTTTAGTGAATCTAGCCCTAGGTTAGAAAATTTGCACGCTAAGGTTAGAGAATACAGACTACGTGTCGTTATGCACAAAATTAATGCCAATTCGTACCAATTAACTTCAATTATCACCAATAACTGGTTGTAAGTGCCAGTTAACAGCTAATTTGTCAATTAGTTATGCGTGCAACTGTAGGTATTCTATAACCTGCAAGCAGAATTTTGTGTGCTATGAACTAAACTCTAAACACGGTACTGAAAAATCAGTGAATATCAAAAGAACTAAACTATATATATATAAATACATGCATACCAGAATAGCCAATCACTTTATATAGTAAATGCCCCCTATGAGAGATTTATTGGAATCACACATAAAAGTGGAGAAAAAGACCTCAGAAAAATGACCCCCACATATCACAGCACATCAAATCGTGCAAATGGGGGCTACAATGCAGTCATTTCTCTCAAAAAAAATTCCACAAAGTGCATATATCCAAAACTATCATTCAAAAAGGATTGCAAAACAATGTTCTTCAACACAAAAGTACTGTAGGACAAATCTCAACATAAGCAATACTCTCCATTGCAAGAAATCAGTTCACAAACCGAAGTTTAACCAGCCAGACTCAACAGTGGCCCTGTTTTGCCCACAACTGTCTCAAGAGTTCTGGTATTTGTTCTGCTCATAGTAGCACACAACTAAAGCAAGAGAAAAAAAAATAATAAAAGGAAAAGAAAGAAAATGTCCCAGAAAAGGCTCACCAGCAATTTGCAGCTCTCGTGCATCATTCAGTTAAATTACTCTCCTGATCAGGCATTCACCACGCCAAGCACAGCGTTCTTGCACGAAGCATCATGACATCACCACCGATGACAACTTTTCCCTTTAACTGAAACCACTGCAGAAAAACAGCTGCAATTTAGTATTAACCAAACAAAAAAGGAAGAAAAAGAAAATTTGTTCCCAGTACATCACTGGAAAAATCAGTGCCAAGAAAAAATGAACACTAAACACTATTCTATAAATGGCACTCCAAGTTGAGTGCCTTTTATAGAAATAACATCTAGTGCTGTGATCTACACTTAACCTTTAGGCGCAAGGATTTACACCAAGTGAGGTCTGGTATAAATCCCCACACCTTAATTAGGCATGGATCTGCTGTATTATGTAACTTCTTAGGTGCCATCGACTCGTGCTTGAATCCTAGCAACTTGATGAATTACAGATGCTAATCCGGTAAAGTCCTCCAGCCTCATCCCCATGGCTGTTTTCAAAGTGTCCAGCCATCTGATTGCAGGTCACCCTCTTTGCCTAGTTCCTTCAATCTCTTAGTGCCTTATTAAATGTATTTTCAGCTTAATAAAGCAAAAATAAAAACGATTTGTAAATTTCTTCTGATTGTCTGGTACTTCTTACTGTAAACCACCTCGAACTTTTATGGCTAGGTGGTATATAAGAATAAATTATTATTATTATTTAGTAGATCACATTAAGGACATCCAAACTGTGCCTAAGTTCCGTCCATAGAACTCAGATCTATCTGAAGCCCAAACTGTGCTCAAAAGTAGACCTGGTTTTATTCGTCTACAATGTAGGCATGAGATGGACGCCCTAGGTCACTCAGTGTTAAGCAAATGAATTGAAGGATACCCATATTGATGCCTCACCCAGACCACACCCATTCCACACTCACGCCCATTCCGTTAGGTGTGAGTTTTCCCAACGGGTGTCCATGAAATTGTGGCTGCACCTACAAAGTGACATCCCATCCTTTGGACATCAATGTGCCAATTATCGCTCGTTAAGATCCTTAAATGACTCATTAACTACTTAGGGCCAGATTCACTAACCTGCCCGATAGGGCCTGATCTGGGCAGGTCTGACAAATTTACAAAAGAAAAATATGCAGATGAGGGCAATCAGAGGAATTTGCCTGCCCAGATCGCTGGTGTGCGATCCCCGCGCATGCGCAGAGCATCTTTCTCTGCATGCATTTTGTGTCCTTTTGGGTTTTTTTTAACTGGGTTTTTTTGGGTCCAACTCTCCTGCTCCTATCTCCAGCAGCAGCAGCCTCTTCCCTCCTTCCCTGCAGTGCAAGCCCGCGGGTTTAAAGCGGGGCTGCACTGTGGTGTGCAGCCACGCTTTAAACCCAGAGGCTCACACAGCAGGGAAGGCTGCTAATATTGCTAATACTGATTTCTGCTAGATGCAGCATAATTGGAAGTCAGGGAGCCAACAGGCACTGCTCTCCCCCCTGCCCCAGGGCTTCTGCAGCCCCTGGAACAGGCAGCGAGATAGGGGCAGCAGAGAGCAGAGCAGAGTGCAAAGCGGCAATGGAGCAAGAGAGTATGTAGAGAGATGTGTGACTAGTCCCCACCAGTCGCTGTAGGAGTTGATCGGCCAGCCCAATCGGATCGAGAATTTTGTGTAGTGAATCACTGCCTTCCCTACTTTTGAATGTCACTCCCCTCATTTGCATGCGCGGATCAGAGGATGGTCGGCAGAGAGGTAAGTGAATCGGGCCGGAGGGGAATTTGGTCGCTAAGGGGTCGCAAACCGATCGGTATACAATCAGTTTGCTTTGTGAATCTAGCCCTTAGTTTGGATGCCTAAGGCCCGCTCAGCGTTAGGTGCCCTTTATAGAATCATGGTCAAAATGTTCATCTATATAAAAAATTAATTAAGGAAAAACGTAAAGTTTACTACTGAGCTAAAATTGGGTCTCCAATAATTAACACTAAAAAATTGTTCCATTTAGTATCTAATATATTTAATCTTTCTCAACTCAAACAATCAGCACACATTTAGCTTCCAACATCGACTGATTTAGCTCATTATTTCAGTGCGAAAGTTAATAACTTAAGAGTATCAAACACTCAAAAGAATTTCACTGAAACTCAATTGTTACCATCTTTAACTAATGCAATTCATACAGATCTGCTTTGGAAAGAATTTGAAGAACCAAATTGGGACCTTTTCACAAAATTATGTAGCAGATATGGAAAGACATTCAGCCATCTAGATCAATGTCCTCCAGAAATTATGAAAGCTACTCCACTGGATTTCAAAGTTGATCTATTCAGTTGATTGTCTTATCGTCTGGAGGAAGTATTTTCCTATAAATGGGGGTCATATTTTAATCACACCGATAGTTAAGAATCAAAAAGATTCTCTTTTGTCAGTTAATAATTATAGACCCATAGTATCGTGGAGGGTCTGGTATACTCTCAGCCTTTGGATTATCTGGAATTTCATTCACTCTTGCACGATTCTCAGTCCGGCTTTCGACCATGTATAGTACAGAAATTGTCTTAGCTTTGATTTTAGATTCCTTGAATAAGCTGTTAAGCAAGGGTTCTAGTGCCTTGATTATGCAGTTTGATTTGAGTTGCACTTTTGATTTAGTGGATCATGATAAACTTTTGGAATGCTTGGTAGCAATTGGAATACAAGGAAAAGTATACAACTGGTTTGAAAGATTTCTATCCTCCCGTTCTTATCAAGTTAAATTTAATAACAAATTTTCAGAAAAATGGAAAAGCCCAAGTGTCGTTCCGCAGGGCTCCCCACGCTCTCCCTTACTGTTTAATGTGTATCTCTCTTCTCTGGGTTCAAAGTTGACTTCTTTGGGGTTAAAACTATTCATCTATGCTGATGATATCACTATCATCTTGCTCTTTTCTCAATCTATTCTACACATTAAACATATGATAGAGGAGATATTTAGGATTGTTGAAGAATGGATGTTAGAATTCAAATTAAAACTAAACCCAGAAAAAAACTAAATTTTTCATTTCATCTATAGGTCAAAATTCCATCAAATCTTCTTTATGATAAATAATGTTAATTATTTAATACAACCAGTGGGAGGGATGCCCAGTCCATCCTGCTGGACACCTCCCCTCCCCTGAAAATTCACCGGCAGGAGGGATGCCCAGTCTCTCCTGCCTACACCCCCCATCCCCTTAAAGGTAGCCCACCATACCTGGACCCCCCTAACCTTTTTTAGATGGCGGGCCGACGGGTCCTTCCTGTGTCCAGCCGATAGGCCCACCTTCGCTGGAATGGTGAACCTGCCCCTTCCCGAGACTAAGATTCCAGTTGGCCCAGGTGCCTAAGGCCCCTCCTACTGGGCCAATCAGGACTTTATGCCCCTCCCCAGTGCATCCATCCATCCAGCCATGTAAAGAAGATTAGGGGGGTTCGGTGTGGGTGGGCATGGGAGGGTCCTGGTGGGCTACCTATGGGGGGTGTTGGGTGTTGGCAGGAGGAACTGGGCATCCCTCCTGCCAGTGAACTTTCAGTGGGGTGTCGGCAGGAGATATTGGGCATCCCTCCTGTCATGATGCTTGCTGGGGGGGGGGGGTCACGGCAGGTTCTGGCAGGAGGAAACAGGCATCCTTCCTGCCGCAATTGTTACATGGGCGGGGGGATGGGTTGCCTGGGCCACTGAACTTATCGCAGCCGCTGAGATCAGCTCAGCGGCCCAATCCGGAACTTATAACTGTTTTGACTTGGTCTAAGTCAAAACATATAAGTTCCGTAAAAGCAACCTGTTAAACTTTTGATTATCGCTTCCAGACGACTAAGTCTAGGTCGGCCCACATCCTGCCTACCTCCTGCCCTAACCACTCCTAGAGAAACGCCCCTTTTCACTCTGGGCGCACAGTGGCAGTCAAAAGGCCTAAGCTGCTATTAGATACATCTAAAACCCGTTTCGATTATTGGTACTTGTTTGTTTGTTTTTTTAATTCTTTATTCATTTTCAAATTTACAATAAGTGTAACAATATATCCAAACAAATTAACAATAAATATAACACTTAATAATCATCAATGGAACAAATAATATGCTCTTATCTCCCACACTTCCCACCCTTTCTTATCATATAATCAATACCTTATACAATATGTAACAATAAATTTACCTTCCCCTCCCCCCTCACAATCAAACTTGTAAATTTAAGGGAAAAAACATTAAAATAAAATGTCATCTAATCGGTACAATACTTTGTAAATGGCTCCCACACATCCTGAAATTTCCTGAAAAACCGCGCTGTATTGCAATAAATCTTTCCATTTTATAAACATGACATAAGGAATTCCACCAGAAATTATAATTTAATCTACTCCAATTTTTCCAATTATACGTAATTTGTTGAATGGCAACCCCAGACAATATAAGTAATAATTTGTTATTATTTGTAGAAATCTGACTTTTTGCTCTTATTGCCATACCAAATAGCACAGTATCATATGATAATGCCACTGGGTTGTCTAATAAACAATTAATTTGGTCCCAAATTGATTTCCAGAAATTCATTATAAATGGACAATAGAATAATAAATGATCTAAAGTCCCTGCTTTGAGATGACAGTGCCAACATTTATTAGACTTAGAGCTATCCAATTTTTGTAATCGAACAGGCATCCATAATGCTCTATGTAACAGAAAAAAACAAGTTTGTCTCATAGATGCCGACACTGTACATCTCATCCTCCAAGTCCAAATTCGTGGCCATTGAGACACAGTAATTTGGTGCTTAATCTCAATACTCCAAATGTCTCTCAGACCAGTGTTTAGTTTCTTTTTAATAAATCCAGTCAGCAATTTATACCACTGGGCGGCCTGGTGACCCAAGAAGTCCACCTGAAAGCATAAGAACTCCATACTAAAATGATTACTAAGGTTTTTCCATTCAGGGAACCCCGCCTGAATGGCCTGCTTCAGTAGCAACCATCTAAAACATTCTGATTTATTAAGACCATATTTATGTTGCAACTGTGAAAATTCAAGCATTTTACCATTAGAGATAAAATCATCTAATAAACATATTCCTGCTATCATCCAATGCTTCCAGGCGAGCCTTTCTCCGCCAATTTGAATCTTGGAGTTCAGCCATATAGATTGATTTGTAGATTTGTGAACTGGAATTGTTGTTAAATGACTTACATAACGCAATGTTTTCCATGTATCAGCTAATATTCTGTTATCTTTACTGTAACTAGGCATTTTGATACTGAGCACATGACAAAGGCGCAAAGGAGACATGAGTTGCCATTCAAGCCACAACCAATCTGGGAGTTTTTCCATGAGCTCTGGGAGGACCCAATACATACCCTGGCGCAAAATATAGGCTTGATGATACCTATAAAAATTGAGAAAATTTACCCCTCCCTCTGAAATGGGCCTTTGTAAAGATACCAAGGCTACTCTTATCAGTACTTGGACGACCTGTCTTTTTGATTGTCCAAGTGCCTATTTAGGCGGGTTTTTAGATGTATTTTCTTTTTGATTATGAGCCCTATATTGTCTAAATTTCTCCACAAGGATTCTTTTTCCTGCTGTAGTAAGATGTAGCCCATCAGTACAATACAGTGTATCCCAGGACAAGCAGGCAGCATATTCTCACATGTGGGTGACGTCATACACGGAGCCCGGATGCGGACAGCTTCGCAAGCAGACTTGCTTGTAGAACTTCAGAAAGTTCACGATTGCCTTCCTGCTCTGCGTATTGTGCATCTCTCCTCAATTCTCAGTTTTCTGCGGAGGAAAAGTATCACTGTTTGCCGACGACACCAAACTATGTAACATAGTAGGCAAAAGCAGTGTGCCTGACTTTATGATGCAGGACCTACGGCAGCTGGAACAGTGGTCATCAACTTGGCAGCTAGGCTTCACTGCTAAAAAATGTAAAGTAATGCACCTAGGCAAAAAAAATCCACACAGAACTTACACACTAAATGGTGAAACCTTGTCCAGGACCACGGTGGAACGTGATTTAGGAGTGATCATTAGCGATGATATGAAGGCTACCAATCATGTGGAGAAAGCTTCGTCCAAGGCAAGACAAATGATGGGCTGCATCCGTAGGGGTTTTGTCAGCAGAAAACCTGAAGTCATAATGCCACTGTACAGATCCATGGTGAGACCTCATCTCGAGTATTGTGTTCAATTCTGGAGACCACACTACCGGAAAGATGTGTTGAGAATTGAGTCGGTTCAGCGAATGGCTACCAGGATGGTCTTGGGGCTCAGGGATCTCACATATGAAGAAAGGCTAAAAAAACTTCAGATGTACTCACTGGAGGAGTGAAGAGAGAGGGGGGACATGATTGAGACCTTTAAGTACCGTATTTGCCGGCGTATAAGACGACTTTTCAGTACCTTAAAATCCTCCCCAAAGTCGGGGGTCGTCTTATACGCTGGGTACTGTTAACATGCCCTTACTTTACATTAGAGAGCTGCACGGGGACGCCCCTAGGGTCGCGGGGATCCCGTGGGGACGCCCCCTAGGGTCGCGGGGATCCCATGGGGACGCCTCCGAGGGTCGCGGGGCTCCTGCGGGGCTGGATGTACTCAGTCTTCTGGATGTACGCGGCTCTTCTTCTCCCTACCTTCTCTGCTTGCAGCACAGAGCCGAACAGAAGTCTTCCCGACGTCAGCGCTGACGTCGGAGGGGAGGGAGGGCTTAAACAAAGCTTAAACAAAGCCCTCCCTCCCTCCGACGTCAGCGCTGACGTCGGGAAGACTTCCGTTCGGCTCTGTGCTGCAGGCAGGGCAGATAAGGAGAAGGAGAGTAGCCTCGCGGTTCGAGTGGCTACCAAGGGAGAGGGGCGGCCCGCCCCGCCCCGGTTGCAGCACAGCCGGCCAGGTTCCCTTACTTTTGTGGCACTTCCCCGACCGACCGATAACAGCCCGGGTCCAACAATCCTCCCTGCCCTGTAGCCACGAATCTAAATTACTTTCTTACAGCAGCTGTAAGAAGGTAATTTAGATTCGCGGTTAAGGGCAGGGAGGTTTGTCGGACCGGGGCTGTTGTCGGTCGGTCGGGGAAGTGCCACAAAAGTAAGGGGACCTGGCCGGCTGTGCTGCACCCGGGGCGGTAGAGAAGGTGTGCGGAAGAAGGGGTAGTCTTATACGGCGAGTATATAACAAACTCTATATTTTAACTGTAAAAGTTGGGGGGGTCGTCTTATACGCCCAGTCGTCTTATACGCCGGCAAATACGGTATATCACGGGGCGTATAGAGGTGAAAGATGATATCTTCAGTCTTACAGGGCCCTCGGTAACCACAGGACACTCGCTGAAAATCAGGGGAGGGAAATTTCAAGGTGATGCTAGGAAGTACTTCTTCACCGAAAGGGTGGTCGATCATTGGAACGAGCTGCCTCAGCAGGTGATTGAGGCCAACAGCGTGTTAGATTTTAAGAAAAAATGGGATATTCACGTGGGATCTATAGGGGAGTAAAAGTCAGGGAGTGGGTCATTGGTATGGGCAGACTCGATGGGCTATGACCCTTTTCTACCGTCAATTTCTATGTTTCTATGTTTCTGTTATATTTGACGCTCATAGAAACATAGAAGATGACGGCAGATAAGGGCCATAGTCCATCAGGTCTGCCCACTCTACTGACCTACCCCCAAGTCTACTATCCTAGGGATCCCACTCCTGGTGACAGGTTCCCTTGGCTTAACCCTTAATCCCACATGGGCATCCCATTTGCTCTTAAATTCTTGCACGCTGTTTGCCTCGATCACCTGCACCGGGAGCTCGTTCCAAGGATCAACCACTCTCTCAGTGAAGACATATTTCCTGGTGTTGCCATGAAATTTCCCGCCCCTGAGTTTGAGCGGATGCCCTCTTGTGGCTGAGGGTCCTTTGAGAAAGAGAATCTCTTCTTCTTTCTCGATACAGCCGGTAATATACTTAAACGTCTCGATCATGTCTCTTCTCTCCCTACGTTCCTCGAGTGAGTACAGCCGCAAATTTTTCAGCCTTTCCTCATATGATAGATCCTTGAGCCCCGAGACCATCCTGGTGGCCATCCGTTGCACCGACTCTACTCTCAGCCCATCTTTTCGGTAGTGTGGCCTCCAGAATTGCACACATGAGGTCTCACCATGGTTCTGTATAATGGCATTATGACTTCAGGCTTCCGGCTGACGAAACTCCTGCGGATGCAACCTAACAACTGTCTTGCCTTAGATGAAGCCTTCTCCACATGATCAGCAGTTTTCATGTCTGCGCTGATGATCACTCCCAAGTCTCGTTCTGTTGAAGTTCTAGCTAAGGTCTCACCATTCAAGGTGTAAGTTCTGCACGGATTTCTGCTGCCGAGGTGCATGATCTTGCATTTCTTAGCATTGAAGCCCAGCTGCCAGGTCGAGGACCAAAGGTCCTGTGTCATACTATCGGGTGAATTGCCGTCTCTCACTATATTGCATAGTTTGGCGTCATCAGCGAATAACTTTATCTTACCTTGAAGCCCCTGAGTTAGGTCCCCTATGAATATGTTGAAAAGGAGCGGGCCCAAGACTGAGTCCTGCGGCACTCCACTGGTCACCTCTGATGTTTTAGAGAGGGTATCGTTAACTACCACCCTCTTAAGTCTGCCACTCAGCCAGTCATTGACCCATGTAGTTAGTGTTTCTCCCAGCCCCATTGATTTCATCTTGCTCAACAGCCTGCGATGCGGGACACTATCGAAAGCTTTGCTGAAGTCTAGGTATACGACGTCCACTAGACTCAGTTCTACTTTGTGCCTTCTCTCACCACGGCTCGTGTTTATTTCTTTTTAGGGTCGCTGTGTATTTCTTGCGCGTTTCATTTAAAAAAGAGACTTTATTTTTTCTTTCAGTCACAGCAGGGCCTACATCTCGGCCTCAGCTGGCGGGTTTCGACTTCCCATATATGTCCCGGCCAGTAACAAGCTTCAAGAAGTGTAGCCATTGCCAGCGCGCAATCTCCCTCACTGATCCACATCGGTGGTGTATTCCGTGTTTGGGACCTGACCATCGTCCAGAGTCGTGTGTTCGCTGTGCTACCCTTCAACCTCATGCCCGCAAACATCATCGAGTTCAAGTGGAAAAACTCTTCGGAGGTATGGATCCACTTGCCCCGGTCTCGACCTCGAATCCAATCAAGCTTACAGGAGTTCCCTCTTCTGCCTTGACCTTGGCTTCAACTTTAATCAAGCCATCCTCGTTCAGCAGGTCCTCGTCCTCGAGTAAATCTGTTAAGTCTTCTCCTGAAGAGACTCTTGCCTTGCTGCCTCCTTCAGGTCAGGTACCAGCAGTGGTTATAAAGATACCAAAGAAGCAGGTCTCCAAGTTGAAGAGTCATTCTTCCTCCTCTTCCTTGGAGACTATAGCCACACTAAATGTACCAGATCCTCAAGTCTCAGTGTCACATTTGAAGACTATGATCCAGACCATCTTGGATCATCAGTTGGTAATATGCTTGCCAAACATGTTCCTACCTTGATTCTGCTTCCTGCATTCCAGCCTGAGTACTTAGCAGTATCACAAGAAGTCGAGTCCTTGGGAGTGCCTCAAGAGGACTCTTCACACTCTATGCAAAGAGTCAAGTCTTTGCGAGTGTCTCGTCTGGAGAATACACATGCTACTCAAGGAGTTGAGTCCTTGTCAGTGCCTCGAGATACCTCGACACCAGGCTTTCAATCCCTTTTGGTATCTCGATCTCGATCTCCAGCCTCCAGCCCTCCCTCCTCGTATAAGGCATCGCCCTTCCTGAGGCATAGGGCAAAGACTCCTCGACTTTCTCGAGACCTGCCTGGTTCAAGGCACAGTTCTCCACACCAGTTGAGGCATTCATCGAGGCACAGGTCCTCTTCTTGAGGCAAGACTCTTCAAGGCCTCCAACTCCAAAATCAAGGACACCACTTCAGATACCGCTGCTTCTTCTCCTACGAGGGATTCTGTCCACTCTCTCAGTGAGTCGTCTATACCTGCATATTCAGACCTCAGATATCAGTACTCAAGTAAAGCTTCACCTTCATTCTCTGTCTTGCGAGGCACCTCAAGATCACCTTCTCCTCGAGGTCAACCTTCCTTGGTGCAGATATCTTTTTCTTCTTTCCTTTTTCAAATGAGTAAGGAACTCAATATTACTTTGGACTCTGATTCCAAGTACTCTCAGGAGTATTTAGAAGAAATGGGTATGTCTCGCCCTCCTGCGGAGTCACACAAATTACCCATTAATAGACTTCTTTCTCAAACTTTCAAGAGAAACCTCGAGACACCTTATTCTATTCCTGCTGTCCCAGGAAAGCTGGATGGTCCACTTCAAGGGCTTCAAGAAATCTCAGTTATCCCAGCAGTCCCTTCTTGCGGAGTCTTCTCTGAAAAAGACCAATCCTGCCAAAGTTTATGCCACTGGCAGGACCATGAACAAATTTGGTCGCCAGTTGTATCAAAATTCTCTCATGGCAACTAGAGTTTTGAATTACAACTTTGTTTTTTCATTTCTTATTTCAAGCATTTGGTTGACACACTGCCTGAATATTTCAAATATATTCCTCAACATCGTCTTCCAGGGTTTCAGCAGACGATCACCACTCTGACTCAACTCCACATGCATCTCTTTCAATCTTCCTATGATGCATTTGAGCTTTCCTCGAGGGTCACTGCCTTTTCAGTAGTGACGCGCAGGATTGCCTGGCTCCGCACTATGTACATGGACCGTAATCTTCAAGATCATCTGACCAACATTCCTTGTCAAGGCAATGAATTGTTTGATGACTCCATCAAGGCAGCTACTAAACGATTGTCTGAACATGAAAAATCGTTTGCTTCCATCACTCGTCCTAAGACTTCTACTTCTAAAGGCTTCAGACCTCTTCCATCTTATCAGAGGTGTTTTCCACAGAGAGAAGCTCCTTATACAAGAGCATCTCCTAAGAAACAACCATAGCAGCAGCAGAGGCAACAGAAACCTCAGACTCCTGCTGCGCCTAAGGCCTCTCAGCCTTTTTGACCATCTACTACAGAGCATAACCTCCATCATTCTGCCTCTGTCCTCTCCCCTTCCTATTAGAGGTCGTCTCCATCATTTTTACCACCGCTGGGAGATCATTACATCAGATCTCTGGGTGCTATCCATCATCAGGGAAGGATGCTCTCTTCATTGCATCCAGGTTCCTCCAGATCTGCCTCCAAAAGAGTATCCTTCCAATCCATCTCAGACCACCCTTCTTCTTCAAGAAGCTCAAGCTCTGCTTCGTCTCCATGCCATCGAGGAGGTTCTGCTGGAACAGCAGAACAGGGGTTTTTACTCCCGTTACTTCCTAGTTCCAAAGAAGACGGGTGATCTGTGACCTATTTTGGACCTCAGAGCCCTCAACAAATTTCTGGTCAGAGAGAAATTTCGGATGCTGTATCTGGCATCTCTATACCTCCTTCTAGATCATAACGATTGGTTATGTTCTCTAGATCTCAAAGAGGCTTACACTCATATTCCCATTCATCCAGCCTCTCGACAATTCTTCAGATTTCGGATGGGGGAATCTGCATTTTCAGTACAGAATGCCACCTTTCGGCCTGGCTTCATCTCCAAGAGTGTTATCTAAGTGCCTAGTGGTAGTGGCAGCACTTAGCACTACGGAACCATGGCATCCAAGTACCTGGACGACTGGCTCATCAAGGATTCAACATCTCAAGGGGTTATTGTAGTGACCCAATGGACTACTAGGTTCCTAAAAAGTTTGGGATTCGAAATCAACTTTCCCAAATCCCAGCTACAGCCCTCTCAAACTTTGCAGTTCATTGGAGCTGTTCTAACTGTCTGACTCAGAGCATTCCTTCCTCAACAACGTCAGGCTGCTCTCATTCATCTCTTCCACAAAGTATCTTCCTTGACTACAATTTCAGCAAGACACATGATGATTCTCCTCAGTCACGTGACTCCTTTTGCCAGACTTCACCTCAGAATTCCTCAGTGGACCCTGGTGTCTCAGTGGGCACAGGCTTGCGACCCACTCTCTCAACACATCAGAGTGACTTCTTCCTTGAGACAGTATCTCCACTGGTGGATGCTCTCTTCCAATCTCTCCAGAGGTTTACTCTTTCAAACACCCCCTCATCAGAAGGTTCTCACGACAGATTCTTTAACCTACGCTTGGGGGGCTCATCTCAATGGTCTCTGGACTCAAGGCCATTGGTCCAGCATGGATCGTCAGTGTCACATCAGTCTGTTGGAACTCAGAATGATTTTCAATGCTCTCAAAGCTTTTCAGCATCTTCTTCACGACCAGGTAGTCCTCATTTGGACGGACAACCAAGTCGCCATGTACTATGTCAACAAGCAGGGAGGAACAGGATCTCTCCCTCTTTGCCAGGAAGCTCTACAGCTGTGGGATTGAGCCATCCTTTACAACACCTTCCTCGAAGCTATCTACATTCAGGGAGAGAAAAACTGTCTGGCGGACAAATTGAGTCATCTTCTACAGCTTCATGAATGGACACTCAATTCCTCGCCTCTTCATTACATTTTTTTCTCAGTGGGGGACTTCCAGATAAATCTCTTCGCGTCTCCCCCACAACAACAACCTGCCCCAGTTCTACTCCAGGATATACTCTTCTCACCGACTGGAGGCAGATGCTTTTCTACTGGAATGGACGAATCAATTTCTCTATGCGTTCCCTTCATTCCCTCTCATTCTCAAGACACTTGTCAAACTCAAGCAGGAACATGCCGCCATGATTCTGATAGCTCCTCGGTGGCCCAGGCAACCTTGGTACTCCCTTCTACTTTAACTCAGCAGCAGGGAGCCAATGCTTCTACCAGTTTTTCTCTCTCTGCTTACACAGAGTCAGGGATCTCTGCTTCATCCCAACCTGCAGTCTCTACACCTGACAGCTTGGTACCTCTCAACCTAACTGCCACTCTACAGTTTTCTCAATCTGTACAGGACATTTTAGAGACTTCTAGGAAGCCTACTGCTAGACAATGCTACAATCAGAAATGGACTAGATTTTCTGCTTGGTGCAACATTTATCACAAGGAGCCTTAATCTACCACCTTGTCTTCAGTTTTAGATTACCTGTTCCATTTGTTTCATTCAGGCCTCAAATCCACATCCATTCGAGTCCATCTCAGTGCAATTACTGCTTTTCATCAGCCTATCGAAGGGAAACCCCTTTCTGCTCATCCTGTGGTTTCCAGATTTATGAAAGTACTTTTCAATGTCAAACCACCTCTCAAACTTCCTCTAGTGGTTAGGGATCTCAGTGTTGTTCTTGCTCAATTGATGAAGCCTCCCTTTGAACCAATGGCTTTGGCTCATCTCAAATATCTCACTTGGAAAGTGATTTTTCTCATTGCTCTCATGTCTGCTTGCAGGGTCAGTGAGCTACTAGCTTTAGTTGCAGACCAACCTTTCACTTTATTCCATCATGACAAGGTGGTCCTCCATACTCATCCTAAATTCTTACCTAAAGTAGTTTCAGAATTTCACCTCCATCAATCCATTGCACTTCCAGTGTTTTTCCCAAAGCCTCATTTTGACCCTGGAGAAACAGCTCTTCATACTCTGGATTGTAAGCGTGCTTTGGCTTTCTACTTGCAATGCCACATAGATCTGCACCTCAATTTTTTGTCTCCTTCGATCCAAATAAGTTGGGACATCCCATTTCCAAGCACACCATCTCCAACTGGTTAGCTGCTTGCATCTCTTTCTGCTATGCTCAGGCTGGACTGCATCTACAGAGTCGAGTCATAGCCCATAGAATCAGAGCCATGGCAGCATCAGTAGGCTTCCTCATATCTACTCCTATTGAGGAATCTGCAAAGCTGCCACTTTGTCCTCGGTTCATACATTCACTTCTCATTATTGTCTGGATACTTTTTCCAGATGGGATGGCCACTTTGGCTAGACAGTTTTACAAAATTTATTCTCCTAAGTTGCCAACACTCCCACCATCCCATTTTGGTAAGCTTGGAGGTCACCCACATGTAAGAATATGCTGCCTGCTTGTCTTGGGATAAAGCACAGTTACTTACCATAACAGGTGTTATCCAAGAACAGCAGGTAGATATTCTCACAACCCACCCACCTCCCCTGGTTGGCTTCTCTGCTAGCTATCTGAACTGAGGAGAGAAGGCAAGGGCGGGAAAGCAATCGTGCATGCGCAGTGCGGCAGTCGCGAACTTTCTGAAGTTCTACAAGCAATTATGCTTGCAAAGCTGTCCGCATCTGGGCTCCGTGGATGACATCACCCACATGTGAGAATATCTGCCTGCTGTCCCTGGTTAACACCTGTTACGGTAAGTAACTGTGCTTTCTTGTCCTCCCATGTATTTCCCCATCCTCCTGTCTTCCTGTCATTGCTAGCCAGTTTACCCAAAAAGTCTACATGAAGTGTACAAGTCATATTTCTAAAGTATCATCACAATTCATTCAAGTTGTAATGGATTTAACAATTTCATGTTCCAAAGAAAAGAACCAAAGCATATGTAGTGGACTGGCATACCAGTCTGTCCCTGGCAATCTTAGTTAGGAAGCCCTGAAAATCTTGCACTACACAAAACAGCCAGAAGTAGCGTTTCACAGCTCTTAGCACTGTAATTAGGACTTTGTTTTACAAGTACCAAATTTGATTTGCAAATAAGTCATCAGAGTTTATTTGACATTTAGTTTAATTATGAAAAATGTTTGTCATCAAAGGAATTTCACAGGAAGGACGATCTTGGCAGACATAAGACAAACCATCTGCTAATGCAAGCAATTAGACAACTATAACATCTCGTGTGGTACCTTCAGTGGATATGACTAATTGCTGTCATGTGGTTTGCTCTATGGAGCAGTATGAAGATGTAAACCTGGTATACAGTGGCATAGCTAGGAAGATTGGCACCCGGCTGTCAGGCACCCCCATGCTCTTGCCCGATGTTTGAGCGCCCCACCCCTTGCCGCTCGAGCGCCCATCCCCTGCATACCTCTTGAAACATTTACCAGTGTGAGCAGCATTTTCCACCCGCTGCTCATGCTGGCTTCAGCCTCCTTCTGATGTCACGTCCTGGTCCCGCAACCAGAAGGTGATGTCAGAAGGGAACCAAAGCCGGTGTGAGCAGCAGTTAGAAGACGCTGCTCGCGCCAGTGAACATATAAAAAGGTACGTGGGGGGGGGGGGGGCAGAGAGGTGGAGATGGCCCCTGGGGTGGTCTTCCCCTTGCTCCCCATCTCCACACTACTGCTAGTATAGTAAAATCAGGGCCTGACTCAAACTTTTTTATCTGATTAACTACAAAGCACACAGAGACATATGTGCTTGGAAAGAGAATTCAAAAAGATGAGTAATTTAAATGAAGTTCATAGGCAGTAATATATATTTATATATCTATCTATACTCATATTTATTTACAGTGTTGTGCAAAAGTCTGGAACCACTTGTAAATTGTGCATTCTTTCAACTTTCTGATTTTTAATTTTAATTTTAACTCTAGAGAGTTCCTAGTGACATCAGCATGTATGATGTCATCACCGTGAAGACATAACTTGCAGCATGATGTTGGGCAAGAGACAGCTTAACTTTTCTGTGGTTGACTAGACTCCTAGTCAGCCTCTTTATTGAGAGCACCACTATTTTGTTGTACCAGGTAGAAAATGACAATTTCAATGGGGGGAAAAAGTGCTCACTGCGGACACGGGGACAAGGCCATCCACCATCCCATGGAGCAGTGGATGCCCCCCCCCCCCCAAGTCATAAGTACCTGGCAAAAACCCAAATAGTAGAGCATTCCATGCCACCGATCCAGGGCAAGCAGTGGCTTCTCCCATGTCTGTCTCAACAGCAGTTTATGGACTTTTCCTCCAGGAACTTGTCCAAACTATTCTTTTGAACCAGCTACGTTAATCACTCTTACTACATCCTCTGGCAATGCATTACAGAGCTTAACTATTCTCTGAGTGAAAAATATTTCCTCCTTTTGGTTTTAAAAGTATTACTCTAACTTCATTGAGTGTCCCCTAGTTTTTGTAAATTTTGATGCAGTAAAAAATCAATCCACTTGTACCTATTCTGCACCACTCAGGATTTTGTAGACTTCAGCTTGGAAAGGAGATGGTTGAGGTGACATATGACTGAAGTCTACAAAATCCTGAGTACCTCTTTAGTCTTTCCTCATACGAGAGGATATCCATCCCCTTGGTCATTTTTCTTTGAACTTTTCCTAGTGCTGCTATAGCTTTTTTGAGTTAAGGAGTCCAAAACAAATCAAAAATACAATCTAGCTAAAGTAAAGGCTATTATAAAACAGCGTAACAACTTACATGATACCAAGGGCAAGCAAGGATCCAAAGTGGTGAACTGGGTTAGAAACTGGCTGTCAGAAAAACGCCAGAGGGTGGTGGTTAATGGAAGTCGCTCAGAGGAAGGAAAGATGAGTAGTGGAGTCCCTCAGGGTTTGGTGCTGGGGTTGATCCTGTTTATGTTTGTGAGTGACATTGCTGAAGGGTTAGAAGGAAAAGTGTGCCTTTTTGCAGATGATACCAAGATTTGTAACAGAGTAGACACCAAAGAAGGAGTGGAAAATATGAAAAAGGATCTGCAAAAGTTAGAGGAATGGTCTAATGCCTGGCAACTAAAATTCAGTGCAAAGAAATGCAGATTAATGCATTTGGGGATTAATAATCAGAAGGAACCATATATGCTGGGAGGTGAGAAGCTGATATGCACGGACGGGGAGAGGGACCTTGGGGTGATAGTGTCCGAAGATCTAAAGGTGAAAAACAGTGTGACAAGGCAGTGGCTGCTGCCAGAAGGATTCTGGGCTGTATAAAGAGAGGCGTAGTCAGTAGAAGGAAGAAGGTGTTGGTGCCCCTGTACAGGTCATTGGTGAGGCCCCACTTGGAGTATTGTGTTCAGTTTTGGAGACCGTATCTGGCGAAGGACGTAAGAAGACTTGAAGCGGTCCAGAAGAGGGCGATGAAAATGATAGGAGGCTTGCACCAGAAGACGTATGAGGAGAGACTGGAAGCCCTGAATATGTATACCCTAGAGCAGTGGTTCCCAAACCTGTCCTAGGGGACCCCCAGCCAGTCAGGTTTTCAAGATATCCCTAATGAATATGCATGAGAGAGATTTGCATACCTGTCACTTCCATTATATGCAAATCTCTCTTATGCATATTCATTAGGGCTATCTTGAAAACCTGACTGGCTGGGGGTCCCCCAGAACAGGTTTGGGAACCACTGCCCTAGAGGAAAGGAGGGACAGGGGAGATATGATTCAGACGTTCAAATACTTGAAGGGTATTAACGTAGAACAAAATCTTTTCCAGAGAACATAATTTAAAGCTGAGGGGTGGTAGATTCAAGAGCAATGTTAGGAAATTCTACTTTATGGAGAGGGTGGTGGATGCTTGAAATGCGCTCCGAGAGAGGTGGTGGAGAGGAAAACGGTGACTGAGTTCAAAGAAGCGTGGGATGAACACAGAGGATCTAGAACCAGAAAATAATATTAAATATTGAACTAAGGCCAGTACTAGGCAGACTTGCATGGTCTGTGTCTGTATATGGCCGTTTGGGGGAGGATGGACTGGAGAGGGCTTCAATGGCTGGGAGGGAGTAGATGGGCTGGAGTAGGTTTTAACGGAGATTTCGGCAATTGGAACCCAAGCACAGTACTGGGTAGAGCTTTGGATTCTTGCCCAGAAATAGCTAAGAAGAAAAAATTTAAATTGAATCAGGTTGGGCAGACTGGATAGACCATTCGGGTCTTTATCTGCTGTCATCTACTATGTTACTATGTTTTACAAGACTTGCACATTGGTCAGCTCATTCCTCAGTACCGAACACTCAAAGGTGACATGAACAAGGGAAAGAATGCAAAAATAAATAGGTCTTCAATACTTTTTTTTGAATTGCTGTAAAGATGCACTAAAATGAACATATCCTGACAGACTGTTCCACAAACGTAGGCCAGCAACAGGAAAAGTACATGACATTGTGTCCACTTATTGCACTATACACAAATCTGGCACTGCCAGTTGTCTCTGCCACAGATCGCAAGCTGCACGCTGGCATATGCAACTGAATTAGATGTTGTAAACAAGCAGAAGCCAACATATACAGACACTGATACATTTACACAAGGACTTTAAGTTGTATATGGAAATCCACCGGCAGCCACTGAAGCTACCTCAACCTTGCTGAAATATGATCAAATTGGCAGCGGCTCAAAATCATCCTGGCTGCCAAGTTTTGAATGATCTGCAGTGCTTTCGATTTCATTTTTCCCATCCCCCCCAAAATGGAGCATGTTACAACAATCTGGTCTATTAAACACTAAAGCCTGTACCACAATCCTAAACTCAAAAGCTGGGAGCATCGATTTCAATCTCATCAATATTCTCAGTTGATAAAACGATGACTGCATAACATGTCCAACTTGTTCATTCCAAGACAGCCTAGAATCAATCAATACATCCAGTTTCCTAACCATCTGTCTTAGCTAAAGCTTTTCCCCTGCAAACTTGCACATAGGCTCACGCCATGGAGACCCATTTCTACCAGTCACCAAAATGGCTGCAATCATCATCCCCACAGAAACTCAGGACACCCTTTATAGAATATCGGTCCACAGTGATTTTTTTTTTTTTTCTGGCTCTCAAATTTGGGCACTATTTACTGAATCCAGCTGTGCACCAATGTTACAGAATATTGCTTGCTGTGTCTTCTCCTAGGACTCCTTGTACTCCTTGTACACCTGTGTGTGCGGGTCACCGGACTGGATGGACCAAAGGTCTGATTCGGTGAGGGCATTTCTTATGTTCTTATGTAAGCTGCGTTAGCAATTTTAGCGCGCGCTAACTCCACGCTACGCGGAAAATATTAACACCAGCTCTATGGAGGCATTAGCGTCTAGTGCACGCAGCAATGTAACAGCCCAGTTGTATGAGCAGTTCTTAAAATAAAGCTTCAACAATTCAAAGATTGTGGAACGTTGTGTTCTCCACTCACTGTAGTAACCACCAAAAAACTGAGACAAGTAAAAGTCAAAAACAATTATATATGATATATCCAATAGTGGAGATAGAGCCTCAAACACCCACAATACGCTGGTGTTTTTGCTGGAGTAATGAATATCATCACAGTCTCTATAAAAGTGGTCTCAAACTCACGGCCCGGGAACAACATGTGGCCCTCCAGGTACTATTTTGAGGCCCTTGGTATGTTTATCATAATCATAAACGCAAAATAAAAGTTTCTTCATCATATGTCTCTTTAGCTATAAATTACAATATTATTATTAAGACTTAGCCAAAAGGAAAGATTTATAAACTATAAAGAGTTTTACTTCATGCAAAATTTTCATTTCTCTAATAAGACATTAACTGCTTTTCTCTGCGGCCCTCCAAGTACCTACAAATCCAAAATGTGGCCCTGCAAAGGGTTTGAGTTTGAGACCACTGCTCTATAATCTTCCACTAGAATTGTGCCGTAATGTTTAATAAACTGAACTACAGTAGAATTAGATGAAGCACTACTTAGCTTTTGACCTGACGGGAGCTCTTGTCGTTTCACTTTTGAAAACTTCATCTGGGGTTTAAAGTTGTTTTAAGTCTTCATATTATTGTTCACAGCACATTAGCATAGACACCAGCTTTTAATAGATACCAATATAATATGCAGGAGTAAGAGAGAAACATCAATATCCTCCCCCCTTCCCCCCCCCCCCTTTAAGATTGTCAGCGATTTTCAGTCCAGCATTTTTGGGATCGTTTCTCATTATAAGAAATACTTTTTCGTACATTTTTTCAGCTGGGTTCGCATTGACAAGCTTCAATATCCCATAGGGCCACACTTGACATTTGTCCATTTGACATCTGTCAATTTGAATAATTAATTATGTTGTTTGTGACGTCAGACGAAACAATAGTAAGTTTGTTGCTCACATGAGGACCATTTCTCTTCGCCGACAGTTATGGCTTTTGGTGCTAATTCTGTGCTGATACATTTTGGCCTTATTTTTAAAGGAGTGAGTCCCTTGCCCTGACGCAGCTATACCGCGAAACACCAGCTAGCTATCGTCGGCAGTAAACCGGGGCACAGCAGAGACGACACTCAGTGAATGAGATCAACAGAGACTTGAACGATTCGACTTGAGCAAGATAAGTTTATTTACTTTATTACTTTATTAAGCTACAATTGAAGTGAAAGCAAACATTGCCAGCTCACAAAATTTAAACTGATACATTGATACAGATAATTTCAAGTGCTAAATTAATTTGTTACTTTGTGTGTTGTTGAAACATATGAAAGACTTGTTCATTTACTATCGTTTTAAAGCGGGAGGTTTTCCAGCCGATGAGGTGGTTTCCCTCTCTAGTATGCTTGTTCAGTCTAGTACAGTGAACATAAGAACATAAGAAGTTGCCTCCGCTGGGTCAGACCAGAGGTCCATCCCGCCCAGCGATCCGCTCCCGCGGCGGCCCTTCAGGCCTATCACCTGTGTAGTGGTCCCTGACTGTTCCTATAACCTACCTCAACTCCTATCTGTACCCCTCAATCCCTTTATCCTCTAGGAACCTATCCAAACCTTCTTTGAAGCCCTGTAACGTGCTCTGGCCTATCACGGCCTCCGGAAGCGCGTTCCATGTGTCCACCACCCTCTGGGTAAAAAAGAACTTCCTAGCGTTTGTTTTAAACTTGCCCCCTTTTAATTTCTCTTTGTGTCTCAAACTTTCTCAAGCTGGGCAACACTAAAGGTAGTGGCCACGGCTTAAGGCACCCAGAAGTGCGTGGACATCACCATGATTACATCATGCAAATGTATGACATCATAACGTTGATGTCCGTGGCGCGCATGTGCAGAGGCCCTCCAGATGGACCCTGAGACGCCAGTAGGGGGTGCCAGCAGGGAAGAGGGCCGGAGAGAACGAGAGGCACTGGCGCCAGCTGATTGCCTACAGCAGTGTTTCTCAAATACTTCAAGCTAAGTACCCCCCTAAATCTAACAAATATCAACTGAGTACCCCAACCACAGACCTCCCTAAGCCTACCCAAGATCCCAACCCCTTTATTAATTGTAACGCAATTTTTTCCATTAATTTTTCATATACACACAAATATACACAGCAGATATAAATTTTCAAAACTGACACATTTCAATCATTATATTGAAAATAAAATCATTTTACCTACCGGCGATCCTCTGCAGGCTGCTGTAATTAGTTTTAAAGGTGAGACCGGGAGGCCAGGGGGGAAGCCAGAGAGCATTTCGGCCTCAAGTCAGTGCGCTGGTCAAAAATTGTTTTTACAAGATTAGGATGATTAGATCTTTGGTTCCCCTCCTTGACATAAATTCTCTTAATGTGTTAACTCATTCTCTCCTAAATGGATTACTGTAATTCATTATTAAAAGGGATATGCCTAAAAGATATAAAACGTCTTCAACTTATACAAAACACAGCTATTAAAATTATTTCAGGCTCAAAAAAAATGTGATCACGTCACTCCTTTGTTACAAAAAGCCCACTGTTTACCTGTTCTACATAGGGTTATATATAAAATTGCCCTCTTGAACTTTAAAACTATGCAAACTAATGCCCCGGCATTTATAGATAGACTACTGATCCCCTATGACCCTCCCAGAATCTTAAGATCAACCTCACAGTATTCCCTTAATGTCCCATCCTTAAAGATAATTGGTACTCGTCGTACCCTTTTTTTTCCAGTCACCGCCCCTTCAATTTGGAACTCTCTCCCTCTATACCTTAGAGCCGAACAAAACTTGCAGAAATTCAAAAGCAGCCTAAAGTGCTTGTTCTTTAAAGATGCCTATAACTGATATTTACACATGTATCTACTCCAGCAATTTTTAACTTTTTCCCTTTTCCTATTGTATTTTCCTTTTATGTATTCTTTCTATAAAATTGTAGTTCTTCCCTCCTTTCCCATTGTTCTCAAGTCATAAATATGTTTGTTTGGTTCATGTATGTCTAATAATCAGTTCATGTATGCCTAATATTTTAAAATTGTTTGTCCCCTAGCTATTTTTAAATACTTTGTACAACGCTTTGTATTTTTGGATAAGCGTTCAATCAAAATTAAATAAACTATGACACTATGAATACTAGAGATAAGGGGAAAACATTCAGGCCTTTGGCAAATCGTGCAGTGCTGGAGCTGTACCGCGTAGGGAAGTCAGCTGACAGGCACCTCTCTTCCTCCTCAGTGTGCCGTGGTATACTTGGAATCTCAGGAGGCACACAGTTTGAGATACACTGGTCTAGTACTGTGTTCTTCAGCCACCGGTCCATGGACCTGTGCCGGAACACAGAAATTTCCTGCCGGGCCACAGGGCTGGCAAGTGCATCTGGTCCAAAACAGTGTTCTTCAACCGCCGATCCACTATGCGATCGATGCAGCGTTATCTTCAAGCCAGCTCCCTCTTCCTCACTGATTCAGTGCACAAAGCCACGGGCAGTGGCTCCTAAGTGCATTCTGCGCCTGAACCGGAAGCCTTCTCTCTGATGTCGCAACTCCCTCCAAC
Organism: Geotrypetes seraphini; assembly: GCF_902459505.1. Classification (NCBI taxonomy): domain Eukaryota; kingdom Metazoa; phylum Chordata; class Amphibia; order Gymnophiona; family Dermophiidae; genus Geotrypetes; species Geotrypetes seraphini. The sequence continues at coordinate 265,728,939 of NC_047085.1, read as the reverse complement.
TTAGGAATCAAGGAAACTCTTATATCTTGGCATCCCAAGTCCTGTAAATTTTCTTCACACTTCTACCTCTAACCCTCTGTTGTAGTTCCTTCCTATTTCTCCTACTGTAAACCGCGTCGAGCTCTACGAACATGGAGATGATGCGGTATACAAACCTAAGGATTAGATTAGATTAGATCCCCGAATTCTGGTCATGTGACCCCCTATTGGTACAAAAAAAAATGTATACCTAACTATTCCTCCTCTCAGTCCACGCCTCTCTCACTCCTCCCCTACGAGAGGAGCCCAAGCAGTCCAGAAACAGAGAATTCTTCATGAACTTTCTTCCTCCAGCTCTGAGATCCTTATCACTTTGCAGATGCTAATTAGTGGTTTTACAATTCTGTGCATCTTCAGGATGGCATCCTTGTATGCTAAAAGTTGGCAAAGGTGACCTTTCAACAATCCAGCTGCTTGGTTCCCATAACTCGGTTCAGAGACAGGGAGCAAATGTTTTGGTACCAAGTTTTCTCATCTCGCTACACCCACATCATCCTGCAGGGATCCTTGCTCATTATAAATGTTGTATGGCTTTCCAGGGTGCCTGGCATATGAAGTCATACAGCACTAATGACAGTTCAGCAGAACCTTGGAGAAATATCCTCCCAGCAGGGAATGGAGACAAAAACTTTGTAGCAGAGGTCAGCTGGGTTAGCATTGCAAAGGATACATGTGTTCACAGACAGAAAGGTACAGGCTGGGCCTGGCTATGGGAAAATATAGGTCTGTAGTGCCCAGCATACACAAGTGAGGCCAGTATGTTCAGATGATCCATCTGTATGTCCAGGTTATCCATCTCAATGTGCAGGAGATCTATTTGCATGTAGTGCTTTCAATGCATATTCATTGGGGAAATCCTGAACACCCGACTGGCATACGGCTCTCGAGGACCGGAGTTCCCTACCCCTGGATTAGGCAATCCCTTTCCTAGCAGAATTTCCATAATGACAAAGGCTTAGGACAAGGGTAGGCAATTCCGGTCCTCGAGAGCTGGAGCCAGGTCAGGTTTTCAGGATATCCACAATAAATATGCATGAGATAGATTTGCATATCAAGGAGGCAGTGCATGCAAATCCATCTCATGCATATTCATGGTGGAGATCCTGAAAACCTGATCTGGCTCCGGCTCTTGAGGACCGGAATTGCCTACCCCTGGCTTAGGAGATCACCATGTCTGTCAGTCTGTGCAGGTGTAGATCCCTAATAATTTTTGTATTATGCACACCAATTTTTAAGACATGTCAGGAGGTCCAAGAGAAGATCTCTGCCCTGATTGTGGCTAACCAGACAGACCACTACTGGGCACACTTCTAAAGTCTGTGCCCTGAAAACAGCAAAGACAAATAAAGTATGTATATGTAGTATCACATCATACTTTATGAATTTACCATGTTGGCCAGACTGGATGAATTATTCAGGGTTTTATCTGCCGTCATCTACTATGTTACTATGAGAATCTTTTTCGAAAAAGAAAACCATCTAAAAAGTGGCAGATGCCAAAAAAGTACAAAAGACCTTCAAGTTCTGGGTGATTCTACTTTAATGATGACACAGGCCGTGGTTCAGCACCTCTGCCCACGTCAGGGTTCAAAAAGACTTGCTGTTCAGTATAAAAGATCCAAGTTCTGAAGTTATATAAAAAATCTTTGCCCAAACTGGTGAGAAAGGAACATGCTTAGTCTGTCGACCTGGCATGACAAAAATGAAAATACACGCGTGCATACTGCTGTGCTATTCAATCAAACTATCAGACTCATTTTCAAAAAAAAGAAAAACATCCAAAAAGTGTAATAAAGGGACAGATGGACAATTTACTCACCAATCCCTTCCAATTCACTATTTTCGAAACCCACTTTCTAGCCGATTTCTATAGTGGTTGCCTGCAGTGTGTCTAAATCTGAAGGGGGCATGTTGAAGGCATGTTTTGCACAATTGGTGGTTTAAAGGCAATTTGAAGAGTGGCAGTTTGCTTGAGCCCTGCATGTCCCTGAGGCAGAAAATGAAACGAGGCTCTCGTCAGACTTATTAGAAGCCAGCAGCAGATAAGTTTTTGAAATATCACACTCTGAATAGGAGTGTCTTGAATTGTGGAATTAATTTTGTGTCTTTATCAGTCACGTTTACAGAGTGGGCATATAATTGGAATTTGACACAGCATGGATGGACCCTGAGATATTGTGAAACATTTTTGATTAACATTTTGCAGTGTAATAATTAGCATGAGAGCAACTCAAAACTATTTTGAGGAGAAAAGTAGTGTTCAAAATACCATATCACATGAGTAGAAACTGATGAACACCATTAATTGCAAAATGGTGAAATTTTTATAAATGAAGAAAAAAGCACCGTTTTGCTGTTAATGGAAGTCTTTATTTTTGTAATTTGCACACAATTTGAAGAAAATAAAAAATAATACAGAAAAAAAAATATTAAATTCATAACAAACACACACAAGCTTTTTCTGACCCATGATAAGAAGTTATGCCCTAATGTGTTGTGCTGACACTAATCCCCTCCTTTTACAAAACCGCAATAGCAGTTTTTAGTGCAGGCCGGTGCGTTGAATGCGCTACTCCCAATGCTCATAGGAACTCTATGAGGGTCAGGAGCAGCGCAGAGCATTCAGCGCCCCAGCCTGCACTAAAAACTGCTCTCGCGGTTTTGTAAAAGGAGGTGGGGGGAAGGCATAGTACAACAAAAAGAATCTTGAGATCTTTTCCTCGTTCACTTAACATCATTTGATGGTGTTCATCAGTTTTTTTTTGGGGGGGGTTGTCTCTCACCACATGCAGGACACAGATCTTACAAGTCTCTCCAGCATTGGGCATCATTCTCCCATTCTTGATTTTGTCACTCTTTGTCTCTATTTGCAGGACAGACCACTCAAGTCTACAGCATCGGCCTCAGCTCCCACTATTCTTGGTCAGTGGTCGGGCCCAGTCATACTCTGATTCTTCCCTCTCTCCTTAAAGAATGACATGGAGATGGTTTCCCATGCTTATCCGCGGGGACAGGAACAGTGATGGATTTTGTCAAAGTGTCATTCTCTGCTTGTAGCCTTAAGCAAATGCTAGATACTTCCTGCTTTGGTTTTATAGGTTAAGAGTTGCATGTGAGCACTGCTGTTTGTGCTTCTGCTGTATCCCATTTGCAGATCGCCTGCCTCTCTTTTCATCCCCTGTTAGCTGGGAAATTCAGTGACAGTAACGATGACTGGCTAGTTCAGCAGGGTTTAACTGAACAGGAGCTTCTTTGGAATTTATACCCCATAAAATGGACAATCCTATCTACCCTAAAAAAAGGAGAAATGATAAATTTATTCATTCATTTAATTTTCTATACCATTCTCCCAGAAGAGCTCAGAACGGTTTACATGAATTTTCCGCTATAGAAATAATGAATAGTAGTAGTACTCAAGCATTTTGTCCTGTCTGTCCCAGTGGGCTCACACTCTTATCTAATGTACCTGGGGCAATGGGATTAAGGGATCCTTTTACAAAGCTGCGCTAGCGGTTTTAGCGTGCGCTAAATTGCTGTGCGCGCTAGACGCTAACGCCAGCATTGAGCTGGCGTTAGTTCTAGCCGCATAGTGCGGGTTTAGCGCAAGCTAAAATTCTGCGCACGCTAAAAACGCTATCGCAGCTTAGTAAAAGGAGCCCTAAGTGACTTGCCCAGGGTGCTGAGGCTGTAGCTTTAACCACTGCGCCACATTTCCCCATTCATACTCTGGTTCTGGTAAAAGGAAATTATATTTCATTTATTCTATACAATATCTTCCTGTAAAACCTCTCATAGACCTCCCTACCATTCCTCACACTATTTTTGTTTTTAAAATTATGTATGTAATGTTGTAATCCGCCTTATATGAAGGCAGAATATAAATAATAAACTATAAGCAAAGCCTGGTGTAGCAGGCTTCACTCCTTGGACTCCTTCCTGCAAGCATAGAGGTGTTGCTCAGAGAGAGAACCCACCCTTATACTGCAGTGGTAAACAGTTTACTCAGCCTGGAGATCATAAGATCACACAAGACCAGAAGGAAGTGCCAGCTGGTGTGTTTTGAAAATGTTTGCATGCCGGTACAAAGAGAGATTGCACAGTGGAGGAAGCACAGAAGTAGGGGATCCCTCCATTTAGGCTAGTTGAGGTGGGGAGAGATTTGGGGATTGAAGCCAAGGAGGCAAAAAGGACTCGTTATGGACTAACTGGGTCCGCTACTCTCAGCATCGCTTGTATGTGGTTAGCACTTTACACCAGAATTTTTTGAAGCTCTGGAGCACTTCCCACTCATATGAAAATAAGAACTGTGATGTGACAAAGTATATTATGCATGCTATAACTCAGCACTGACTTGGCACATTCATATTCTGCATACTCCTGGGACTACTAGTAGAATCCGTACAAACCTATTCTTTTCCTAGCGACTAGTGAAAAAAAGTCTCTCCATTAGAGAATGGAGGAGATATGTACAGTATATGTTGCTGTCCATCTGTGGCTTGTAGCAGTACTGAATGCAAGGAATCAGCTGATAGGGGAATGAAATAGTTAACTGAAGCATCAAAAAAGGGGGGTAAAAATAAACAAGTGGTATTCAAATAAAGCTGAGCTGTGATCATAGAGCTTAACCAAGGACCAGAGAAAAACACTTGCTTGCTAGCAGGTACAGGGTGACAGGAAAATATGAACAGAGTGACAAAGAAAAAGAGAGTCAAGGTCATATTCAGTGACAGAGACACATACATAAAGCAAGAAATACACCTACATACACTGCACAAAGAAAGCAAACACAGAGCAACATCCAAAGACAGACTGGACCATTCCTAAGAGAAGGAGACAGTCTGACCATCCATAAGAGGAGGAGGCAGAGTGGTGGAGTGAGAGAAATACCGAAAGAGGGAGAGTGATCACTGTGGATTATTTATCAGAAATTTGAGGGTCTGTCCTAAAAGAAACATTGGAATTCTCCTTTCTTCTTTCCCCCGAAGGCTCATGATGGAAAGTGCTCCTGTCCTGGAGAGCAGGTTCTATTCAGTACAAATTCTAAACAAGCCGTTGTCCCAGAAGCTGCAGTGCTAACTAAGGTAAGTACAATCTGTAACCCAGCCCAGCAATGTGGGCTGCTGAAGCAGAACTTGGATTGGTACGTGCAGGATCTGTTTGCATCACCCGCACCGCCTTGGAACAAAACTTGTGCGACCGGATGGCAGTGTGTGTCGTGTGTTTGCACCAAAGGCACGGGTGCCTGTAGAATGCTTGTCCTCATTTTTGTGTAGCATGATTTGTACATTTCTGTGGTTGGATGAGTTTCTGTAAAAAATTTTTGCCTAAGCAGCTGTGTGTTTGCCCTCATTCTGAGTTTCACCTGTTTACATTCCTAGGTGTGTCGTTAGAGACTTTGCTTGTATAGATGTTGCTATTTTACTCCAATGGGGAAATCATGTAGTCATTTATCTGCATGCACCCTTGTGTGTTCATACCACAGCCTGTGTTATGGTTAGGGGAGCGGCCCACATCCACCTGAGCCTCTGTGATATGTAACATGTTTTGTGCACACGCAGAACATGTGCTTTTGAACAGGTGAGGGAACAATGGTCATATCTTTTTCCATTGTGACGTATTTGTACATATGCTGTGTGTTTAGTGAAGGAGTTCTCAACCCCGTCCTTGGGGACACACTGAGCTAATCAGGTTTTCAGGATATTCACAATGCGTGCAAATCTCTCTCATGCATATTCATTGTGCATAAGCCGAAAATCTGACTGGCTTAGTGTGTCCCGAAGACTGGGTTGAGAACTCCTTGGTTAGTGCAAGTGAGGTAATACCGGGGGGGGGGGGGGGGGGGGTGAAACAAACTGCTCTTTTGAGTCAAGCTGGGAATCTGTAAGACTAAGAGGAAAATGGAGCACTGAAAGCAGCCTCTTCCTTGGTACTCTTTTCTCCAGTAACTGCCCCAGTCAGCTGTGAATGGAATGCATGGAAATCTGTCTATCTGCTTTGCATTTCTCTGTGTGCTGCTTGGGTTGGGATGAGTACATGATTGGACTATTGGAAATGCCCTGATGTCCATATGCATAGCGTGGAGATATTTTGCCCGTGAATGTGAACATTTCACATGTTTACATGTAATTCAGCTTGCACCTATGCATAAAGAAGATGGATGATACCTTAGATACATACAGTTACCAAAATATGGGCTGGGTTTAGCTCAGTCCTGTTACAATAGTCGCTCAAGGTGAGTCACATTCAGGTACAGGAGGTTTTCCGCTGTCCCTGGAGGGCTTACAGCAGGGCTTACAGCAGTGTATCACAAACTGTGTGCTGTGGTGAGATTCTGGGTGAACTGTGAGACACCGGCGAGGATGCTTGCAGGATGTGCCTCTTGTAGCGAGAGGCATGTAATGTAGGCAGTCAGCCGGCGCCTCTTCTTCTCTCTGCACCTCTTCTCCTCCAGCACCCCCCACTGGTGTAGTACTAGCAGGCTCAGGGCCCTGTCTAGAAGGCCTCCACGAATGCACATTACATCATCATATCGAAGTCCACGCATTTCAGGATGCCCCGCCCCAGCCCCATGTTTAATGTGTCTTCAAAAAGTTTGCAGGGCACTGGCTTATAGTTATAAGTGTTCCCTCTAAGCCAGTGATTCCCTACGGGGGCGCTGAGAAGTCTAAGGGGGGCATTTTGTGTTAAAGTCATATTGAGGGGGTGCTGAGGACCAGCTGGCAATTGGCGAATCCAATGGCCACTGATGGCAGCACTGCCCCAAAGCTTCTCCTCTGACGCAAGCTGCCCAGGTGGAAACAGGAGGAGAAGCTTTAGGGCAGTCGCACGGGACTTGGTGAGAATGTTGCCACGTCTGGATACCTCAGAAAGAGAAAAATGAAGAGCGCCCACAAAGATGGGAAAGGGAGGAAGGTGGCCCGATGAGGGGAAGAGTTTGAGTGGCACTGAAGGGAAGTGGAGGGAGATGGGGAAGGGTATCAGATGCTGAAAGGAAGTGAGGGGAGAGAGAGGGAAGCAGACACTGAAAGGAAGTATGTACAATATAGGTTACCCAAGGGGGCACTATCGAATCATTCACTGAAAAAGTGGACTCTGATTCAAAAAAGGTTGGGAACCTATGCTCTAAGCTGAGTATGAGTCCTCCACCTACAGTCCTGCCTGTGTGGGGTGCTGTTTCATTATCACATTTTCATTGGTGAAGGACAGGCAAGTCTATAGGACTCCAGGGAACCAGCCTGTCCCTAAGAATTCAATGCACCACCCCCCACTGGCAACAATGCAATTGAAGGACTTCCGCTCAGCTTACAGGGAACAATATTCAGCCCACAGCTAGTGTTTAAAACAATGACAACCACGGTGAAAATAACACTGCATATTCAGCACTAGTATCTGGGAACCAGCTACTGCTATCCTGTAGGTGGTGATTTTCAGACCAGTGGGTAGTAAGGGGAGGTGGAGCACTCTGGGCGCCATTTTAGCTGGGGTGAACTGCCAACATCTCTCCTACCTCCCCCCAGCGACGGGAGGTGTCTCTTAAATGCATTTACCCCCTTAATACCTCTTCTAGTCTTGCTAACAATGAGCAAGAACTCCTCCCCACTGCTCACACCAACTTCAGCCCTCCATCTGTCATCACTTCCTGTTTGCGGAACCAGGAAATTATGTCAGACAGAAAGCTCAGCTGGCACAATCAGCGGGTAGAAGATCCTACTCACTGCCGATAAAGAGAGAAGACTCAAAAAGGTAGGGGAAGAGGAATGGAGGGGAAGAATGCATCTAAGAGACCTCCCCCACTACTGGGGGGCGCACAGCGCAGTGATGCTAGATGCCTCCACCCCAAGCGAAGGCTTCCTTCACTATGCCACTGATTCAGACCACTAACCAGATGAAGTTAGTAAATTCTTGTTAATAGTCTGAATAGCACGGTTAACCAGATTACCTCTGGCTATGCCCAAAGATCACCCTGGAATCTGTCTTTATCTGCTAAGTCTATTCCCTTCAGTAAGAAAAAAAGACAGAAATAAAGAGGGGGGCAGGGGGAGAGAGAAAGACAGAAAGAAAGAGGGGGAAGGGGAGAGAGAAAGAAAGAGAGACAGAAAGAAAAGGGGAGGGGGCAGAAATAAAAAAATATTGGATTTACAGAAGCAGGAAGTGCAACCAGAGACTCATGAAATCTCCAGACAAAAAGGTAGGAAGAATGATTTTATTTTCAATTTAGTGATCAAAATGTGTCCGTTATGAGAATTTATATCTGCTGTCTATATTTTGCACTATGGCCCCCTTTTACTAAACTGCAATAGTGGTTTTTTAGTGAAGGGACCCTATGAGCGTCAAGAGTAGTGTGGGTCATTCAGCGGTTTAGTAAAAGAGGAAGGGGTATATTTGTCTATTTTTGTTTATTCTCACCCGCCTTTATCCAAGGCGAGTTACATAGTAACAAACAAAATAAAAAATTTACATTTATCGTACAAAACACTTCAGAAACACACTATAACAAATTACATGCTTACATATCAAATCAAATTACATATAGTTGTTATTGAGATGACATTGCATATTTTAAAGTCATCTGCCTTGACCTCTTTGGAAAAAAAATCCAAATATAAATTATAATTAACATTTTCTCTGCATACAGGTGTGCTTTGTGTTTTTTAAAATATTATTGTTGGTAGATCATTTGGTTACTTTAAAAGTAGCTCGCAAGCCAAGAAAGTGTGGGCACCCCTGGATTAGATAAAATAAAAAGTAACTGACACACACAGAGCTCTGCTAATGCACCTCAGGCCTGACCTGCAGTACTTTCTACTATTCCAATAAAAGGGACCTCCACACAAAACTCTGCCACAGAAATCCCCTTCCCACCCTCCACAACATACACATGTGGCTCTTTGAATACCCCTCATTTATTAGGATAGATGAAGTTAACGCTCCTCTTTCCCTCTGTGAGAGAAGGGCACAAGAAGATATTTACCTGTTCTTATTGTTGGTATTGATTACTTGGATATTTGAACTATGTTTGGTGTATTTCTCGATGACGGTGATGTATTACAGTATTATTTTGCTATTGTTAGTCCCTTTGAGTCTGGGGGGGGGGGCGTACAATATATGAACATGCTATAATATGTAATCTCCAGCATTTTCTAATTATAACCAATGGACTTCAGCCCAATGATTTCTCCACCACTTTGTTGCCATGAGAATTGGAGTCTATTGCAGAATATATATTATTCCATCACAAGTTAAAAGAAACTTGCTGTTTTGTTACCATTAGGGAGAATATTCTGTATAGTGTTTTTGCAGTATTGTGTGGTGAATGTAGGAATTGGAATATTTTTAATGTATGAAACTAGCTGTTGCCCTCTGTACAATCCAATAGTTGCAAACATGGATTATATGTCTTTAAAGGGAATGAAAACAAAATATAACCTAAAGTACATTCTCTAGCTGGAACAATAGGATATTGTACTAATGGCTAGAGTTCAGCCACATGGATCTTTTGCTCATGTTTTATTAGTTCATTTTGTCACACATCCTCCTAATCTAGGCAGAATTAACTATACCTAATTAACTATATATTAACTATAGTTTAAATTTGCCTCCTTCTGCTTCAAAGCACTACACGGACTTGCCCCTAAATATATAACTGACCTTTTCATCTTCTCAGCCAATAGACACAAGAGAAGCTCACATTCCAACTTCGTTTCCCCCCAGTGAGAGGTTGTAAACTGAAAAAACACCACGAACATCTTCTCTCGCACCAAGCAGCATCATGGGGTAAAGACCTAGAACAATTGCTTTCGCCCACTACTTATGAGGAATTTAGGAAACGTCTGAAAACACACCTGTTCCTAAAGTATCTAGACTACTTCTCTCTCCCCTCTATAGCGATTAACTTGTTCTATTGATCACTCTCTCCTCAAAAATGGATTTCCTGTCCTATTAACCCTCTTTCTTCCTCCCCTCTTAAAGTCAATCAATTTGTACCTTTGCAAACCGCATAGAACTTCACGGTATTGCGGTATATAAGCTGTTATTATTATTATTATTATTATTATACCTGGGTACAAATTATATTGCAAGGATAGAGTAGATCAAATTGTAGGGGGATTGCGCTATGTTAAAGAGGGAATTTAATCAAATAAAATAAACATTCTGCATGACATAAATAGCAGTGTAGAATCCTAATGGATAGAAATTCCATGTGTGAAAGGAAGGAACATAAAGTTAGGGTTATACCACCATGCCCCGGGACAAAATGAGCAGACAGATGAAGAAATGTTTTCAGAGATTAGGAAAGCTGAAAAATGGGCAACACTATAATAATGGGTGATTTCCATTACTCAAAATATCTAAGGAAAGAACATATATAATCATAAAGTTTCTCAGACTTATGTCCTATCAGTAACCAAAGGGAACCCCCAAGACACTGCAAGGTCCACCCATTGCACTAAACCCATACACACTGTGTACAAACCCACTCATACAACCACACACAAAAAAACAAAGAAAAAAGTGGAGAAATTGCCTCAGTACAGCTTCATATGGCAAAAAACTCCACTTATAGAACAAGAGCAGGTGAAATCATTCAAACACACACCAGTGTTTGTATGAGTTGTAGTTTCAGTAGATGGTGGGCCTCGACTGCTGGTGATGCAGGATGACTTTATCCCCTGACACAGCATAGCGAAACAGAGATTTACCCGACGGGCACAATTGGCTGCGGGGGCCGGGTGGGCTAATACCTTTTTGGGTGCTTGGAAGTCAGCCTGGATACCGTCTGCAGCTAAGTTTTCAAGTTTTGTTCCTTTAGCTCACTTTTGAAATTGTTTGAGACTTTGTGGATGTACTGCTTTTTTTTGCTCATACATTTGAGTTTTGAAATTGATTGGCATGCAATTACGTAGCCTTGCAACTGTGTAACAACCCGTAACCTGCATCTTTGTAGCAGTCTGTTGCCCTGCAACTCTATAGTAGTCAGTAGCCTGCACAACACCACAGTAGCCTGTAACCTCTTACAACATTGTTTAAGCAGACAGCCAACCAGACAGTCCGCAGCCCATACAGCCTATATAGCCTGACAAATATTTCAACCTGATAAGCCTGTACAACCAGGACAAAGACTATTTACCCCGTAATCTCACACACACCACCCTCTACTCCTCCCACAACACCCTCTTGCTAACTTCCAAACAACAAGCACCTCCCCCCACATGCGCGCCACTATGTTCTGGCCAAACTCTCACCAATGCGCCTCACTGCTCCTACTTTATCTACTCACCATCAAGATCTGCACAGCCAACCCAATATACTCTGCACCCATCCCAGTTCACTACTCCTCATACCGCACAGTAAAATCCAAATTTCATACCTTTACTCACCACACTCCATATGACTACCCAGATACAGGTCCACCCCCTGACACAGGTCCTCCCCCAACCCCAAATCCCCCCTCCCTCACAGATCTACCAAGCCTCACATGAAAAAAACAAAGATCACTGAAAAAACTAGCCTACTCCCACTACCCTCCAACAGACCTCACTAACTACCAGAACCTACAAGGATCTTACCTAAATATAAGATCGATGAGAAACAAATCCATTTTGATCAAAGACTGGTTACTGAAACCAATCCCAACTTTGTTCTACTCACGGAAACCTAGCTGCTATCAGACAAAGATATTATTATCAAAGACTGTCTTCCCCCAGGCTTCAAGATTCTATCCTTAGCCAGAACCTGGGGAAGGTGAGGAGGACTAGCAATAATCTATAGAGACCATCTAAACTGCACCACACTTAACACCAAATCTTCTCCCAACTCAGAAATATTAACCATCTCACTAACTTCAAAGTCATTTGCCTCCTCCCTAACAATCACTTTGTTCTATATCCCACCCAAAAAATGGATCCTAGCCAAAGAGTACTTCGCAGAATGTCTACTAACTAACTCTTTAGCAAGTCCATACAACCTATTATGCGGGGATATCAACATTCACCTAGAGCAAACAGACCAGTCAGATATATCGGGTTTTTGGTCACTTATTTCTCAACTAGGCTACTTCAAACCCCTGCCCATCAAAACCCACCAAAGAGGTCATCAGTTAGACCTGGTGACATTCTCTGCCAAAGAACAAACCAACCCCAAATTCTACTGGAAACAAGATAGCTGGACAGACTCCCTATGGTCTGACCACAAACTATATAGCTTCTCCTTTCACTGCCAACAAAAAACCACCAAAAACAGCAAAAAAAAAAGAAACACCAAAACTCACACCACTAGAGGTAAGATCGACCCGGTCGAATTCTGGTCCCACTATGAAACTATCGCAAAACAAAATGAAGAAACGGATCAACTTATGACCTCCTGGATCAAAGACAGCACAAACATTCTAAATGAAATAGCCCCCATAAAAACCCGTGGAATTAGATCTCCAAATCAGGAGGGAAGGTTCAATTCAGAGCTACTACTAGTAAAGAGGGACCTTAGAAAATCAGAAAGACTATGGATTAAATCTGGAACACAGGAACACAGAGTAGCATGGAGACTCAAACTAAAAAACTACAAAAACCTCACCAAGGAAAAACGAAAAAATTTCTATGCCCACAAAATTGGAAATGTCACAACTAACAGCAGTAACCTCTTTAAACTGGTTAACGACCTCTACAACCTTGAGACACTCACTGATAACCGTGATGATGAATCCACATTAACCGCTAACACCCTAGCAGACTTCTTTAACTCTAAGATTCAGAAATTAAGATCATCGTTAACTGCCCCACCCAACCCCCATGGGGACTTTCCAATTCTCCCAAACACCGACAGGACTAAACCAGACCTAGGGTCCAGAACGGACCTAAGCTGGAATCAATTCACAATTATCGACTGGCATACCTTCAACAAATACTTCAAGAAATATACCAACTCCTTCTGCAGACTGGATACCTGCCCCCCCCAAACATTATGAAAACTGCTCCGATCCACTTCAAAGCCAATATGTTGGCATGGGTAAACCTCCTTCTATCCACAGGTAGTTTCCCAGCAGAACAGGGCCACATTTCGATAACCCCAATCATAAAAAACACGAAAGAACCATCCAATACCCCGTCTAATTACAGACCGATCGCAAGCATTCCGCTATTCACCAAAATAGTTGAAGGGGTGGTAAATGCCTAACTCTCCACATACCTGGAAAAATTCAACATCTTAAACGACAATCAATCAGGCTTTCGCTCTGACCACAGTACCGAAACCATCATAGCCTCTCTACTAGATCACCTACACACACTCTTTAGCCAGGGCTCCAGCGCCTTGATCCTGCAACTCGACCTGCGCAGTGCATTCGACTTAATCGACCACAACATTCTCTTAGACTGCCTTGCATACATCGGCATCTCCGGCCAGGTCCTCAACTGGTTCCACGGGTTCCTACGAAACAGATCATACAGGGTATTTAAGAATGACTCTTCTCATATAACTGGGACAACTCCTGTGGTGTTCCGCAGGGCTCCCCCCTGTCCCCCATCCTGTTTAATGTCTACCTTGCATCCCTGGGAAACCTCCTGCAAAGCCTCAAGCTAAAATTTTTCATCTACGCAGATGACATCACAATAGTCATCCCGCTATCCAGTTTTACACCAGAGTTTCTCACCTTCCTTTCAAGTACACTCAATCAGATAGAACTCTGGATGCTATCCTACAGACTAAAACTAAACCCCGACAAAACAAAATTCTTCCTAGCTACCTCCAAAGACAATATCAAAGACACCACAATTCAAGTAAAAGGATCAACCTTCCCCCTCGAACAAACCTTTAAAATACTGGGAGTCACACTGGACAAACATCTATCCCTGGAGAAACACACTGATATTACAGTTAGGAAAAGTATCTCGGTGCTCTGGAAACTACGCACCATAAAAAAATATTTCGACGACACGCCATTCCGCCTGCTAGTACAATCCTCCATTCTTAGCATACTGGACTACTGTAATATCATTTACTTGAGCTCCACGAAGAAAACCATCAGAAGACTCAGAATGATCCAGAACACCGCTGTCCGCCTCATAATCGGCCTGAAAAAATGGGAACATGTCACCCCTTTTTACCACAAATTTCATTGGCTGCCATTAGAATCCAGAGTCCTATTCAAATTCACCTGTTTTTGTTACAAAACAGTATTTGGTCTATCCCCAAGCTACATCAACCCACACTGCTTCCTGAATCACAGAAACAAGAATTTCCGCAGAATTCAGCTGTTCACCTTCCCCTCCCTAAAACTCTGTCACTCCAATAAATTCCTCGACAAAACCTTCGCCTTCCAGGCTGCCAAACTAAACCCATGGATAGCCCAAATGATCCTCGATGCCCCCACCTACCTCGGCTTTAGAAAATTACTCAAAACTCACCTCTTCCAAGGCCAGGACCCTTAATGCCCCCTCCTCAAAGAACCAAAACCTCGCTCCCCCTATTGTACCACCCTACCCCCCCGACCCACTCTTTCCTACTCCTTCCAAACTCAACTACTCTGTTGCCTGCAACTCTGATCAATTGATACTGAACCGTTTGTAACTCTGTATTAATTGATGTGAACCGCCTAGAACTCCCTGGGTTGCTACAGGGCTGCTACAGTGTTTTTCCCACTGCTGAGAAGTTACCACATGTGTGTTTGTGATTTCACCTGCACTTGTTTTATAAGTGGAGTTTTTTGCCATATGAAGCTGAACTGAGGTATTTTTTCCACTTTTTTCTTTGATTTTTTGTGTGTTGTTGTATGAGTGGGTTTGTACACAGTGTGTGGGTTTAATGCTGTTGGGTGGACCTTGCAGTGTCTTGGGGGGTTCCCTTTGGTTCCTGATAGGACATAAGTCTGAAAAACTTTGTGATTTCAATTACCCCAATATTGACTGGTTAAATGTTACTTCGGGGAGTGCTAGGGAGGTAAAATTCCTAGATGTCATAAATGACTGCTTCTTGGAGCAACTGGTCCGGGAACCGACAAGAGGGGGTGCTATTTTAGATTTGCTCCTTAGTGGAATGCAAGACATAGTACAGGAGTTAACTGTGTTGGGTCCACTGGGATAATAACGTGATAATAATGTGATCAAATTTGAGCTGATACCAGGAGTAACGTCGCAAAAGAAATCTACTGTAGGAGCATTTAATTTTTGAAAGGGCTATTATGATAAAATGAGGAAAATGGTTAAAAAGAAGCTAAAAGGATGAGTTGCAAAGGTTAGGACTATATACCAGGTGTGGATGTTATTTAAAAATACCATTATGGAAGCCCAGACCAGATGTATTCCATGTATCAGCAAAAGTGGAAAGAAGAGGAAACGAGAGCCAGAATGGTTAAAAGGTGACGTGAAAGAGGGTATTAGAGCCAAAAAAACATCCTTTAAAGAATGGAAAAAGGATCCGAATGAAGAAAATAAGAAGGAACACAAGCACTGGCAAGTTAGATGCAAAGCATTGATAAAGGCAGCTAAGAGAGAATATGAAGAGAAACTTGCAAAAGAGGCAAAAACTCATAGCAATTTTTTTAGGTACATCAGAAGCAGAAAACTTGTGAGGGAAACTGTGGTACTGTTGGATGATCAAGGAACAAAAGGGGCGCTCAGGGAGGATAAGGCCATTGCAAAAAGACTGAATGAATTTTTTGCTTTGGTCTTTACAGTAGAAGATGTAAGAGATCTACCTGAACCGGAAATGGTTTTCAAGGGTGATGATGCGGAGGAACTAAAAGAAATCTTGGTGAATCTGGAAGATGTACTAAGCCAAATCAACAAGTTTAAAAGTGATAAATTGCCAGGACCAGATGGTATACATCCCAGGATATTAAAAGAACTAAAAAATGAAATTGCTGACCTGCTGTTAGTGATCTGTAACCTGTTGCTAAAATCATCTGGAGCGCAGGTGGTTTTCTCATCGATCCTCCCAGTTAGAGGCAAGGGAAGAGCCAGAGATGAACGTATCCTGAGGACGAACGAGTGGCTACAGGGATGGTGCCGGGATATGAACTTCGGATTCCTAAACCATGGGGGAGGGCTACAAGGACTTCAGGGACCAGACGGACTCCATCTGACCAGTAGGGGTAAGAACGTCTTCGGACACCGACTAGCCCGCCTGCTTCACAGGGCTTTAAACTAGGTAAGTCAGGGGAGGGTACCCATTCACATATTAGTGCAGAAAGGAATTATCCTGATGAGGTGAGTCGAAACTCCGCTTCCATGTCCAAGGTAAGTACCCACATTGCAAACAGTTCTTTAGGAGTCACACCGACTCGGGTAGGATACGCCTCACAGGGACTTAGCAAACACAAGATATGGAGGGCCATGTATGTCAATGCACACAGTTTAGGTAACAATATTCTAGAATTGGAGGCTGAAATAAGGAATGCCGACCTAGATGTGGTGGCAATATCTGAAACTTGGTTCACGGACTCACATGGGTGGGATATGGCTATACCGGGCTACAATCTACTTCGTCAGGACAGAGAGGGCAGGTTAGGAGGGGGGGGTAGCTCTATATATTAAAGAGGACCACCAGGATCACAGATGTCAAGTACACCGGGGAGTCCCTCTGGGTAAACCTGGCAAGAGGCATAGAAAAATGCCTATATCTAGGTGTGGTATACAGACCCCCAAGACAACTGGAAGACATGGACGCAGAATTAATTGAAGACATAGAGAATATCACTCTACGAGGAGAAGCTGTACTGCTAGGGGACTTCAATATGCCTGATGCAGACTGGAACTCATTTTCAGCGACAACCAGCGGTAGCAGGAGGCTCTTAACCTCCATAAAGGGAGCACGTCTCAAACAAATGGTAACGGAGCCCACTAGGGCCCAGACGATCCTCGACCTGGTACTCACCAACGGGGAAAGCGTCTCAGAGGTTTCAGTAGGAGATAGGCTAGCATCCAGCGACCACAACATAGTATGGTTCAACCTTAGGAAAGGCTTCCCTAAATCAAACACGAAAACAAAGGTACTCAATTTCCGGGGCACAGACTTCGCACGCATGGGAGATTTCGTCCATCGGACGCTGCAGGACCAAGCGGAGACCGATGATGTAGAAGCTAAGTGGTTAACACTGAAATCAACCATACATGAAGTAACTAGCCGCTTCATAAAATCAGTAAATAAACGACAAAGAAACAATAAACCCCAATGGTTCACCGCGGAGATCTCGCACCTCATTAAGGAGAAGAAAAAAGCGTTTCTCTCCTACAAGCGCACGGAGAAAAGAGAGGCAAAGGTAGAATATAGGACCAGGTCTACAGTGGTCAAAATGGCAGTTAGGGAGGCAAAACTTCGAGTGGAAGAAATTCTGGCAAAAAACATTAAAAAGGGGGACAAATCCTTCTTCAGGTATATTAGTGACAAAAAAGGAACACAGGTGGGATAATACGCCTTAGAAGACCGGACGGAAGTTACGTGGAAGCAGATTCCGATAAAGCCGAACTACTGAATGAATACTTCTGCTCAGTCTTCACCTGTGAGGCACCGGGACACGGTCCGCAGTTGAAGGCAACACAAAGCACAGAAGACCCGTTTCAGAATTTTGAGTTCACACCAGGTGAAGTTTACAGTGAACTGGCAAGACTCAAGGTGAACAAAGCCATGGGACCAGACAATTTGCACCCAAGAGTGCTCAGAGAATTGAGCGATGTCCTGGTGAAACCATTGGCTGAGCTATTCAATCTCTCCCTAAGTAAGGGGAAAGTTCCCCTTGACTGGAAATTAGCTAATGTCGTTCCTCTGCATAAAAAGGATTGCAGGGCAGAGGCTGCGAATTATAGACCGGTGAGTCTCACATCAATAGCGTGCAAACTCATGGAAACACTAATTAAAAGCAAATTGGACACGATCTTGAATGAAGGGAATCTTCGGGATCCCAGTCAGCATGGATTCACCAAGGGTAGGTCCCGCCAATCCAATCTCATCAGCTTCTTTGACTGGATAACAAGAAAGTTGGACTTGGGAGAGTCTTTGGACATTGTGATTGGAGGGTGGCCAATGTTACGCCAATTTTTAAAAAGGGCTCCAGGGGAGATCCAGGAAATTACAGACTGGTAAGCCTCACTTCAGTGCCAGGCAAAATGGTAGAAACAATTATAAAAAATAAAATTGTGGAACACGTAGACAAACATGATTTAATGAGACAGAGTCAGCATAGATTCAGCTGAGAGAGATCTTGACTCACCAATTGCTTGACTTCTTTGAAGGTGTGAATAAACATGTGGATAAAGGGGAGCCAGTTGATATAGTATATCTAGATTTTCAGAAAGCTTTTGATAAAGTTTCTCACGAGAGACTCCTGAGAAAATTAGTGTCAAATTAGTGGCAAAGTTCAGTTGTGGATTAGGAATTAGTTATCGGATAGAAAACAGAGGGTAGGGTTAAATGGTCATTTTTCTCAATTGAGGAGAGTAAACAGTGGAGTGCCGCAGGGGTCTGTACTGGGACCGGTGCTATTTAACTTATTTATAAATGATCTGGAAATTGGAATGACGAGTGAGATGATTAAATTTGCAGATGGCACTAAACTGTTCAAAGTTGTTAAAACGCATGCGGATTGTGAAAAATTGCAGGCAGACCTTAGGAAATTGGAAGACTGGGCATCCAAATGGCAGATAAAATTTAATGTGGACAAATGCAAAGTGATGCACATTGGGAAGAATGACCTGAATCACAGTTACTGGATGATAGGGTCCACCTTGGGGATTAGCACCAAAGAAAAGGATGGGTATCATCATAGACAATACGATGAAACATTCCGCCCAATGTGTGGCGGCAGCCCAAAAAGCAAACAGGATGCTAGGAATTATTAAAAAAGGGATGGTTAGCAAGACTAAGAATGTTATAATGCCCCTGTATCGCTCCATGGTGTGACCTCTTCTGGAGTATTGCGTTCAATTCTGGTCTCATCTCAAGAAAGATATAGTGGCGCTAGAAAAGGTTCAAAGAAGAGCAATCAAGATGGTAAAGGGAATGGAACTCCTCTCGTATGAGGAAAGACTAAAACGGTTAGGGCTCTTCAGCTTGGAAAAGAGACAGCTGAGGGGAGATATGGTTGAAGTCTACAAAATCCTGAGTGGAGCAGAATGGGTACAAGTGGATCGATTTTTCACTCCTTCAAAAATTACAAAGACTAGCGGACACTCATAGAAACATAGAAACATAGAAATAGACGGCAGACAAGGGCCCACGGCCCATCCAGTCTGCCCACCTTAATGTCCCTCCCCTACCTTTGCCCTGTGAATAGATCCCATGTGCCGATCCCATTTGGCCTTAAAATCAGGCACGCTGCTGGCCTCAATCACCTGCAGTGGAAGACTATTCCAACGATCAACCACTCTTTCAGTGAAAAAGAATTTCCTGGTGTCACCTCGTAGTTTCCCGCCCCTGATTTTCAACGGATGCCCTCTTGTTGTCGTGGGACCCTTGAAAAAGAAGATATCTTCCTCCGCCTCGATGCGGCCCGTAAGATACTTGAACGTCTCAATCATGTCTCCCCTCTCTCTGCGCTCCTCGAGCGAGTATAGCTGTAATTTGTCAAGCCGTTTTTCGTATGGTAGATCCTTGAGTCCCGAGACCATCCGGGTGGCCATTCTTTGCACCGACTCCAGTCTCAGCACATCCTTGCGATAATGCGGCCTCCAGAATTGCACACAGTATTCCAGGTGGGGCCTCACCATGGATCTATACAATGGCATAATGACTTCCGCCTTACGACTGACGAAACCCCTTCGTATGCAGCCCATGATTTGTCTTGCCTTGGACGAAGCCTGCTCCACTTGATTGGCAGACTTCATGTCCTCACTGACGATTACCCCCAAGTCTCGTTCTGCTACCGTTTTTGCTAGGATCTCGCCATTAAGGGTATAAGACTTGCATGGATTCTGGCTGCCCAGGTGCATAACTTTGCATTTTTTGGCATTGAAGTTGAGTTGCCATGTCCTAGACCATCGCTCCAGTAGGAGTAGGTCGTGCATCATGTTGTCAGGCATTGAATCTTCGTCTGTTGTGCATTTGCCCACTACATTACTCAGTTTGGCGTCATCGGCGAATAATGTTATTTTACCTCGAAGCCCTTCTGCCAAGTCTCTTATAAAGATGTTGAATAGGATTGGGCCCAAGACTGAGCCCTGTGGTACTCCACTAATCACTTCCGTCATTTCGGAGGGGGTGCCGTTCACCACCACCCTTTGGAGCCTACCTCCAAGCCAGCTCCCAACCCATTTCGTCAATGTGTTACCTAATCCTATAGAACTCATCTTGCTCAGTAACCTGCGGTGTGGTACGCTATCGAATGCTTTGCTAAAGTCCAGGTACACGATGTCCAGGGACTCCCCAATATCCAGCTTCCCTGTCACCCAATCAAAGAAGCTGATCAGGTTGGATTGGCAGGATCTCCCCTTAGTAAATCCATGTTGTCGGGGATCCCGTAGATTCTCCTCCTCCAGGATCTTATCTAATTGGTGTTTGATTAGAGTTTCCATTAGTTTGCTCACTATCGATGTTAGACTCACTGGTCTGTAGTTTGCTGTCTCCATCTTTGAGCCTTTCTTGTGCAGTGGAATGACGTTAGCCGTCCTCCAGTCCAACGGGACGCTGCCTGTACTAAGGGAGAGGTTGAAGAGCGCGGACAGTGGCTCCGCCAAGACATCACTCAGCTCCCTAAGCACCCTGGGGTGCAGGTTGTCCGGCCCCATTGCTTTGTTAACCTTGAGCTTTGACAGCTCACCGTAGACACTGCTGGGCGTAAACTCAAAGTTACTAAACGGGTCAACTGAGCCAACCCTTGCCTGTAGCTGAGGGCCGAGCCCTGGTGCTTCTCGGGTGAAGACTGAGCAGAAGTATTCATTTAATAGTTGGGCTTTTTCCGAATCCTTTTCCACATAGTCTCCATCTGGAGTCCTAAGACGTACAATCCCGCCTGAGTTTTTTCTTCTATCACTGATATACCTGAAGAAGGATTTATCTCCCTTCTGGATGTTCTTTGCTAGAGACTCCTCCATGAGGAATTTAGCCTCCCTGACTGCTGTTTTGACGGCTTTTGATTTGGTCAGGTAGTCTGCTCTAGAGTCCTGCTTCCCTGATTGTTTGTAAGAGATGAATGCTTTTTTCTTCTCCTTGATCAGGTCTGAGATCTCCGCAGTAAACCACTGTGGCTTATTGTTCCTTCTTCGTTTACTTACTGATTTTACATAGCGGTTTGTTGCTTCTTGTATGGTTGCCTTCAAAGTCGACCACATGTCTTCCACGTTATCGGTTTCTTCTTGGCTTTGTAGCGCCTGGTGAACGAAGTCTCCCATATCTTTGAAATTTGTGTCCTTGAATTTGAGGACTTTGGTTAGTGTAGTAGATTTAGTGAAACCTTTCCTGATATTGAACCATACCATGTTGTGGTCACTGGAGGCCAATGTGTCGCCCACCGAGACCTCTGTGACACTTTCTCCATTGGTAAGTATCAGGTCCAGTATTGCCTGATCCCTTGTTGGTTCCAACACCAGTTGCCTGAGTTTTGCTCCTTTCATAGAGTTTAATAGCCTCCTGCTGCTGCCGGAAGCAGAGGTAAGTGTAACCCAATCCACATCACTCGATGAAGTTACAGGGAAATACTTTTAAAACCAATAGGAGGAAATTTTTTTTCACTCAGAAAATAGTTAAGCTCTGGAATGCATTGCCAGAGGATGTGGTAAGAGCAGATAGTGTAGTTGGTTTTAGGGAATGTTTGGACAAATTCCTGGAGGAAAAGTCCATAGTCTGTTATTGAGAGAGACATTTATTTTATTTTTTTATTTTATTTATTCAATTTTCTATATCGTTCTACCAGGGGAGCTCAGAACGGTTTACATGCATTTATTCAGGTACTCAAGCCACTGCTTGCCCTGTATCAGTAGCATGGAATGTTGCTACTCCTTGGGTTTTGGCCAGGTACTGGTAGCCTGGCTTGGCTACCGTGAGAACAGGCTACTGGGCTTGATGGACCGTTGGTTTGACCCAGTTGGGCTAATCTTATGTTCTTATATGAATGTACCGATCTTCTCAGGATCAGAGGCCCAATCATATATCCAGCCCCAAATATCCTTCATAGAGCAGCTTCATAACAAAGCACTCGTAGCCAGCAAGCAACCACCCCGGACAAAGGAACATCTAGTGCCTGGGCTTTTGGGATAGGAGAGCATGGAAAAAGAGTCTAGCATGATCTAAAGAAACCAGTTTGGCTGCTGATGGGAGAGGGGGTAAAGGTGAGGAATAGAAATTTGACATTTCAGGCTTTTTCTGTCTTTTTGGATTGGAAAATTATATGAAATTTCTTTTCTTTTATATGTCCATCCCTAATGTTCTCATGCCCTACCACCAGGGACTTTCACAGAGACGGTTTAGCACATGCAGACAGCAGTGTCAACTACCAGGGTTAGAGCAGAAAATTGGCAACCAGCAGAGGAGATAATGCAGTGGTGGGAAAAAGTCAACTTTTGCAGGTTGTTTTGTTCTTGTTGCCTAAACCACTGAGTCCTCTCCAATACTATTGCTTCATGAATTCCACATTCTTCAACACTAAAACGGGCTCCGTATGCTTTCAAGTCACCTAGGATCAGTTTGACATAGGTCATGAAGAGTTACCTTGGGCTCCATTCTCACCACCATCACCAAAGGGCACTTCCTGTACTGCAACATCATGACTTCCACACGCATTACCAATGTTTCATTATTCACGCAGGGATGAATTTAAGTAATTGAACCGGGGCGTAGCCAGACACCCAACTGTGGATGGGCCTGAGCCCAAAGTGGGTGGACACAAGAACCCTGCCCCCCCCTCCCCCCCAGCATCTTTCCCTCTCTTCACCAAGTGACCAGGCATCTTTCAACTCTCTCCCCCACCCCTTTGTACCTTTTAAAACCGTCATTTCTTTGCCAGCAGCAGCTCATACCAGCTGCACACACTGGTCCCAAGCCTTCCCTCTGAACTGTCCTACCAATGCAGAAACAGATGTGTCAAAGGGATGACTTGGGGCCAACAAGTGCAGCTGATTTGAGCTGCTGTTCATTGTTGGCAAAGGAATGCAAGACTTTAAAAGGTACAGGGATGCTGGAACACCTGCTGGGGAGAGAGAGATATAGAATACCCACAAGTAGGGTTACCATATGGTTCCAGAAAAAGGATGAATTGAGACATCTGGTTTTATTTCTATTGAAAGCAATAGAAGTAAAACCCAGATGTCTCAATCTGTCTTCCTTTTTCTGGAGCCCCATGGTAACCCTACTCACAAGCCACTTCATACACACTACTTCTGGGTGGGACTGAGTCCAAAGTCGGTAGGCCTGTGCTCACCTGCAGTTAGGCCATTGAACTGAACTAGAAAGCACTCGGACATCAACCCAAGAGTGTTAGTTCTCCCAGCTTAGCTACAGAAGACTTTTCTCAGCCGTAGACTGGTTGCTCTGTCTCTTACTTTAGGATTTCCTCATATTACAATCAGTCATTTTCTTTTGTTTTTTTCACTCACAGGAGATTCTTGTCATCTGCTGAGATGACAGCAAGTTGGAACACCTCAGAAACCCAGGATGTTAAGCCAGGGGGCATCATCGTGCCAGTGGTCTTCTCCCTCATTTTCTTCCTGGGGACTGTGGGCAATGGTCTGGTGCTGGCCGTGCTGTTGCGCAATGGGCAGATGAAGTACAACACCACTAACCTTTTCATCCTCAATTTGGGCGTGGCTGACTTGTGCTTCATTGTCTTCTGCGTGCCCTTCCAGGCCACCATCTATACCTTGGATGGCTGGCTCTTTGGAGCCTTTATGTGCAAAGCTGTGCATTTCTTCATCTATCTCACCATGTACGCCAGCATTTTTACCTTGGCCACTGTGTCTGTGGACAGGTAAGGGTCCTTCAGCCTGCAACACAGGCCCACAATTCACTGATTTTTCCTTTGTCTAGAAACAAAGGGAGCAATTCTATGACTGGGCACCTAGATTTAGTGTGCTGAACCCAAATTCTAGAATGTCATTGCTGTCAAGATTCTATTATAAAAAGCTAGCATAAGTCAGCATCGCTGTGCCGTCATTTAGGCAATGCCCACTGTGATGAACCAACCTGCCCAGCAGGTCCAAATAGTGCCCCTCCTGGAGGACAGTGCTTCTCTTTCCTCTTCCTCTGAAAGCACAGGGAGAAGGACAGAGCCCCTTCCTCAGCTACTTCAAAGAAAAATGCAGTCAAGCTGAGGAAGCCTCCCATTCATCTGAGAGGAGAATAAACTGTTAACTGTTTATTTATGCTTCAGTGTGGCAAAGCCATTCTTTCCCGTCTTGGTGCCTGGCTCAGTTCTGAGTGTCCCAAGCTTGGGTGCGGTATAATGGTGTTCTCATTCTTTAGAACAAAACAGAAATAAAAAATAAAACTTCCCTCTTCAGCATGGTTTCAGTACAATTCCCTCTTCATCCAAGGGCTAGCTTCAAAGTTTAAATATCAGGGCTCACCCCTCTTCTTACAGGTGAAAACATAAAACTCCAAAACTGCTTTGCTTTTCCATTCTTTTTCTAAGAACCTAGCAGACACAAGCTGCTCAAGGCAAGGCTGCTCTTTTGCTAATCCCCTCAATCAATACAGGCAGCAGCTGTGTTATTTTCTACTTTCCGAGCAGGTTCCAATTCATCTTCCCCCTCACTCCAAGCACTGTAACATTCTTGCTGAGGTGTAATGCATGAACTAACCTCTGCTTTCCAATATAATTTATTTCTATATATTAAAGCGGATTAACTTGGCTACTGCACCATTGTACTCAAAATAATTCCCAGAAAGTTTTTACTCTTCACATTCCAGTACAGGGAACGTGGGACTGAAGTTTCCTTCTGTATTCTTTGCCTTAACCTCAGCCAATCTCAGTATCTGACCCTGGAGTTTAACCAGTCCTGAGACCCCCCCCCCTCCCATTTTCAGAGAAGTTCCTAGAGAATGACATGAGAATAAATTTTCCTTGTCCCACTGGGATCTCTCTAATCCTGTCCCATCCTCATGAGCTCTGTCCCTATCCCTGCCCTATTCCTGCAAGCTCTGTCCTCATCTGCACAAGCCTCAAAAACTTTAAAATCATAAGTGTTCGAGGCTTGTGTGGTTAAGGCATATCTTGCAGGAATGGGACAGGGATGGAACTCATGGGATGGGGATATTGGAATCCTGCAGGGACAGGGACAAATTTGTCCCCATGTCTTTCTCTAGGACAGGAGAGGCAGGGATTCTGTAGACCCTGATGCTGTGTTGCTAGGCAACACCTTCTCCTTGTCAATCCAGGTAATCCTGGCTCCCTGCCAGGAAGAAGGAAGGAGCCAGGAGCTATAAAGTGAGGTTTTTGGGGCTGGTGGGGGACAAAGAGGAAGGAATCATCACACTATGTGGTTTTCTCCTTTGTCTAGAAACTCGTGGCTTATTCTCTTTTGCAAGAAAGCTATAAATTTTACTGGTTACAGTCCACATAAATCTTTAGGCTGTAATAATTCTGTGTTTTTAATATGTTTTATTATGTATGTAATGATTTTGTTACCTGCTTAGAATTGTGGATTTGCGGGTTAGAAATATTTAAATAAATAAATAAAGAATAGCTATAGAGATGGCTAACTGAACTAGGGCTTGAGTGTAATCATTATTAGATTGCAGTGAAAGCAGTGGCTAGGGCAGTCTGTGCATTCCAACATGTGATTTCTTATTTAAATTCCACAAAATAAATTAATGACATGGACAGGAAACCTTGGGCTTTTCCATTGAAACAATGCTAATTGTATATCTCAGAAGTTCTTTTAGATGCTGGGCCGGAAGAGGAACGTAAGAGGTGGAGCTAGCTAGAAGGGTAGGGAGAGAAGGAGATGGTTAGATTGAAAGGGGAGAGGAAAGAGAGAGGTAAAGATGACTGGATTGGAAAGGGGCGAGAGGGAGAAAATGGCTGAACTGAAAGAATAGAGAAGTAAGAGAGGTGAAGATTATAAATTATCTGGTAAAAAATTGCACCTTCCCCAACTCTAACCCAAGTGTCCCAGATTTGATGCCAAAAATATGGTAACCTTACACTTGCAGTATTTGTTTCCCAGAGATGAGTTAAGATTTCCTCAGCTAGGTTGATTCTGCATGATATATAACATATGTGCTGTGACTTGTAAGGTGAGGAGGCTTGATGTCAAAGCCATGAAGGAAACAGTTTCATGAGACACTGGGGTTGATTTTACAGAAAAAAAAAATAGTGATTACGAAAATGCCTTAATTACAGGACTCAGAGCCAGACATATAATCAATATTACATATTCACAGATTAAAAAAAAAAAAAAATCCATTTAAAATCTCCATCTAATTTCCTTGGTAGCACATCTTTGAGAATTTTGTTTTGTAGTCTGCAAAATTCAGAAATGTACAAAATTTCTGTATATTTCTGTAGGAGAGAGCCAAATGTCTCCAGCAGTTCATTTAAAATTTTTTTTTTTTTTTTTAACATGAGAAAAATATAGCTCGAATATAACCCAACTATAGATGCCAACATTAAAAAAAAAAAACAAAAAAAAAACTGGAAGTGCCAAACATAATACAAATTGCCCCTCCCTGGACTCAATGAACGTGCTTGCTCAATATTGGGGGTGCTCAGTACCCACTGTCATTCACAGAGCTGGCTCCTATATTTCCACATATTAAACCTTTATAGAGCTCAGGAATTAATGTTTGACATGCATCTCACTTCTAGTAGTTTCTAAAAGGGGCATTTTTTTTCCATGCTTGATAATTTACCCTAAATTCCAGTGCGTCCTGGCATAGTCAGGGTCTTGCTTTTTCCATTAGAATTCTGCACCACAAGCCTCAAAATGCAACTTCAGGAGGAGGGGATCAAAGACCATTACTGGCCTAGAATCCCCCTTCTGACACTGGGCAGCTGTGTCACAGTGCACTTTCTAATCAGTGATAGGGTTGCCAGATTTCCTCTTAAAAAAAACAGAAGACGCTTGTCCCTGCAACTTTTTGCTCCCAGCCCTGCCCATTCCACCTCCAGCCCCGCCCCCAGCTGAACCTGTTGTCTCCTTCCCCAAGGTCTGGAGGGAATCTGTGCTTGCACTGATGTCAACACGATGATGACACATGCATGCATATGATGTCATTGCGTTGACATCTGTGCATGCGCAGAGGGCCTCCAGACGCAGCCCTGAGCTCGGGGACTTCTAAAACCCAGACAAACTGATGGGTTTTGGAAATCCCTCTGGGCACTCAGACAGTCCTCTACATCTGGTAACCCTAGTCAGTGAGATTATGAACCTACAGATTGCTCCAACCTGATACCCTCCTGACCTTTATTTTCAACTCTAACCCTGAGGCAGGCAAAAGGGGGAGTTGGAGTTGCAGAAGGAGACATTTAGGGCCCCTTTTACAAAGTGAAGAGGTCGGCCTGCAATTAGTTGGCTGGATATGCTGAAAACAACCATGGGGATGATGCTGGAGGACCTTACTGGACTAGCACAAAATCCATTTCTTTTTAGATGTGTAATTCATCAAGTCACTAGGACTTGAATACAAGTCGATGGTGCCTAAGTAACTTTACAAAGCTGCAGTAGCGAGTCCCAGCGCAATGGGCTGCTTTGCATTTGCTGCACCGGGACTCACTACTACGGCTTTGTAAAAGGGGTCCTTAATTCCCTATCCCTCACTTGAGCTGCCAACATTTGACAACAGTAAAGCTCAGCTCTGTTTCTGCTGGTCAGTCAGAGGATGTCTACTTAACAGTGTTCTGTAAAATGTCAAATAGTACTGCATTCTCAACAGAGGTGGAAACCTGGCTTCTCTCCAATTTCCATAGCAGCTTTTCAAGTGTAAATTGGATTTAAGGACTCTTTAGGATCTTTGCTGAGCACTTGGCTATTTTGTTATTAGGTTCAGGGATTGACATGATAGAAAGGAATTAGTGCTGCTCTACAGAAAAGGTAGGGGACTGGAGCAGATCCCTGAAGTTCTTATGTGCTTATCATGTACTTTATAGACATACAAGGCAAAAGCCAAGTATCTTGACTAATTTAAGAAAGCTAAGGAAGATGTGAATTGATAACTCTGTAACATTGTGAAAATAATCATTTTCTGAATAATATGAGCATATAGAAGCATGATAGCAGATAAAGGCCAAATGGCCGATCCATTTCCAACTATTTTGAAAACATCTGAGAACTTGGCTATTTTCAAAGTTGTAAATTCCAATTCTACCCTTACTATTCCAAAATCTTTGCTAATTTTTGTAAACCGTATCAAGCTCTATTGTTTATAGAGAAGATGAGGTATATAAGTCTAAGGTTTAGGTTAGTTTAGTCTGCCCATCTACAGTAACCATTATCTCTTCCTCTCTCTAAGAGATACCAGTAGTCTTCAAGAGGTCCTGGAACATGTATTCAAGGCTTTCCTTTGCCTCCGACTCTCTCTGAAATTCTGGGCATGGAGATTTAGTTGGATTTCTTTATCACCTTTTCATGAAGAGATTCACTCAAAGCGGTTTACAATACATTGAATAGTAATCAAGTACTCTTAAGTATTTTCCCTATCTGTTCTAACAGACTCACAATTTGTGATTTATCTTCCTCTGCTTAGATTTCAAAAAGATGAGTGGTGGATCTAAAATCCAAATCCAGTTAAAAACAAGCCGGTTAATATTCAGCCATCACAAGCAGAATTAAGCCCCAGTATTCGATGTTGGGCCATGTCTGGACACTTGCATTATCCATCTGGGTCTAACTGACCAAGAAATACTTACCAGGATTTAATTGGGTCTTCATATTTAGGTCCCAGTTGAATATTGGCTAGGACCCAATAAGGGAATGGATCAGAAAGAAGGCCTATCTCTACACACTCCCATCAAACTAGATTCCTCTGCAGTTCAAATTGTACCTACTTTAAAATTGCTAGGAGTTATTCTTGACAGCAAGTTCAGCTATCATGCTCAAATCAGTTCTGTGATACAGAAATGTTTTTACAGACTGCAAATGATTTGCTGTCTCTCTAAAGTTCTAGAACCATCATCCATAAACACTTTGATCTACCTACTACTGTAACGCTTTTTATAAAGGCATAGCAAAAAAGAAATTAGACAGCTACACATTGTGCAGAACACATCAATTAAAATAATTTTCAATGTCCCAATTAATCAAAGCCCACTGGTTATCAGTGAAGCACAGAATTACTTATAAAAATTCTACTACTAATGTTCAAAACTCGATCTAGTAACCAACCAGAATTCATCAAAAGGCTTCTTATTCCTTACATTCCACTCAAATCCCTTCACTCAGTCACACAAAATCTCCTCACTATTCCATCTCTAAAACATATTAATAACATGCGATCTAATATCTTCTCAGTTACCACACCCTCCCTCTGGAACTCCACACCAAATAATCTGAGAAGAAACAACCTTAAATAATTTCAAATCAAAATTGAAAACATTTCTGTATACTGACACCTTTGGACTATAATTGTCCTTATAATGACAATTCAATGCTCTTTCCCTACCTCTTGTTTGCCCCTTTTATGTTCCTTTTCTCTCATTATTGTAGTTCAATCCCGCTTTCCTTTTGTCAGCGTTCGTCTGTTTGTTGTACTAACTTTACCTAGTGAAGTTCTTACTTACTAATTCAGATATTTTATTTTAATTTTAAATGTACTTTGCAGAATATCTTTTTACTGATGTACATCGCCTAGAAGTCTGATTAGGCGGTATAACATTTTTTAAAATAAAGTTGAAATTTAATCAGTCAATTCTCCCCTCCCCCCAACCCGGTCTAATCCCTCCTTTTTCTTGACCCTTCTAAACATTACTGCCCCCTCCTAACTCCCCCAAACATCAAGGAAACCACAATCAGAACACCCCCCATAGGCCCTTATTCCAGATCTACCTTTAGCAATCGCAGGGTCCGAAGAGCAAGAGTGATGCCCACTCACTCCTGCTCATCATAGTACTAATCTCAAAATGGCTGCTGCAACTCTAGCAGCAAATGAGTGTATATCATTCCTGACCTTGGCACCCTATTGCTTCTAAAGGCAAGCCTTAGGAGGGGCCTACAGAGAGTGGGGAGATTCAGGTTGCAGTTTCCCTGATGTTTTTTTTTTGGGGGGGGAGGAATCAGGAGAGAGTGGGTACTGCTTTTTGTGGGGAGGTGATCAGGAGAGGTTTCCCTGTTGCTGGAGGGAGTCTAGAGGGAAGGGGCAGTGCTATTTAGGGGAGTGGGAGGGAAGGTTTCCTATTGGCACAGATAGGCAGACTAGATAGATCATATTTATTTATTTTTAAAATGTATAACCTGCTACATCCACCAGTTCAGCACAGGGTACAATAAAACACACACAATAAAATCATAGTAACAACTTATAGTCTTTATTTTTCTCTGTTTCTGTTGTTTGGAGGTTCCAGGAGGGAGAGGACACTGCTTTTTGGAGGAAGGGGCAAGGAGGGAAGGGGATCATAATTGGGGAGGGGGTTGGGGGGCAGCACAAAAAAGCTAAGCCTTTTTGCACAGTCCTATTTGATCACTTAGCCATGCAGACACTGGCACTGAAATTTGCCGACACCCATATAGCTACTGGCTCCTCCCTGACTCTGCCCTTGAAATGCCCCTCTCCTGCCCACTTTCAAAATGGCCAGTTAGTGCCAATATGGAACTAACTTTTTGAAAGTCACAGAAATTATTAAAAAGTTTCATTCTGCCTGGACTGGTTATCATCTGCCTCTCACCTACTTCAGCAACTCCTCCTGGGCTATCTTCTTCCACCACTTCTGCCTCAGGACTCTGCAGCTCGGCTTGAGCTGCCTGGGGTTACTGTTGTCCA
Organism: Geotrypetes seraphini; assembly: GCF_902459505.1. Classification (NCBI taxonomy): domain Eukaryota; kingdom Metazoa; phylum Chordata; class Amphibia; order Gymnophiona; family Dermophiidae; genus Geotrypetes; species Geotrypetes seraphini. The sequence continues at coordinate 265,698,069 of NC_047085.1, read as the reverse complement.
CTTCTCAGCCTCTGCAACCCCTCCTCTTGGGCTATATTTTCCATTATTTGTTTCTCATTCAATGCAGCTCTTCCTCCTGGGTTGTGTTCTCTGAACACCACCTGCTGCTTTACTGCAGCATAGCCCCTCCTCCTGGCTTGTGTCTTCTATCATTTGCTCCTCAGTCACTGCAGCTCTTCCTGCTGAGTTTTGTCTTTCATCATCTGCCTATCAGTCACTGAAGCCTCTTCCCCTGTGAAGTTAAATTCCAGACACATGGCTCCACCCTGTTCTGCTCCCAGCCCTGCCCCATTCCCCTAGCCCTACCCCCATAAAGCCTCGTCTCTTCATTCCTGACCTCTGGGACATGTCCAGAAGGCCTCCGTGCATGCGGCTGGAGCTTGGGACTATCCAAAACCTGGACAAACTGATTGGTTTTGGAAAGTCAGTCTGGGCACCTGGACTCTCCTCTAAAAAGAAGCATGTCTGGGTTTTTACGGACATCTGGTAACCCTACCTTCTCCTGAGCTGTGATCTCCTGGGTGCTACGTACCTTTCTGCTACTGCGGCCCCTCCTCTGGGGTTGTGTCCTCCATGTGCCTTTCAACCACTGCAGCCCCTCCTCTTAGGCTATCTTTGTTCTTTACAATCTAGAAAGACCTTCTTCTCTTGCAATGAGTAATAGCCATGCTAGGTGCAAGACTTGCAGGGGCATTTTCAATATGACATCTAAATCTGATTTGGATGTTTTGGGAAAAACGTCAAAAAAATGCAGTAAACATCCAACTTTTTGTTTTGAAAATGGCTAGATGTTTTTGAGCTCAGTGCATCTATCTTTTAGGACCATTTTTAAAAAGAAAAAAAACAAGGGGGAAATGCACAAAAATAAGCCATTAGGATGTATGGGGGTGGGGGCGGCACAACATTCTTGGTAGATTGGCCACACAGACATCCCAGCACAGCAGTGAGGCACCCTAGAGGGCAGTGCAGTGGACTTTACATACAAGGTCCCAGGTACACATCTCACTATCACCCCCTTGCATTGTATGGGGAGCTACCCAAAACCTACTGGACCCTATGATACACCAGAACAATAGCCCTTATGCCTGCAGGTGTCACCTATATGTAGGTACAGTAGTTTTTTGGTGGGTTGTAGAGGTCTCATATAGAGAATGACACGGTGAAAAAATTGGTCCCCGTCACCGCCCCGTCCCCGTCTCACCATCCTCTGCACCGCCCCGTCACCGCCATTCCCTTCACCGCACCGTCACCGCCACTGCCACCCCATTCACCGCCCCGTCACCGCCACTGCAACCCCATTCACCGCCCCGTCACCGTCACCGCTGCATACATAAAAGCCTCAAACGGGTACGATTTTATATACTTTTCTTTATTTACGTATAAAGGAAACATTCTTTAAAACTTTAAAACTTAGTTAAATATTAGTTAATAACTATACAAAAACAAAACACGCAGAGAAAAAATTAATTAATATAAATTCTCAAAACTGACACATTTTGATCACTAAATTTAAAATAGTTATTTTTCATACAGTTTTTCAATCACTAATCTTCCACCACCCCTGGGGCTAGCAATGCAAAAATAAACACGACATGTACTTTAAATGCTTACATTGTTAGCCTACATGGTAAGTAGACGCGGCCGCTGTACCTAATCGCGGCAAAGATCTCCCTGCCGTGATTAGCATAGTGACCACGGCTACGGCTGCAAGTCTCCCCTCCCCCCAGCGATCACGGCAGGAGGGCACCCAACCCCTCCTGTAGACCCCCCCCAACGGCCCTCCCGACAATCGCAGCAGAAGGGTACCCAACCCCTCCTGACGGTCCTCCCAATGGCCTCCCCTAAGATCGCCGGCAGGAGGGTACCCAACCCCTCCTGCTGGACCCCCCCCAACGAACCCTCCCACCCCGGAACCCCCTTAGTCTTACTTTCCAAGTTGGACTGGACGGCTCCTCACACGTATGGCCAGCAGGCTTGCCTCCGTCCAAATGAGGCGGGCCCGCCCCTACCCTGCCCAACCCACAGGATCCTAGGGCCTGATTGGTTTAGGCACCTAAAGCCACTCCCGCTATAGGAGGGGCCTTAGGTGCTTGGGCCAATCAGGCCCTAGGATCCTGTGGGTTAGGCAGGGGAGGGGAGGGGCGGGCCCGCCTCATTTGGACGGAGGCAGGCCTGCTGGCCAGACAAGCGAGGAGCTGTCCGGTCCAACTTGGAAAGTAAGACTAAGGGGGTTCCGGGGTGGGAGGGTTCGTTGGGGGGGGGGGGCCGGCAGGAGGGGTTGGGCACCCTCCTATTGGCGATATAGGGGGCCGTTGGGGTTGCCGGCAGGAGGGGTTGGGCACCCTCCTACCAGTGATCATAGGGGGGCTGTTGGGGAGCTGGCAGGAGGGGTTGGATATCCTCCTGCTGCGATCGTCGGGGGGGCTGTTGGGGTAGGCAGGAGGGGATGGGTACCCTCCTGCCGCGATCGTTGGGGAGGGCTAGTTCTGTCGGCATGAAGGGCTGAGGGCGATCGTCGGGGGGGGGCAGGTTCTATTGGCAGGAAGGGTTGATCTGACAAATGAGGAGCACGGTGAAACACAGGTAAATAGCGGTTCCTAGAAGGGGGGACATTGGCCTGCGGGGACAAATCTATTCACCGTTTTTGCGGGCGGTGAAAGGATTTGTCCCCGCGTCTGCGGCGATTTGCTAATGAGGTCACCATAACCCGCAGCCAAACCGCAGCCACGCAGCGGTTCGCTGCGGGGATCGCTCCCCGTGTCATTCTCTAGTCTCATATGTTTCACCACTAGTGTACTAGATAAAGTGGGATATGGGCCTGGATCTCCATCTCTATAGTCCACTGCACTGAATACTAGGTCTACTCCAAGAACCTGCTTGCTGCTGTAATAGTACTGGCCATACCATCTGAAGCTATTATTCAGGCTGGTATGTACTACTTTTTTCACACCTTTGGGGGTAGGAAGAGGTCTGTGACCACTGGGGGAGTAAGGGGGAGTCATGCCTTAATGCCTCTGTGCTCATCTGATCAGTTTGGACACCTTTTTGGCACTTATAAGTTATTGAAACAGATCTAGCCTTAAACATCCAATTTTTGCCCTGGACGTTTTCTATAATGTTCCATTATTGCAAAAAAAAAAAAAAAAAAAATGTCTAAATTGTAACACACACCCTTGAGATTTAGATGCAGCGCAGAATCTCTCTAAAATTGAGTTTTGAAAATAGTGATTTGGATGTTATGCTTACAAAAACATCCATCTGCCACTTTGTGCTACTTTTTAAACCTTTTTTTTTCTTTTGAAAATGCTCCCCTTAGTGAAGTAAGCTCTTCCAGTCCTCTATCTGGCCAGTATCAATTAAGGGCTAGATTCACTAAAGGATAGTGAGTCAATCGCTGTTGGCCGATTTTAAAACAGCGATTGATTCACTATCAAGTTTGCATGCAAATGATTTGCACGGAGGCTGAGAGCAGCAGATCGGGGCAGAAGCAGGGCGGCGATCGGGGCAGATAGAGCTGGAAAGTCGGGGGCTAAGAGCAGGAGATCGGGGCAGACAGAGCTGGAAAGTGAGCAGGAGATCGGGGCAGAGAGTAGAGAAGCAGGGCAGAGAGCAGGGCGGCAGAAGGCAAGGCAGTCAGAAAGAACTGGTCCTCAGCAGTCACTTATTTTTGGATCGGTCAGCCCAGCCAGTGTCCCTCATTTTTTTTAGTGATTCGCTGCCTGCATTTGAATGCCTTTCCCCCTCATTTGCATGCACAGATCGGAGGATGATCAGGACAGAGGTTAGTGAATCAGGTCAGAGGGAAATCGGGTTGCAAAGGGGTCTCAAACCAATTGGTACACGATCGGTTTGCTTAGTGAATCTAGCCCTAAGTGTCCTTCTCTGCTAGAATTATATATCTTTGAGTTCCCAAAGCCTGCATATTTTAGTAAGGTTAGAAAGGGCATCCTCATAGTAGTTTAGATCCAGGCAGTAAAACAGCACCTGTACATAACATTTTCAAATGGACAAATACAATTTTGCTTCCACTCAGCCATAAACAACCATGAGGATTTAATCTGCAGCTGTCAATTTTCAAAGGGAAGTAACAAATGTGTTCCCCTAATAAATCACCTGCAGTGGACATGTAAGTATTCATGCACATTGATAACATAGGCTACAGAACATTACCACTTTTAGAGATAATTTATAAGGGGGCATCTAGTTAAAGTGCCTTTTGAGGTTATTTATAAACACAGGTATACACCCATTTGTCCTTACAAAATACTAATGTAAGTGGCAGGCACAGAAGTTTTCAGCAATCTTAAAATCGGTATAAAATTCTATCTCTCAAATTCTATATACTGCAACCAGATTTGCACGTGCAAAACTGTGCACTTTGCCAATTTGCATGCACAACTTAATTGATTAACAAACCAATCTTTGCTGATCATTGCCAAATAACAATATTGGCACTAATTACCATAATATACTTGAATAGAAGCCAACCCGAATATAAGCCAAGATAAGCCCTTCCCCCAAAAAAAGGGAGGAAAAAGAATTGACTCAAATATAAGCTAGGGTGGGGAGTTAATATTCAAGTGCCCTGCCCCGCCAGGCTCTGCATCCTGTTCCCCCTCCCTTTCCCCCTGCCCTGGGCCCTCTTCCTTCCTCCCAATGCATTGCAGACCTTTACTGGGCCTGCCGTAAGACCTGGTGGTCCAGCGGTAGGCCGGGACAGAAGGAATCCCTCCTGCCTCCTGTCCCTGCCAACTCTAAAAACCTTTACTTCCCTCCCACTTCCAAGGCGTACTGTTTGAATTCCCTGGCAGTCTCATGGTGGGCCGGGACAGGAGGGATCCTTCCTACCTCCTGTCCTGGCCGACTGTGCTGTTTTTTACCTCCCTCCTGCCTCTCCCACATACCTTTCAATTTCCTGGTGGTCCAGTGATGAACTAACTGAGCAGGAGCGATCTTCCTGCACTCCTGCATGGCAAAGAACAGCTAGCTGAATGGCTGCCGTGAGTTCTCACTGAGCAGGAATGCGGGAAGATCGCTCCTGCTCGGTTCACCACTGGACCACTAGGGAATTGAAAGATACGTGAGAGAGGTGGGAGGGATCCCTCCTGTCCTGGCCCACCAGGTCTTAGGCAGGCCTGGCAGAGGCCTGCAAGAGGTTCGGGAGGGTAGCAAGTGGGCGTTGACCTGAATATAAGCTGAGACCCCCATTTTTTGGGCCATTTTTTTGGGCCCACAAATCTCAGCTTATATTTGAGTATATACTGTAGAATTTAGGCACACAACCTTTAAGCATATTCTATAAAGTGGTTCGTGTATATTCTACTGTGCAGATCTTAAAAAGGGGGTACGGGTAGGGGAGAGAAATGGACAGATCATAGGTGTTCCTAAATGTCAAAACACTGCTGTGGTGCCCATCTTGGATTTCCAAACACTTTTTAAAAAGTTCTCCAGAACCTTTAAATCTCCTCATTTTGCTTCAAAACTGGCAGGGACGGAGTCCTCAGGGTCCTTTACCCTTAGTTCTTGCCAGGTTTGCACTGGATGGGCACTTGAAGAATGCCCTTGTGCCACATGCTGTGCAGCATGTGAAGAGGGAGAAGGAGCAGCTGGCCTAGCCTCGCCTTTGTTCTCTAGGGCTGAGGAATGGTCAGGGGGGTCTGTCAGCTGGGAGTAAATCATTTCCTGAACCCTGGAATGGTTAGATGTAGTACCGTGGGCAAGAGCTCATATGCTTCCTCTCCAGAGTGCTCTTCTATCACGTTGGTCACCACAATCGGACTCCTTGCAGATATCTTTGCCATGGACTCCGGAAGCCCGGGACAGTATGGGCTGGTGGCTCCGCCCACAGACATTATCGAGGGGCATGCCTCTCAAAATAGTATTATGGGTAATTGTAACAATGGATGCAAGGGGGGCTCACTGTAAGGGATGCCCAATTCAGGGGCGCTGGTCGACCTCCCAAAGGAAGTGGTCGATTATCAGATTAGAATTTCAAGCCATTCATTTGGCATTGCAGATGTTGGAGAAAAGTCTGGAGGGACAAGTGGTCTGAGTGTTCTCGGACAATGCTATCGCATTGGCTTATGTCAACCGCCAGGAAGGCACCAAGAGTGCACAGCTGAGTCTGGAAGCTTGCTTTCTGATCTGGTGGGTGGAGTGTCATCTTCAGGCTCTGTCGGTGATGCGTATAGTGGTAATGGACAATATTCAGGTCAATTTTTCAGCAGACACTCTGGATCAGGGAGAATGGATGCTGTCTGCTGCAACCTTACAAATCACTGTGCATCACTGGGGTCGCCCAATATTCGATCTGATGGCAACATCAAGAAACAAGAAGGCTGACTACTGCTTCAGTCGAAGATCCAAGCTCAGAAATGTAGGTCTGGATGCTCTGGTTCAGCTGTAGCCAAAGAAAAAGCTCTTGTATGTGTTTCCTCCGTGGCCCATGATAGGTCGGAAACTCCACAGAATTACAGGCCATCTGGGAAAAGTCTATCATGGCACGATTGGCCTTTCAGACTGATATGCAAATCTAGTGCATCTTCAGAGGGGCACAGGTCTCAGACCTCAAGTGCAGCCAGACCTTCTTTTTCAGGTGCCAGTGATCATAGAAAATCTGGATCACTTTGCTCTTATGACATGGCTCTTGAGCGCGTGGATACTCAGAGGTAGTGATTGCTATTCTTCTGAGAGCCAAAAAGCCTACAATGGCCTTTGCTTATGCTAAGGCATGGGAAACTTTCCAGCCCAGGTGCATTAAGGAGAAGGCAGAGCCTTTCTCTGCTCCAATCTTAGTGCTAGCCTTCCTCAAGGTGCCCACCTTGACAAGGGTCTTACAGTGGCATCCCTCAGAGTCCAAGTAGTGGAACTCTCTTGTTTCAGGGCTCCAAAGCATAAAGATTCCCTGGCATCTCATCCTGACATAGCCAGATTTCTAAAGGAGGCACTGCGGCTCAGACCCCTGGTAGAATATCTGTTTCCATCATGTAACCTTAACATGTTGCAAGGCCTCGGTCAGGCTCCATAGTGTCCTTGATGGATCTGATGCTCAAGACAGTCTTTCTCATGGCTATTACCTCTGCAAGAAGAGCTTCAGAACTACAGGCTCTTTCCTGCAGAGAGCCCTTCTTCAAGATCATGGAGACTGGAATTCTATACACACCATTCCATCTTTTTTTGTCAAAGGTTGTTTTGGTTTTCCATATCAATCAAGAGGTCAGATTTCTGGTATTCTAATCCACAGGATCTAAGAAGAAGGACCAGATTCTAAAAAAGTTGGATGTAAGGAGATTCCTTCTATGATATCTTGAGGTTACCAATGAGTTCAGGCTGTCTGACCATCTTTTTCTGTTCACCAGTCAGGCTCAACGTGGCACACCAGTGGCCAAGGCTACAATTTCCAGATGGATCTGCAGGGCCATTTCATCAGCATATATTGCCTATGGAAAACAGTCACCAGTCTCTGTGAAGGCACATTTGACTAGAAGCATGGCTTCTTCTTGGGTGGAAGCTCAGGTGGTCTCCCCCAAGGAGATTTGTAGGGCAATGACCTGGTCCACTCCTCATACATTTTCCAAGTTTTACAGAGTAGATGTAATGGCAAGGGAGGACTCCATCTTTGGGTCTCCATTGTTATGAGCCAGCACAGAAGTCTCACCCTAGATTTCTGGGACTGCTTTTATATGTCCCATTCTTCCAGAATGGCACACCTATTGCAGTAGAAAAAGAGATTAGGCCCTTACCTTGCTAATATCTTTTCAGTAGATAGATATGTCATCCTGGAATTTCACCCTCTCGGGTATCTCCTGCACCTTCCTACCGTCTCAATCAGAAAGTTTGAATCCAAACTGAAATTTGGATGTCAATCAAACCTTAAGGATATTAAGAAGAATCTAGTGCTATAACATATTAGGGTATTGTTTGAGCTCCATAAATGTTTCTATTTGGTATGATTATTTCGATGTTTTGATTGTTCAAAAGCCATGTTTAACATGTTTGTTATAGTTTCAGAGCAGAACAGAGTTGTAGTTCAGGGAGTTTCCCATACCCCTCCTTCACATATGTTTCTATAATAGGGCTATCGCCTGCTTTTGTACAAACTGAAGGGGGCTGCAGAGCCCTCTGGTGAAGGAGGCAGAATTGAAAACCTGGAATGGATTCCTTCTGCATGGCTCAAGAGCATGGGGAGATTACCCGTCCATTCAGAATGACACATTTATTTACTAGAAAAGAAATTAGCAATCTCTTTATATAAGGTCATTTCCATGCACGTGTGACTCCCATCTATGCAAAAAGGACCAAAAAAATTTACTCAAGTGTTTTTTTTATTTTTAAAGTACATGCTTATGAGATAAAATGACACTCCACAATGACCAACTATCTATGACCATGACTGATCTCCCACTAAAACAGGGGATGCTGATAACCTCACAATCTAAGGACAAGAAAGAAGATGATAGATATGTAGCAGGCCACTAGGGGACAGTAAATGTTGCACACAGAAGTAAGGATGAAATAATACAGACATGCATCACAGTAAGTATGCTAAACAAACACCACAGCTACCCAGTCTGACATTAAATTTATATCATAGTCAAGAAGTTTAGATAAAGCTGTATGGTAGCTTTGGAAATCCCTCCATATTATGCATAGTGATCTCTTGATTCCGGAGAAATCATCGTTTTCCTGATGACCCCAGAACTTTCTCAGCACACAAATGAAATATGCCATGATAGTGCTAAAGAGTTCTTATAAACCTTTCTGTCCCTGATGTCCAGTCAGTGTGCTTCTTCTTGACTTTCATGAGTCACTGGGAACAATCTCTTTAACTGAGAAGACAGGATTAGGAGATACAGTACAGTCTCGATTATCCAACAAACAAGACTGACTCATTGTCGGATAAGTGAAAAGTCAGATAATACAGAAAACAATGGCAAAAGCAGGATTCCAAGTCACAAAAAAATTGTCTCAGGTGCAAAACTTCCTCTGTGCTATGCCAGTAAAATGGAAAGAGAAGCCTCATGCTTCTTAACAGTGACGCAATGATGTATATTATACTGGACGGTCAGATTAGCGAAGGTTGGTTAATTGAAACTGCTGTTTTATTTTTCTGATAAAGTCGGCTGCAGAGGAAATGGCAGAAATAAAAACTGCGGATTCAGTCAGCAAAGAGCTGGACAAATGTCTTAATCTCAGCATAAGGAAATCAACACAACCAAGATTAAGTCATAGCCTACACTTGGCAACAGAATGCTAGGAATGATTAAGAAGGGGATCACAAACAGATTGGAGAAGATTATCATGCCACTGTACCAGGCCATGGTGCGCCCTCACCTGGAATACTGCGTCCAGCACTAGTCGCCATACATGAAAGGACACGGTATTACTCGAAAGGATCCAGAGAAGAGCGACTAAAATGGTTAAGGGGCTGGAGGAGTTGCCTTACAGTGAGAGATTGGAGAAACTGGGCCTCTTCTCCCTTGAAAAGAGGAGACTGAGAGGGGACATGATCGAAACATTCAAGATAATGAAGGGTATAGACTTACTATATAAAGACAGGTTGTTCACCCTCTCCAAGATAGAGAGAACGAGAGGGCACTCTTTAAAGTTAAAAGGGGATAGATTCCGTACAAAAATAAGGAAGTTCTTATTCACCCAGAGAGTGGTGGAAAACTGGAACGCTCTTCCGGAGTCTGTTATAGAGGAAAACACCCTCCAGGGATTCAAGACAAAGTTGAACAAGTTCCTGCTAAACTGGAACGTACGCAGGTGAGAATGGACTCATTTAGAGCACTGGTCTTTGACCTGGGGGCCGCCGTGTGAGCAGACTGCTGGGCATGATGGACCACTGGTCTGACCCAGCAGCGGCAATTCTTATGTTCTTATCTGAGAGGAACAGGATAGTTGGGGATTGGATAACCACAATCATTACATAGTTAGCAAGGGATACATTTTATAAAGCAATACCTACTTGCAAATTTAGAAATTTACGAGATGGGTTGCAAAACCCTAAATGGATTTTTGTAGGACAGAGTCTTGAACACACTCATTAAACTAAATTTACATGTTTAGATTAGGATGATGAAGCAAAACAAAACATAGTAATGCAGCTCTGAGCAGGATATCATCTTTAATGGCTCACCACTATGATCTGGGCAATTGTTGCTGTCTGTGATTTCAGACAGATAGAGATGGGAAAATGCAATGATAACATTAATAAACTGAAAGTATTTGCATAGATATATTTCATTTTTAAAATTTTATCACTACATGTTCCTCTCTCTTTCGTATTTTTCTATTGTTGTGCTTGGCACAAATTTAGACCTTAATGATTGTTTGCTCAAGGCTGTTTCCTTGTTATGGTTGTCTCTGTATGTTGTTTATTTTCAATGAAGATATTGCTAAAAAAAATAATAAACTAAAATTAAAGGAAAACAAATGATAATAAGGACCAGAAAGGAGATCAGTTAATTCAGGTGTTTAATGATGACATTAATAGAGGGGTTGTGATTAAACTACATATTAATAGTGCATATATGTACAATGATGTAAAATTGAAAACGACTGAATATAAATCACATGTTGACTCATTTTTCACTCTTCTGTTTTGCAATAGGTATCTGGCTATCCGATATCCACTTAAATCTAGAGACCTTCGGACATCCAAAAATGCTGTGATTGCTATTGCTGTTATCTGGGCCATGTCCATTCTGTTTGCTGGACCATACCTTAGCTACTACCAGATCATCCATTACAATAAGGTCCCAATATGTATCCCCACCTGGGTGCGCAACCGTCGCAAAATCATGGATGTCTCTACTTTTGTCTTTGGTTATCTGATCCCGGTTGGCATCTTGAGTCTGGCCTATGCCAGAACAATCAAGTTTCTGTGGACCTCTGTTGATCCCATTGAGACTATCTCTGAGTCCAAGAAGGCAAAGCGTAAAGTGACCAAGATGATCATCATTGTGGCCGTCCTTTTTTGTATATGTTGGTTGCCCCATCACTTGGTTATACTATGCTTCTGGTTTGGCCACTTCCCTTTCAACAAGGCCACTTACGCCTTTAGGCTGATTTCTCATTGCATGTCCTATGCTAACTCCTGCCTTAACCCCATTGTCTATGCACTCATCTCTAAGCATTTCCGCAAGAAGTTCAAGCAGGTTTTCACATGCATGCTGAATAATAAGAAAGCTAGTAACAAGGTCCATGTTGTCAATGTAGCCAATGCAGTAGGCTTCTATGGAGGAAATACAGAAGTGACCCAGATCCAAGAAGAGAATGCCAGGGTCTGCCGGGCCCTGCAAGAATGTGCAGACACAGCTGGGAGTTTCTTAGGAGACAGACTAAGTCCCAAGAATGGACCAGCTTATAAAGCTATCAACTTGCCTCAGGATGCGTGACTCTGTATCATATGTGGTACTTCTTAGCTCCTTCTCCACAAGGCCCTGACTGACAACTGCTTCACAGCAATGACCAATGCAAGGGTGGATTGTGACCAAAAATCAGTCCAGGCATGAGGATTTTGTTTCTAGCCCCTTCTCCTCTCTCCAGTTAACCTTGATGCTGCAGCCTGTGCTTGTCAACCTCTGGATGCAAACCCCTGCCTCAACTGATGTAAACAAACTCCAGCGGCAGTATGTCAGTACATCCCATCAAGCCTGCCCTCTTAAAGTCACACGAGTTCATGAGTTGCCAGCTATTCATATATTGCTGGCCTGAAAACCTCTCTACCTTTAAGAGGACAGACTCAAAGGGGATATTCTGTTTACATCAGTGGCCCTCCCATGGATGCTCAATCCCCTGATAGGGCAATCCATCCCCGAAGCAATGAGCCATTATATATAGCATATGTATTGGGATTTATTAGCTGTCTTTATGAAAAGATTCATCCAAGATAGTATACAGCTTGTACAACTTGACCTAAAACTTACAATTTTATTAACAACAGGACAATAGTAAAATGATTAAATGTAAGCAAAAATACAATCAATGAAGTAAAACATCACAAGAAAACATCCAATTTCAAAGTTACCTATTAGCCAGTGTAGGCATCGGATATCTTCTTTTTATTTGACAAAATCTTTGCCAATGTCAGAAGATTCTTAACTTTCTACAGTGAAATCTTCCTTATTTTTCATAACTATCATCCACAGAAGAGCAGGGGAGTTTATTTGGTTTGGGGTTTGTTTGTTTGTTTTGGGGGGGGAGTTTTCTTATAAGACATCCATGAATGATTAAAAGAGAAAATTGTTGGAACTTTTTAATGAAGGAAACACATCATGAGTGCTAAACTAGAGACTCATTAAAGGATCGAATGTGGATATTTCAAACAGATGACAGAACTGCATCCCAATTGGGTTGTCACCTTCTGCTATAAAAGGCAAAACCAACAGAAATGTGTAATTAAGTTGAAAACATTTTAAGTATGGCTATAACAATACAGTCCCAGTGGCATGAAGAGTCCATTTGCTGTTTGATGATGTCACTGATAACATACAGTATATGGTGCCTCACTTTAATATATAAATATTGAAACAGTGACGTTTTGCCTATCAGTTAGTACTGTACACATCTGATACATCTTTCCAACTGAAGGGACATAATGTGTGCAAGAAAGAAAAATGAAACTCTAGATTTGTAAGGAAATGTGACTTAGCATCTGGTATGTTTTTGTTTTCTTTTCTCCTTCATTCCTTTCAGGGTCATCCCAAGCCAGAAACACACCCTATGCAAAACACCCCTCTAGCACTCCCATCCTGCCCACTATGTCATAGCCAAGCATGGGAGGTAATGGATGAGGCACAATTTTGGTGCCCCTTTTCCCCTTGCATCCTGTACAGCCACATTGCCCACACCATAGCTTGCTTTGGCCCTGCTTCCTTTAAACTTCACCCCGGACAGCATGTCCAGGCAAAACTAAGATACTTCAAGCCTGTCCTCCCTCAAAGCCAGAAGAGCAGCCTTCAAAACAACAGTGTGTCAGCAGCACAGTTTCTGGCTACTAGGGGGTCATCGAAATGGCAGCAGCTTTCAATGGAAGTAAAACCCAGATGTCTTAATCTGTCCTTTTTCTGGAGCCATATGGTAACCCTAGTCTATAATGGCATTAGGTGTATAAAGTAGATTCCATTATAACATACATGCATAACCTGGCATTGGCTTGTCTAACACTTACGCACTTATATTTAGGGCAGGATTAAGGCATAGAAAAGTAGGCATGTACCTAGGCCCAGATGCTTAGGAAAGGCCTTCTCAGATGTGCTACTTCAGTGGCTCCCAAGGCAAATTCTGGTCCTGGCAAGTCAGCTGCAGGCAGAAAGAAGAGTTGGAAGAGGAAGCCCTCAGAGGTTTGTATTTTTTAATTTTATTTATTTGAACACTTGCTATACCGTAATTCCAAAAGGTCAAAGCGTTTTACAATCTAAAAGGAAAGAAAGGAACTCCAAAGTAAAATTTAAAAGGAAAGAGCAAACAAGATGCACTCACACACTTGAAAAAAACCCAAAACATCTGTTTATCTGTGCTCACCACGCCCAGAAACCCGTCTGAAGCAGTCCAACTAATCAGTTGAAGTCTTGGTCATAAAAAAAAGTCTCAAGGGTTAATGGTGTCGCGAGGGTGGGCAGCGCCTGGGGCGGTGGTGCCCCTCCCCGTCCCCCTTCTGTGCACGTGCACCCCTTCCCTGTACCTTTTTTACTTCGGCATGAGCAGCCACCATCAGGACCAAGGCGCGGGTCCCAAAAGTGGCAGAGAGCGCTGAAGCTGACACGGGCAGCAAGTTGGTAGCTGCGCACATCGAACTTAAAAAGCTACAAGGGAGGGGCGCGTGCGTAGCAGGGGGAGGACTGGGAAGGGGGGACGGAGAGGAGGAGTGGTACCAGTGGCCAGAGCTAGATGGCGCCTGGGATGGACCGCTTCTTTCACCCCCCCAACCCCCGCTGTAAAGGGCTAAAGCGGGAGAATGTCAGAATGCCTAACCCTTGCCTATCCTTCAGTTGGCAAGTGCTTCTTTCATGCTTCTTCCTCCTCTGCTGGATTTCCTCAGTAGTCAGATTTATGGGGAGGGGAAATAGGGCCATTTGTGGGAGTTTTAAAATACGTATTCCAAATGTGGCCCAACATGCTTCTTTACCTAGGACCCACCAAAGGGTTAATCCTGCTCTGCCCACAGTTAAACCAACCATTAATCTAATGCCACTGTGGGCGTATAAATACCATAGGGACATGCATAACTTACAGAATTCTGTAAGTTACACATGGAAGTAGGAGCCCAATCCATTCCCCTCTTGTGTTTCACCCATGTGAATGGCCCCTTGAATGCACAGTGCACTTGATCATGCACCATTAACAAAAGTGCACTTAGGCACCTTGTTGGCACTTTTGCAGATAAGTGCACACGTACACAGGAAAGTGCTGGTATTCTGTACATTTACATGTGCAAATGTAGTGTAAATACAGGTGCCCAGTTAGTTATATAATTAGGGTGTATTTGCCTAGGAGAGTGTGCAGTGATACAGCCCAGTCCACAGGGCCAAGGCCCAAATATAGTATGTGTTACCGATCATCTCACAAGTTAAGGGATAACTCATTTTAAAGTGTCCTTTTTGATAAACACGGAGGTGTAAAGGCTCTTTGTAAGTTATGACTGTGCAATTGGAAGCTGCCCAGTATTCATCTGTGTATTTATTTGTTTAACCTGTCCTGTCTAAAATGCCCAAGATGAATTACTGGGGAATTTTCTTAACCAGTTAGCTTTGCTCTCCATAATAACTAGCCAGCAGGAAACAAGGGATTGTTTACCACCTGCCTAAACTGCATCAGATCTAATAGGCTAAGGGCACATTAGTAATTTATTCCATAACACTGGAATGACACGAGAATAAGCACACCAGCCAAAATATATGGGTTAGATCAATTTCAAACACAAAAATTTATAGAAATAGGGGGGGGAAAAAAAAATCTCAGATATGACAACATATATAAAAATCCCAGATATATAGCAAATGTATAATCAATTCAAAAAGAGTTGAAATCACCAGTCTCTTATACTTTGTAGATGTTACTTCTGCTTTGTTAGCATTTGAGTAAAGCAATGAAGCAGAAGTTACGTCTATAAAGTATAAGCGGCCGGTGATTTCAACTCTTTTTGAATTTTCCAGTTGGGTTCCTTAAAGCATCCCACAAAACATGGTCCATGTCAAGACCCAGGAAGATTTGGAAGATAAGTGGTTTTTCAATATAAATTTATGAACTCTGAATTTCAATATGTTGATAAATTACTGCAACATCAAAATTATATGCAATGATTGGATGGTAAAACCTATCTTGTGGGTTTGTACCCTAAAATTGGAAGCACTAGAAGCCCCTCATCTTGGAATGGTAAAGAATGGGTTGGTTGATCACACAACAGATCATTGAACATATACAAAAAGGCCCATATAATGCAAGGCTTTAAAGGCCAAACTAAAGGGGTCCATAAATATTTACTGCTCATAAACAGCAAAAATCAATGAGAAGTTAAAGCCTGTGTAATAAATGCAGCTGGTATACCCTGTATCTGCCTTACAGTTACCACACAGGGCAGATAGTTAATGCACATGTACTATGTTATATACCAGGGCCAATAGCATGAGTCCTTTGTACCATTACCCTGGGAATTTGAGCATCAACATTCAACAGTATAGATACCCATGAAAGCATCACTCATTCCCAGACTCCCTCAAGCCCAGATCATTACTTAATCAGCTCTCTCATTCAATCCCCACCACCACCACCCAATTACAAAGTCTGAAACACCCACAAGCCCCTCCCACCAAGCCTCTCCTTTAGCTTAGAGTAGATTCTCAAATTTCATCAATGTCACCTCTCCCGACATGCATGTTTCAAAAATAAATTTTCTTCAGGATCGAGGGGAACAATTGAGGGATCACAGTATCAATATCTAGTGCTTGGTATGTGTGGATATACCATTGAGCACTAATTTTGTGGCAAAAACTTGAGCCATTCCTGATATGACATGGAAGCGCGTTCCATAGTGTCAGGGACACCACAGAAAAAAATAGTCTTGCGCATTGTCATAGAAAATATGGCGAAGTGGTGGAATTGAAAGGAGAGATTGTTGGGAAGATCGTAGTGGTCGGGAGGTAGTGTGTGGGCTCAATAGTTTGTTGATGGAAGCTGGTGTGTTTTCTTGTTTTGTCTTGAAGACGAGAAATAAGCAGACGGGTTTTTGTTTGTGTGATGACTACAGAATGTGGAGGCCACTAGCCAAAGGTCTGCTTTTAAACAGGACTAGACAGCACTGCAAATTAACACAAAACTCTGCAAAAAGTTATTCAAAACCTAAGTAGAAAACTTACCAAACCATAAGATCCCTAACTGTTATATAGACAGTGTTATAAATATTATACTGGGCCCTAGAGAATGACACGGTGGCGGTTTACCCGCGGCCACCACGTTTAGCCGCGGGTAACCCGCTGAAACGGGGAATGAAAACTAGCAGTCGCTGCGGCGACGGGGACAAGGCCATTCACCGCCCCGTGGAGCGGTGAATGGTCTTGTCCCCGCAGTGAGGCATGAAGGATCGCGCGGTCCCCGCAGCCCACACCCGCCTGCCCAATCGATACTAGTGATTAGCCAGCTCTCTCCCTTCTCCTCATCTTAGTTTGTAGGTTTTCTTTTTCGGTGACCCGCACGCTATCAAAGAGCCGCGCACCCACTGCTGCTCAGTTTCGATCTTCTGCTCTGACGCAACCGAAAACAGGAAGTTGCAGCAGAGCAGAAGATTGAACACTGAGCAGCCATGCGTGCGCGGCTCTTTGGAAAAGCGTGCACGTCGCCAAAAAAGAAAACCTACAAACTAAGTGAGGAGAAGGGAGAGAGCTGGCTAAACACTAGGATCGATTGGGCAGGCGGGTGGTGGCTGCGGGGACTGTGCGATCGCTCGTGTTCCCGGCTCAAACTGGAAGGAGGGAGTGAAAGGGAAAAGGATTCTGGGCCAATGGGATGAAGACGGAAAGAAAAACCCACAGCAGGAAAGAAAGGGAAGGACAGGCAGGTGAGCCTGATGCTAGAAGCAGGGGGGGGGGGAAGAAAGAGGGAAAAAAGCTAGATGGGGTTGAAAAGAAGAGACAGACTGGTATGGAAGAGGAAGATAGGGGAAATCTAGACACAGGAAGGTAACAGAAAGAGGGGAAATTATGTGCATGGGGCATAGGGACAGAGACATAAAGGGGACATGCCATGGGGATGGTATATGGACACGGGGGGGGGGGGGCAATGGCAGATACATAGGGGAGATATTAGAAATGGAGAAAATAGGAGCACAGAAGCGAGATGGTTTGTGGGGATGGGACAGGGACCGAGCTCGCAGGCTCCAGTGGCTTGCACAAATTACATTGTAACATGCCATGAAAATAAGAGGGAGGAAGGTAGATAGATAGGCCACGCGAGAGGAGCTGAAGGGTGGTAGAAAGGAACAGATGGTAAAGGAGGGAGGGAAGGGTGGTGGTGGAAAGGAATAGGACAGACATTGAAGGAGGGTGGAGAGGAACAGACCCCGAAGGGAAATGTGGAAGACAGAGTGGGAAGAAGACAGATGCCAGACTATGGGGGAGCGGAGGGAAGAAGATGGGTGCTAGACCAATTGGGGGGGTGAAGGAAGAGGCACAGTAACAGCAAATGGAAGACGCAGAGAGAAGACACACAGTGGATGGAAGGAATTGAATGAGAAGATGTGGAAAGCAGAAACCAGACAACAAAGGTAGAAAAAAAATTATATTTATTTATTTCTTTTTTGCTTAAGGATAAAATTGTATATTAGTTGTGTTGATAAAAATTTATAAACAAAGCCCTGCCAGCTGAACATCTCTTTCTCTAGTTCAGCAGCAGGAACTTTGATTTATAAGAAAGGAATAAGCTAAATATTACAGTACTAAGGCTTATATGGATACAGCGGGGACGGTGACGGGGCGGTGAATGGGATGGCAGTGGCAGTGACGGGGCGGTGAAAGAGATGGCAGTGACGGTGATGGGGCGGTGA
The DNA here is from genome assembly GCF_902459505.1 of Geotrypetes seraphini. NCBI lineage: Eukaryota > Metazoa > Chordata > Amphibia > Gymnophiona > Dermophiidae > Geotrypetes > Geotrypetes seraphini. The sequence goes on along the minus strand of NC_047085.1, from coordinate 265,680,026 downwards.
AGGGAACAGCGGTGACGGGGCGGTGCAGAGGATGGTGGGCCCGGGACGGGGCGGTGACGGGGACAGATTTTTTCCCCGTGTCATTCTCTACCCTAGATCCATCTGTATTCCTGTTACTGGGAAACCAGAACTAGCTGTACACTTCTCCCTCCGTATTCACTGTGATAGGGGATTAACAGAACCGCAAATACAGAAAAACCGCAAATAACTTTTTCATATGTTATTCGCTGTTTTCTATTATAAACCCATCATGAATATAGTGAAACCACAAATAACATGGTGGGAGACCTGGCCTGTTGCAGAAGGAGAGGCAAAATACAGTGAAGAAAGTGCTGGGAATCAGCAATTTTCTCTGTAAAAGCTTGGAATCAGCGATTTCTCTATACAAGCTGATGTAATTTTGGGGGAGGAGCCAGCAAGCTAAAAACCGTGAATGATCGAAACCGCAAATAAGGAGGGAGAAGTGTACTGTTACAAATTCCTACACAGACACTTCATGCTAGCATAATCCTTTACCTCAATCATAGAGGCAGACCCTCACCTGATACAACATAGGGGATTAAAAAATAATAATATGTACACAAAAACTGAAATGTTATGTTCACTTCAGGAGCAGAGCCAGCAGCCACAGGTAAATAGAATGCCAGTTGACTTCTGAGGCATCAGGCCTGGGGGAGAAAACAAACTTTAAGAAATTGGGTCCAAAATTGTTCACTTGCAATTTTCTTCCGGAAGATAATAAGTTTTGGAGTACAAGATTGAACCCCAAGATGAGACATGAAAACAAGAAGACAAGAAGTACCCAGAAAGTGATCAGACAATGGAACTTGTTCCCAACGAACATCTTCAACTAAAGTTTTATGATCAGTAAGATCGAGAAAACTAATGATATCAAGAGATATTAGATATTAGTGTAATGTATGTAATACCTACTGTTTGTTCATTTGTATGACACTGTTTTAGATTAAAAATCAATAAAGATTAAAAAAAAAAAAAAAAAAGAGAGGGCCTTTCTCATGAGTTGGAGCGGTCTTAAGAGGAGGAAAACCCAGAGAGGTGAGAAAACTGCTGAATTCGATAACATCCTTATTAGCGTTATCATCTCTAAATGAAGATTAATGTCACCAATAATCAATAGTCTTTAGAATTTTAGAAAAGTACTTGTTATGGTCTCAAATACTAGTTCAGAAGATTTGTTCCAGAGAACACTTATACATTAATGTACTGTAACTAACTTTAAAAATACATAAAATTCAATATTCCATTAATTCCATTCATTACTAAAATATTATACCATCATTACTTAATTAAATAGCACCAAATGTTCAGCAATTATTCATTACTTATAAAAACCTACCAAATTAGCTAATAAAACCATAGTTCATTAATCCATTTTTCCCTTCTCTGAATCTATCAACTACCAGCTATATTATATTCTGCACTCTGCAGTTTTAATCAATAATGAATATTTATAAAGAGTAGGCTATTTGAAAATTCATAAGTTAAACTTAGTGGTGCTGTTAAAAACAATTAACTAAATACTAAATAGTTCATAGTAAGATACAACAGCTGCGGCATATATTAAGAGATTTGTTCAGTCTCACCCAATCAATTGACACTAATGGCCTCTTTTACAAAGCCACGCAGCAACAGCCCCGAAGCCCTTTAAATCTCTATGGGCTTCGGGGCCATTAGCACAGCGTAGCCACTAGTGCAGCTTTGTAAAAGAGGCCGTAAGAAATATTATGAAAACGAAGTTTTACTAAACATTTCAATCAGTTCAAATTAGCGCTATCCTCTGTTCAAATATTCATTTAACAGCACTTTAAAATTTGATGCTGATCGATGAAATAAAATGGACTCACCACTCCTATTTCTTTCAAAGGTTGTCTAAGTTGTAAAAAATTTTTCCTGACCTGGACAGTCTCTTTTGCAAAATCTGGGAGAAAAACCAACTTGGAATCTTTGTATGTTAGATTTTTTTGTCTCTTATGCAGCTTTTAAAATATCCAGTACTTGTTGGAATCGTAGGAGTCTCAATATTACAGTTCTTGGTTTTTCTTGATGTTGAGCATTTTTCCTACCAATTCTATGTGCTCTCTCAATTTCCAGTATACTTTTAATTTTTATTGGAAGAATTTTTGGTATTGCATCTTCTAAAAAAGAGATCATGTTTTCCCCTCAGCACCTTCCTTTAATCCAATTATTCTTATATTCTGTCTTCTAGACCTATTTTCCATATCTATCATTTTTTTATTCATTTCCATCAAGATATTATGATCTTCCTTGTAATTTTGTTGTATGTGTTCAAATTTTTCCATTCTATCTTCCATTTTGTCCATTCTATTATTTAATATATCAAACTTACTGTTCATGAGATTCATTTCTTTCTTCATTTCCATTAGGTTTAAAATGATATTCCTTAATTCTTCCATTACTTCAATTATATCTAGGGCATCCATAGGTAATGGAACCCTGCTGGCAGTTTGTGGATCTTCTTTTAATCTCTTAGTCTTTCCTGTTGATTTAGCAGGAGTTTCTTGTAACTTTAATTTAGTTGATGTCATTTCCACAAATTTTAAATTATTCTGGAGAAAATTTATTGCTTTAAATCTAATAAATGATGCTCATAGGATGGAGCTCAGCTGTTAGCCAGCCATCCAACAAGTCTCCAAGTTCCGGAATCCTATTGTAGCAATTAACAACAGCGAGTCATTCTCCAAACAATGCTCATGCAAATCAGGTTGGCGGAGAGTAGCGAAGAATCACTACATCTGCATGTGCCCATCACTGGTGATAGACACATGTGCAGAATAAACGCAAAAAATCTCAAAACAAAACCAAATTCAGCTGCCGAAGTCAAGCAATCCCCCACCCAACCCCCCACCCCGGCAGCAGGAGAGATGCCCACTCCCTCCTACCACCAAGCAATTACCCCCCCGAACGCCATCTAGCAGCAGGAGAGATGTCCACTCTCCCCTGCTGCCAAGCAATACCCCCGACACCAATCCGGCAGCAGGAGAGATGCCCACTCCCTCCCACTGTCACGCAACCCCCCACGTGCCTCTGAAGAACCCCCCCTCTCCTTACCTTACATATAATGGCTGGAAGAGTGGCAGGGAGTGCTCAAGCAGCAGGGAAGAGTGGGAGGTGCATGGTGTGATGATGCTGGGCGCCATTGCCCCGGCCACCAACCTCTCTCGCTACGCCACTGAACTCAGGCAGTCTGTTCCAGGCATAAGGTGCAGCAGGAGAGAAGGAGCGTAGTCTGGAGTTGACAGTAGAGCAGAAGGGTACAAATAAGAGAGACTTTCTTGATTAACGGAGTTCCTGGGGTGGCATATAGGGAGAGAGAAGAGATATTGAGGAGCTGCAGAGTGAATGCAATTGTAAGTCAATAAGAGGAATTGTTTCTAGCCAGTTAAATCACATTGAATAGCTACCTCTACGTTTAGGAGCTCACATTTATGCCTGCTATTGACATAGCATAAGTAGGTGCCCTTTAATGTTGAGCATGTGAATGTTGACTTAAGTTTCCAAGTTTAATATGTATTTGATTAATCGCTTATATCGACTTCTAAGCAATTTACAAAAGATAAAAATATTGAGTTACAATAATCAAAGGGGAACAAATTATATAAATATGACTGACAGGACAAAATTAATTGATACAGAAGGAAGGGGTAGGTACAGAAATACAATTTTAAATAGTAAAGAACATATAAGGGAAAAACGTTAGAGAAGGGAAGAGCAGAATCTGGATGTCCAGATGCTGTTACAAAATTCTCACTCGATCTAAGAACATAAGAATAGCCTTACTGGGTCAGACCAATGGTCCATCAAGCCCAGTAGCCCGTTCTCACAGTGGCCAATCCAGGTCACTAGTACCTGGCTAAAACCCAAAGAGTAGCAACATTCCATACTACTGATCCGGGGCAAGTAGTGGCTTCCCCCATGTCTCTCAATAACAGACTATGGACTTTTCCTCCAGGAAATTGTCCAAACCTTTCTTAAAACCATCCGCTCTTACCACAACCTCTGGCAACACGTTTCAGAGCTTAACTATTCTCTGAGTGAAAAAAATTCCTCCTATTAGTTTTAAAAGTATTTCCCTGTAACTTCATCAAGTGTCCCCTAGTCTTTGTAATTTTAAAAGTGTCAGAGTAAAATATCGATCCACTTGTACCTGTTCTACTCCATGCAGGATTTTGTAGACTTCAATCATATCTCCCCTCAGCCTTCTCTTTTCCAAGCTGAAGAGCCCTAACCGTTTTAGTTTTTCCTCATATAAGAGGAGTTCTATCCCCCCTTTCATCTTGGTCGCTCTTCTTTGAACCTTTTCTAGCACCACTGCTGCTTTTTGATGCCTAAATTGTGGCATAATTTATAGATATGCCCCTTATACTGTATATAATGTATATAAAAAACTATATGATGGCCTCCTAGCCACTCAAGCAGCAAAACTAGATGACCAAATCTCCAATCTACTGATAACAACTCCAGACTACAAGTTGTTCATAAGCACATAAGCATTGCCACCGCTGGGTCAAACCAGAGGTCTATCATGCCCAGCAGTCCGCACACACGAAGGCCCATCAGGTCCAGGACCTGTGTAGTAGTCCTCTATCCGTACTCTTCTATCCCCTTTTCTTCAGAAAGTTGCCCAATCCCTTCTTGAACCCCAATACTAACTAGAAACGCCTTCACCGGATCAGAAAAGAAATAAAGACTATCCTCTTCAAGAAATTTCTGAAAAAGTCTTAACACCACGAGTACCTTCCTTTTTCCCATCTCCTTCCTGTCTCCCCGATACTACCTGATCTACTCTTTACCTTCACTAGAAATGACCAGAGATCTTCCTTTGTAACCCACCTACTTTAACTCTTTTGTAATCCGCCTTGAACCGCAAGGTAATGGCAGAATAGAAATCTCTAATATAATGTAATATCTATCTATCTATCTATATCTTTTATAATTATTTGTGTGGCATGTGTGTTATTTTTTACCACTTAGTCTTTCTGGCAACAGCTTTTTACCAGGCTTGTGCCACATTTTCTCTATCCACTCTTCTTTTGAGGGTAAGCTGTTTTTGAAATTATGCCATTTGTTGTGACACTTTTAAAATTTTGTAGGGAATTAGCTATAGGTATTCATAATCCTAAAAATTTTTCCTTATCCCATCCTACCCCCTTTTTTGCCCAAAGTTGTGTCCTAACTCAAGCAGGCAGTGCGTGAAGCTCCGGTCCTGGCAGTATTCAAATCCAGGCTAAAAGCCCACTCACTTGGAAAGTAACTATGTCTGAGAAACTCCCTAACCCCTTACTCACCATGTTTTTTTGATTAGATTGTAAGCTCTACTGAGCAGAGACTGTCTGTTGAATGTTTTAATGTACAGCGCTGCAGTGCTATAGAAATGATAAGTTGTAGTAGTAACTCCTGGCTGGTTAAATTACCTGTTCGGGATTAACCAGTCATTTTCAGTGACACTTAACTGATATTCAGTATTTAACCGGTCAGGTTAGCTGTAATAAGACCACATACGTATATGGCAGTCTTATGTTTATGTAATAACCCATATTTGGTTAAATGGTGAATGTTGCACTTAATCAACTATGTGATAGCCAGCTCCGGGAATCTGGAAATTCAATTTCAGTGTTCTGACATAGCCCAACACTGATTTTCCAGGTTTCGTGCCAGTAGCCGTCAGCAAAACGCTGATTGCCGCTGGCTGAATATCAACTCCTTAGCTTGTAAATGGCAGCGTTCTATAATCTAAAATTGTGACACACCCATATCCCACACATAGGCTTCCCCTGCCAATACCTCCTTACAGGTATGCACTATGCAACTTGAATACTCCTATTCCTATTATCGCTGAGCACACACGTAGCACTTACACGTGTGAATGTAACATCTAGGTGTGTACAAGGGACCGCTGAAAAGTTCTCAGCCCAAGAAGAGAACGATGTGGAGCCGTGAAACTTACAAGTTTTTCCACACAGTGGCGCAGTGGTTACAGCTACAGCTACAGCCTCAGCACCCTGAGGTTGTGGGTTCAAACCCTGTGCTGCTCCTTGTGACACTGGGCAAGTCACTCAATCCTCCACTGCCCCAGCTATGTTAGATAGTGAGCCCACCGGAAAATTGCTTGAGTACCTGAATGTAAACCACTTAGATAACATTGATAAGCGGTATATGAATACCTAATAAATAAATTTCATATCATTGAAACGAAAAGTGTAGAATAACTTGTAAGCTTCATGGCTCCATTTCGTTCTCTTCTTGGTTGGGCTGAGAACATTTCAGTGACCCCCTCATAAGTACTAGAGTCCTATAGCATGCAAATTGTGCTCACATTTAAACACTAACCCCAAAGTCTACCTCAAGTTAGGCAAGTACATCTGGGCGCCTAGCCGATGTAGGTGCCTTACTGAATTAATTAATAGGCTTAATCAGCACTGATAATTGGCACATACCTCATAATTGGCATTAATTGGACTTAATTAAAAGTTAAGCACCTAACTCACAAAGCGCAGTTCTATAAAATGTAGGCGCCTAATCCAAAGTGAATAATTAAAAGTGGGCATGGTTAGGGGTGGATCGCAGGCATTTAGGCCAAGAGTACCCGGGGATAAATATAGTGCATCTAAAAGGTAGGAGGCCTAGCGATGCCTAAGGCTGCTTAGGTAGCACTAAATGTAATTCTATACAGTTTGCCTAACTTTTATAGAATCGCTGTACTAGTCGGAGCCAATATTTTAGGCAACATCTCGTATATAGAATCGGGGCCTAAGGTTTTAGAATAAGAGGTACAGTGTCCAATTACAATATCCTTACAGGGAATCACTATTTGGCTTTTCTAAAAGGGGCCCTGAATTCTACATCACAGCAAATGGTAAAAGAGTGGAGGAGTGGCCTAGTAGTTAGAGACTCTGCCTCAGCACCCTGAGGTTGTGGGTTCAATCCCTGTGCCACTCCTTGTGACCCTGGGCAAGTCATTTAACTCTCCATTGCCCCAGGCAGTGTAGTTAGATTGTCAGCCTGCCAGGACAGGTAGGGAGAAATACTTAGAGTACCTGAATGTAAAATGTTTCACATAGAAGCAGTATAGAGTGTTCCCCCCCCCCCCACCCCCCGTCAGCGGTTTGCAGTCCTGGTCATTCGTGATATTTTCGGACTGCAAACCGCCAACAAGGAGAGGGCAGCGGTAGAGGCAGGAGAGAGCAGCCGGAGCGCCACAAGAGCAGGAAATCACTCACGTATGCTCCGACCGCCTCTTCCTGCACTAAGTTGGACCTTATCCAATCAGGAGCTTCTTTGACACGCAGCTCCTGATTGGATAAGGCCCGACTTAGTGCAGGAAAAGGCGGTCAGAGCGTACCGCAAGTGATTTCCTGCACTTGCAGTGCTCCGCCTGCTCTCCTGCTGCCCTCTCCCGCTGCCCTCTTCAGGCTCCCCCATGAAAAACCGTATTTGCGGTTTTTCGAGATTCACAGGGTTTCTTGGAACAGAACCCCCACGAATCTTGGGGGAGCATTGTATAAGAAATGTAAGTAAAATAACCAACCAAAATGGCCTGAAAACTATATAAATAAAGAGATTCAATGGTGGAGAAGTTAGGGTGAGAGGCACTCGGGGCAGTAGTGCCCCTCCCCCACCCTCTTCTCTACCCCACCCCATCCACTCCCTCCCTGTCCCCCTCCTGCCACATGCGTGCCCCTTCCCGTCCCTCATAACTCCTTAACATTCACGGTGTGAGCAGCAACCTCAACCTATTGCTTGTGCCAGCCTCAGCTCTTCCTTTTGACATCACTTCCTAGGTATGGCATGAGCAACAGGTTGGGGTTCCTGCTCACACTGCGAAAGTTAGAGATACGAGGGAAGGGGCATGCGTGTGCCGTAATGGGGGAGCTGGGAGGCAAAGAGGAGGACAGGGGCCGACACCCCCACCAAGATGGCACCCGGGTCGGACCCCCCCCTTAATATGCCACTGAAATTCATATAATTTAAGCAGCCTTTAGAACTGTGGAATAAAATAAAGTCAACATGGATCTAGTGAATCTTGTGAGTACAGAGGGAATGATCAAAAGTACATCTAAATATTAAAAGACAAACAAAAAGGATCTTTCAATGTTCCCTTAAAAAAACCTTTTTTTCATGCATCTCAATTCAGCTGTCAATCAAGCTCTAACCGCAACAAAACACCTGTATTAGAGGGCAGCCGCTGCTTGTGCAGATAGCAAGCTTCATTGCTTTTGCATTATGCATCATGATGTTTGCAAATTTCAAGTACTTTTTCTGTTCTTTGACTCTTCTTTTATTTTATTTCCAGTCTGAAGGAAAAAAAAAAAGACTTTTTTAAAGGAACATTGAAGGATTCCTTTTTTTAAAAAAAAAAATCTGTTTATTGGCAAACAAGATGCATAAATTCTTTCAATTTGTCTTTTAATATTTAGATGATCTTTTGATGATTTCCCTTCTGAATATTTAGAGGGCCATTTTCTATAAATACATCTAAGTCCAATTTGGACATTTCCTGCTAAACGTCCAAAGTTGGAAGAACAGAAATACCCATTTTTTAAGCTGAATCACTAGATTCCCCCCAATTTTTTTTTTTCCCCCCAAACATCGCTTACTTGAATGTCAAGGCCGACAGGACGTCCAACCCTTAAGACACCTAACTTTATATCCCATTTTTTACAACAAAAACATCCAAGTGGATAATGTCCAAATTCAGACCATTTGGATATGGGAATGGCCACTGCTGTGAACTTCACAAAAAGAATGTCAGAAGTACATTTCACCATATACCCCTTATAATTTATGGTGCGCCCTCCAAAACTACCCCAAACCCTACTAGACCCATCTGTCTACCACTCCAATAGCCCTTATGGCTGCAGGTAGCACCTATATGGCAGTGGAGTAGGTTTTGGTGGGTTTTAGTGAGTGATAAAGAAAGGGATCACGAACAGATCAGAGAAGGTTATCATGCAGCTGTACCAGGCCATGGTGCGCCCTCACCTGGAGTACTGCGTCCAGCACTGGTCGCCATACATGAAGAAGGACATGGTAATACTCAAAAGGGTCCAGAGAAGATGGTTAAGGGGTTGGAGGAGCTGACGTACAGCGAAAGATTAGAGAAACTGGGCCTCTTCTCCCTTGAACAGAGGAGATTGAGAGGGGACATGATTGAAACATTCAAGGTACTGAAGGGGATAGACTTAGTAGATAAGGACAGGTTGTTCACCCTCTCCAAGGTAGAGAGAACGAGAGGGCATTCTCTAAAATTGAAAGGGGATAGATTCCGTACAAACATAAGGAAATTCTTCTTCACCCAGAGAGTGGTAGAAAGTTGGAATTCAAGACAAAGTCAAGACAAAGTCCTGCTGAACAAGAACGTGTGCTGTTAGGGCTAGTCTCGGTTAGGGTGCTGGTCTATGACCAGAGGGTCATCGCGTGAGTGGACTGCTGGGCGCGATGGACCACTGGTCTGACCCAGCAGCAGCAATTCTTATGTTCCTATGTTCTCACACTTTCCACCATACATGTGATTAGAGTGCCTTATGGGCCTGGGTCCTCCTTTCTATGGTTCACTAGCCCATTCACCAGGTTACTTAAGACACCTATGTGATGTTCTTCTAGGCTTTCCCATACCAAGTGCTGTGGTTCTAGAGACAGGTTTGTACTCTTTCATTTCGATTTTTGAGGGATGGGAGGGGGTTGCTGAGGAATGGGGGAGGTGGGGGAGTGGGGGAGTGGGGGAGGTCACACCTTAATGTATCTAGTGGTCATCTGATAAGTTTGGGTACTTTTATGGCACTTAGATGCTTCTGAAACAGGTTTAGCTCCAAACATCTACTGTAAGTTCCATCCAGGATGTCTTGGGAAATGTTTGATTATATGTGTTAGATGTCCATGTATGCCCCAAACCTGCCTAAAACACGCACATAACACGCCTCCTAATATTCCCCCTGGAACTCTGGATGCACAGTGGGAGAAAATCCCACAAGATGTACAAGAAAATGGATTTGATTATAGGTAGTTAGATGTCCCAGCGATTAGGATGTCCAAGAGCTGACTTAGGCAGTTTTTTGGATGTCTCAGCTTTTTAATTATGAGCCGCATAGAGACATGAATCAATAAGTCAATGCATGACTTTATTTTTAGATTGCACAGGGAGCTCTTTAGAGCAGTTCTAAATGTTGCCTATATTATATGAATATCTAGTTTTCAGCCCATTTAAATCAGTTATCATTGAAACGGCAGATGTGCTTTCTAGTTTTGTATCTCCACAACCTTGATAAAGGACTGCGAAACATGTTGGCAAGGGGATGAACTACGCTCAAGTTAAATCAAAGCAAAAATTCACATAAAATCTATGCCTGTATAAGATATTATAACTTTGAAATATTAAGAATATTATTGCTAGGCTGGGATCAATGAGGATTTGCACCATACCGAGCTATGCTACTCGGGTGGCAGCCTGAGGATCCTTGACATCAGTAGCTGCAGTATTAGCTACATTATTCAGATACAAAGCTATTTCGTTACTTTTGGCGTTAGCCACACATATAGTGGCGTTAAGAATCATAAAACGCCTCCTTAGGCACGATTTCGGTGCCTTTTTTTAAGCACCTGTAGGGGGCCTACATTTTTCTTTTAAGGGCTTTTTTTCCCAACGGCAGCTTGTTCTTTCTCTACACAGCAATTTAGTCAGCTGCTGACTGGTTACATCGCCTGATAAGGGTTGCCTGCTAATTTCAGTGACACTTAACCAGTTAAGTGCTGCTGAAATTCACAATTACCACCTAACTCAAAGCATCCTATATTGGGGCATTCTAGGGTCAGCACTTGACCACTTAAATGCTAATATTCAGCCCTTAAGCGGCGAGGTTTGCCATATAAATGGAACCAGCTAATAGTCTGTTAAGAACATAAATATTGCCGCTGCTGGGTCAGACCACTGGTCCATCGTGCCCAGCAGTCCGCTCACGCAGCAGCCCTTAGATCAAAGACCAGTGCCCTAACTGAGACTAGCCTTACCTGCATACGTTCTGGTTCAGCAGAAACTTGTCGAGCTTTGTTTTGAATCCCTGAAGGGTGTTTTCCCCTATAACAGCTTCCGGAAGAGCGTTCCAGTTTTCTACCACTCTCTGGGTGAAGAAGAACTTCCTTACGTTTGTACGGAATCTATCCCCTTTTAACTTTAGAGAATGCCTTCTCGTTCTCTCTACCTTGGAGACGGTGAACAACCTGTCTTTATCTACTAAGTCTATTCCCTTCATTATCTTGAATGTTTTGATCATGTCCCCTCTCAGTCTCCTCTTTTCAAGGGAGAAGAGGCCCAGTTTCTCTAATCTCTCATTGTACGGCAACTCCTTCAGTCCCTTAACCATTTTAGTTGATCTTCTCTGAACCTTCTCGAGTAGTACCGTGTCCTTCTTCATGTACGGTGACCAATGCTGGATGCAGTATTCCAGGTGGAGGGTGTACCATGGCCCGGAACAGTGGCATGATAACCTTCTCCGATCTATTCGTGATCCCCTTCTTAATCATTCCTTGCATTTTGTTCGCCCTTTTTGCCACCACCGCGCATTGCGCAGACGGCTTCATTGACTTGTCGACCAGTACTCCCAAGTCTCTTTCCTGGGGGTTCTCTCCAAGTACTGCACTGGACATCCTGTATTCGTGTATAAAATTTTTTTTTACCGACATGCATCACCTTACACTTATCCACGTTAAACCTCATTTGCCATGTCGCAGCCCATTTCTCGAGCGTGTTTATATCACATTGCAGGTTTTCGCAATCCTTTTGTGTCCTCACTACTCTGAATAACTTTGTATCATCTGCAAATTTAATCACCTTGCTTGTCATAACAATTTCCAGGTCGTTTATAAATATGTTGAAGAACATGGGTCCAAGCACCGAACCTTGCGGCACTCCACTTGTGACGCTTTTCCAGTCCGAGTATTGTCCATTTACCCCCGCTCTCTGTTTTCTATCCGCCAACCAGTTTTTAATCTACATGAGTATTTCACCCTTGATTCCATGGCTCGCAATTTTTCGAAGTAGTCATTCATGCGGGACCTTGTCGAACACCTTCTGAAAATCCAGATATACAATGTTGACTGGGTCACCCTTATCTATCTGCCTGTTTACTCCCTCGAAGAAGTGCAGCAAGTTCGTCAAGCAAGATCTTCCTTTGCTGAATCCATGCTGGCTGGTCCTCATCAGATTGTGTCCATTTAGATGATCAATGATGTGGTCCTTTATCAGCGCCTCTACTATCTTTCCCGGTACCGAGGTCAGATTCACCGGTCTGTAGTTTCCCATATCACCCCTTGAACCTTTCTTAAAGTTCGGCATAACATTTGACACTTTCCAGTCTTCCGGAATCCTTCCCGATTTGATCGACAGATTGGCTATTAGTTGGAGCAGTTTAGCTTTAGGCCTTTTCAGTTCCTTGATTACCCTTGGATGGATGCCATCCGGTCCTGGGGATTTATCGATTTTAAGCCTATCAATCTGCCTGCATACCTCTATTAGACTGACTGTCAACCCTGTCAGTTTCCCGTCTTTGTTTCCTGCGTATAGCCTGTCGGCTTCCGGTATGTTGCGTATATCCTCTTTGGTAAATACAGATGCAAAAAAATGTGTTTAGTTTGTTGGCGATGGCTTTGTCCTCCGTTAGCACTCCCTTTATTCCATGGTCATCCAACGGCTCCAACGCTTCCTTCGCGGGTCGTTTCCCCTTAATATATCAAAAGAATGAGTTGAAGTTTTTCGCCTCCTTGGCTATTTTTGGGAGGGGGTGGTTTCTTTGGTTTCTGAAAATTTGGGCAGCGCTGCTTTGTTGTCATAGTGTTTTTGGATTGTGTTTTTGACTAATACACAGTTTTGAATATAAAATGTTATCAGTAAATAACTAGAAGTGAAGGAGATGACAATGGAGGGAAGGGGGTGTATGTGTGTAGAGTAAAAGTAAGGAAACAGCATATTGATGAAATGGAAATCTTCCCACTGATGGGAACATAGTTGAATGAGTTTAGAAGAATTTTTACCTATAGGATAGGCAACATGCAAACACGTTGTTGAAGTGGAAAGCAATCCTCAGGGCCTCATGCATAATATTAAAATACTGTGAGATCACCCATTGGAAAAAGAGTAGCTGTGTGGTAAAGTACTTTCCTGTTCACACTGACAGTTTTCAAAATTCCTAGCCAAGGCACTGAACCAGCTGTAGATAGCAGCTGTCAGGTTCCTTTTGATCATTTTAATAGGAAAAAAAACCCTTTCAATTTGGATGTCAAGACTGACAGCCACAATGAAAGGAAAAGAGGAAGCCCATCTGTTGTTCAGTTACCCTGGGTAATTTAAAGAGATTTAATTAAAGCAGAATATTATGAAAGCCAGGCATATACACATCTACTATAATATGGGTACTGAGTGCTAAGTCTTGTGCCATGTACTGTACTTACCAAGGGAAAAATAATTGAATCATTTTTTTTGAAACTTTCAAATTCAATGGAAGTCGGGAATCCATCCATCTAGAGGCAAAATAGCTTTGAAAATTTTTCATGTTTGGTTTCAGAGCTTTCAGCATTACTTGTTATAGGCAGTTTCAGGAAGAAATTTCATAGGTAGTGATCTGACCAGATAACAGGTTCCCATTTATCATGGTCTATCAAGGGGATGTATAGATGTTTAGATATCCCAGCTATGAAATTTAAACAGTGACCACTGACCACCATCATGGGTAGGGTCGCATGCAAAAGTAGTAAAGTTGAGTTGTTCTAGTAGGTTTTTAAAGACACGGGTTTTTGGGGTCATTTTGCATTTCTAAATGTAGGTTTAGGTCTCCTAAAACCATTAATTGACTAAAGGTTGTGGCTTAATGCTGAAAAGGATTAGGTCCCAATTCTTGCCCCATACTGTCTCTGCCATTTGGAAGTCAGGTGCACCTGGGGACATATCTTAAAGACCAGAAATAATCTTCCAAAACATGTCCAATTTTATTGTCAGCTTTACATCTCTTTTATATCATGCTACATGAATCAGTGTTGTCAGCATGTGACGTAAACACAAACCATATATGGACACAGGTCACATGAAACTTTAAAGAAATCAGCATTTTTCTATCTCAAGACTGGAGTCCAAAAGGTCAGAAGAGCCTTGGCCAGCAGAGCCTCTAATCTAAAGCTGTTTGCAAATACGGCTTATAAAAACAATTGAATTCACTTCACAACAAGTTAAGAACATATCTTTTCAAACATAAATGTCCTTGTAGTATTTTCAGCAAGAGAAGGCAAACAGAGTCTGGATTTACAGCTTTAAACAACATATGGAAAACTACAAGATGTGTCCCTTCAAATGCGAGATCAGATTAGACAGATTATCTTCTATCATTTTCCATTTACCAGGAGGTCTATGCATTAATAGTATTCCTAAGTCTTTTCCTCCTTCCAGATTTCTTATACTGCAGACCATATTTTCTAGACCTTGCTCATTAGTGCTGCCTGATAGTGTTAATGAAATAAATAATTTGTATAATATGAGCAGACCTGTGCTTCTTTTTCTGGGGCAATGAATCGCTTTGTATCTTGGCAGGCCTAGGCTAAGTAGGATTGGGGAATTATTATCAAGGATCCATGTTTCTGCTACGCATGCTATACCAACCTGGTGTAGCGTATTCTATTGTAATATATGGTCTGGATAAAAGTCTTTTACAGTTTTGCATTTTTTTTCTTTCTCTTTCTGGACTCCTCCTCCTGAGGTAAACTGCTCTGTAAGTCTATATAAGTAGGACTTTCTGAGCCTTTACTCATAGTATCCTTGGAGGGTGGCAGTGGAAGGGTTACCAGACATCCGGATTTTTCTGGACATGTCCTCTTTTAGAGGACATATCTGGGTGTCCAGACAGCTTTTCAAAACCCAGCCCTGCGGGCTGAAATCTTCAACAGAATCTCTGTATCAGAGAGGCACATAACATCAAGTCTGAAACCCATAGAAGATCGCAGCTATCCTATCCCCACTTATTTTCTGCTGAGGAGTTTCCCTAATCCTCACAATTGGCTTCAGTTACCTTTACTTAGTGTGTATGCTCAACCTCAACTTTATTTATTACTTTTAATGCATAATTCGTGCCAAAGTGTGTAAATAGTCATTTTCTCTGCCTTTTGTCCCAGTGAGCAATTAGCAGATTGTCACTCACTGTGCTGTTCACATCCCCCATTAGCTCAGTGATATAACTGTTTCATATGATTACATTTCACCCACAATACTGCTTACTGCCAGAGAAGAATGTCAATCAAAATGCTTGCTTTCTCTTCCAGATACATTACCTCAACCAGAGAGAATAATCTGGCTTCCAAATCATTTTAACCAAAGATTTCATCTTTTCCTTCTGTTTCTGAAAAAAAGAAAACCCTTCCTTTGGGGGGGGGGGGGTGAGAGCTCATTAGCAAATGTAATGAGAAAGGCAGTGGTTCTAAAGTTTTGTACTATGGAAACATAGTGCTATTTCTTATCACTAGGCACTTGGAAGTAAAAATATGTCCTGGTATCTATTTTTTTTTTTAAATCACTTCCTCTCCTTTCTCTTCTATTTCTCTGGGTCCTGAAAGGACAGACCTGGAAGTCCCCCAACTAGGAAAGAGGGGTATCATCCAGAGGGGGCTTGAGGATCCTTGAAACAGGAAAGAAGAATATTCCCAAGGCCAATCCACAGAGTCAGCTGTGTAGTAAGGGTAGGAGGCGCTCATCCCCTCCTCTCCACGTTCCCACTCCTTTCGTGCCCCCCATTCCACACTTGCACTCTTCCTCCCCCGGTACCTCTTAATCTTCGCCAGCACGAGTGGCTTCAGCAAGCATGCTCCTCGCACTAGCGTTGGATTTCCCTCTGACGTCACTTCCTGGTCCCGTGACTCAGAAGGCCGAAGTTGTTCATGCTAACGAGGATAATTCAGAGGTACGGGGTGGGGTAGGGATGGCGGGGAGGGTGGCTTGGTGTAGCAGGGCAGAGCACAGAGGTGCCAGCGCCCCAACTGACCTGGCATTCAGGGCGGTCTGCACCCCCTTGTAGGGGTGTTTCCTTATTTGCACCTGAAGGTTAGGCCTCTCTGACATCATCAAGCCTGAACCATTGTCTGCAAGAAATCTTTCCAGCATGAACCTAGCAAGAAGAGAAAAAAGAAAATATCTTTGCTGTTTCTGCATGATGCATTCTGGGTATGTACCAGAATGGTATTCTAGTCAAGGACATCCATCTATATCTTCATGCTTAGACTGTGAATCTTGGGGGAGTTATACTCCTATGCTGTGCTTATCTCTCGAAAGGCGCCTGTGTCTCCCAGCCTGTATGAGACTTTACACAGAAAGGCTATTCATCTAAGTTCTGGTCTGAGGAAGTCATCTGAAGTGATCCAAATGAAAAGGTGCTAATGATAATTAGTCTGTGTCGGGATGCGAGTGAACTCACATCTTACCACAGGTATTCTTGACGCACTTCTTGTCTAACAATAATTAAGACCTGAAGTTACTTAGTGTGACTCTCTGAACGAGAGAGAGTGAATCGGACTTTAAACAGATCTGAATTCTATCACATCAAAGAAACCTTGGCTGTCAACTTAAATTACGGCTGTACCAGTGGCTGCAGAACTCTTGTCCCTGTAACAGAAGGATTTCTACATCTGCTAAGCTGAGAAGAATAATTCCGTCTCCCTAGTTGTAAGGTGAGGATAAGGAACTTATTATCTTATCAGCTGGGGGTTAGATAGAGAATCCTATTTTGGATATAGGATAAGGCTTGTAAAGCTACTCTTGGTGATAATTGTAATATATTGCTGCTAATCGGGAAATTATTATTATAAAGAATTGTTTGGTATGTGTAAGAATTAGTCTTACTCATTTATCTAGTAAGTGTTGTAATCATTATGTACTGAGTTTCATATTTGTAATCGGATAATTTGTGAACAATAATAGTTATTGCTGCTGGCACAAAAAACAATAATAGTTATTGCTGCTGGCACAATAATAGTTATTGCTTCTGGCACAAAAAAATAAATCCTTCTCTTTCCTCTGTTAAATCTTATTTCCTCTTCCTACATTTTTGTTTAAAATACTGTGTTTTAGGTGGTATAGAGCCTATATTTCTGGTGCCTATGGCTCAGGGTGACTAAAGTAGGGAAAATCCTGTTATAAATCCTGTGTTTTAGGGTAGCACTGATAGAACCTGCAGTTTTGTTTAGGTGGTATAGAGCCTATATTTCTGCCTTACTAGTAGTCTTACTTATAGTCCCACCAACCCCAGGGACCACTATTCATATATAGAGACCCATATAATCAGGACTACTCAAATCAAGTCACTTCACAACCAATCAAGATGACCTTTATTCTATGCAATCACTGTGGTGCTTTAATTCCAAGACATACTATTTGGAAGCTTAAGGCTTGCCCCATCTGTCTTCAACTTGCCAGTATTAAGGAGGAGCTCTGCAAACTTAAACAGGAATTGAATACAATTAAAGCAGCTTCCATCACTCCACAAAATCATACCAACTTACCACCTCTACCTCAAAGAATAAAACAGCCCAGGAATAAATGGGTCACAGTAGGCTCAGGAAGACTGCGACATGTAACACAGAAACATCTACCTTCACTAATATTACCTCTACAGAATTCCTTCGCTCCACTAGTGCACTGCGATACTCAAGAAAACAGAAGGGAGGTGGGACTGGAACCAATGAAGGTAACTCAAGAGAACAAGCGCACCCTAAGTACAAATAAAAAAGCCAAAAACAGAAAACTATTACTGTTGGGGGATTCCATCATCAGAGGCATTAACCTTGGAACACAAGGCGAGGAGACCAAAATAGTGAAATGTCTTCCAGGATCCTCAGCTACCAGGAGTTCCAGGCAAATACTGACTATAATTAAGGAAGAAACTAAGGATTTTAACACTGATGTTGTTATCCATCTGGGAACAAATGACCTGGCCAACAACTCCACACTTGCAATACAGAAAGCTTTTCGGGAGCTTGGTGAGGGCGTGAAACCTTTTGTAAAGACTTTAGCTTTTTCTGAAATACTGCCTGCATATGGAAAAGGAGAGCAAAGAGTGAAAAACACAGAGGACTTTAATAGATGGCTCAGAGCCTGGTGTCATCAAGAAGGCTTCAGGTACATAGGAGGATGGGGAAATACATGGAAGGACAAGAAGCTATATTGCACTGATGGGCTACATATTACTACAGCAGGAAAAAGAAACCTTGCAGAGAAATTTAGACAATATTTTTCTAGGCATTTAAACTAGAAGGTGGGGGTGGTGTATGTACGAAGTACAATTATAGAGACCACCCCCGGCAAAAGAAAAGATGTGATAGTAGAAAAGGCTGCAACATAAGCAATATCAGCAACTCATTTCTTAGTATTGCAACGGAAAGTGAAACAACACAAAAATCCATACAAAAAAGGAGATTATCGCTGAAAAATAGCTGGAAAGCGATGACCACAAATGCTCGCAGTCTAAGCAACAAAGTTCATGATCTGCAAGCCCTGATATTAGAGGCAGATTTAGATATTGTTGCTATCACAGAGACATGGTTCAGTGAATCACATGGATGGGATGCAAACATACCGGGATATAATCTTTTTAGGAAGGACAGAGATGGTCATAAAGGAGGAGGAGTAGCTCTCTATGTAAAGATCAATATCCAAGTAACCGAAATGCAAGGGACCTGGGGAGAGGAAGAAGCGATATGGATTGCTCTGAAAAGAGAAGATGGAACTTCTATCTATGTGGGTGTAGTCTACAGACCTCTGACTCAATCGCAGCAAATTGATAAGGATCTGATTGTGGATATCCAAAAGTTTGGAAGGAAAGAGGAGGTTCTGCTGTTGGGAGATTTCAACCTGCCGGATGCGGACTGGAATGTTCCGTCTGCGGAATCGGAAAGAAGTAGGGAGATTGTGGATGCCTTTCAAGAGGCTCTGCTCAGACAAATGGTGACGGAACCTACAAGGGAAAAAGCGATATTGGATCTGGTCCTCACAAATGGAGAGAGTATCTCTAATGTTCGAGTGGGTGCTCACCTGGGTAGTAGCGATCATCAAACGGTTTGGTTTGATATAACGGCTAAAGTGGAGAGCGGCCGCACGATACTTAAAGTCCTAGATTTCAAACGTACGGACTTTAATGCAATGGGAAAGTACCTGAAGAAAGAGCTGTTAGGATGGGAGGACATAAGAGAAGTGGAAAGACAGTGGTCTAAGCTGAAAGGAGCGATAAAAATGGCTACGGACCTTTATGTGAAGAAAATCAATAAAAACAAGAGAAAAAGGAAGCCGATATGGTTCTCCAACCTAGTGGCTGAGAAAATAAAGGCGAAAGAGTTGGCGTTCATGAAATATAAAATAAACCCAAGAAGAGGAGAGCAGAAAGGACTACAGGGTGAAACTGAAAGAAGCCAAGAGAGAGATACGTTTGGCGAAGGCACAGGCGGAAGAACAAATGGCTAAAAATGTAAAACAGGGAGATAAAAATTTTTTCAGATATATTAGTGAAAGGAGGAAGATAAAAAATGGAATTGCTAGGCTAAAAGATGCTGGGAACAAATATGTGGAGAGTGATGAGGAGAAAGCAAATGTGCTAAACAAATACTTCTGTTCTGTGTTCACAGAAGAAAATCCTGGAGAAGGACCGAGATTGTCTGGCAAAAATGGAGTAGATTCTGCGCCGTTCACGGAGGAGGGTGTTTATGAGCAACTTGAAAAACTGAAGGTGGACAAAGCGATGGGACCAGACGGGATCCATCCCAGGATACTAAGGGAGCTCAGAGAGGTTCTGGCGAGTCCTATTAAAGACTTGTTCAACAAATCTCTGGAGACGGGAGTGATTCCTGGGGATTGGAGGAGAGCGGATGTTGTCCCTATTCATAAAAGTGGTCACAGGGATGAAGCAGGAAACTACAGGCCGGTGAGCCTCACTTCAGTTGTTGGAAAAATAATGGAAGTGTTGCTGAAAGAAAGGATAGTGTATTTCCTTTAATCTAATGGGTTACAGGATCCGAGGCAACATGGCTTTACAAAAGGTAAATCGTGCCAAACGAACCTGATTGAATTTTTTGATTGGGTAACCAGAGAGCTGGATCGAGGACATATGCTAGATGTAATTTACTTGGATTTCAGCAAAGCCTTTGATACAGTTCCTCATAGGAGGCTGTTGAACAAACTTGAAGGGCTGAAGTTAGGACCCAAAGTGGTGAACTGGGTCAGAAACTGGCTGTCGGACAGACGCCAGAGGGTGGTGGTTAATGGAAGTCGCTCGAAGGAAGGAAAGGTGACTAGTGGAGTCCCTCAGGGTTCGGTGCTGGGGCCAATCCTGTTCAATATGTATGTAAGTGACATTGCTGAAGGGTTAGAAGGAAAAGTGTGCCTTTTTGCAGATGATACCAAGATTTGTAACAGAGTAGACACCGAAGAGGGAGTGGAGAATATGAAAAAGGATCTGCAAAAGTTAGAGGAATGGTCTAATGCCTGGCAACTAAAATTCAATGCAAAGAAATGCAGAGTAATGCATTTGGGGATTAATAATAGGAAGGAACCGTATATGCTGGGAGGAGAGAAGCTGATATGCACGGACGGGGAGAGGGACCTTGGGGTGATAGTGTCCGAAGATCTAAAGGCGAAAAAACAGTGTGACAAGGCAGTGGCTGCTGCCAGAAGGATTCTGGGCTGTATAAAGAGAGGCGTAGTCAGTAAAAGGAAGAAGGTGTTGATGCCCCTGTACAGGTCATTGGTGAGGCCCCACTTGGAGTATTGTGTTCAGATTTGGAGACCGTATCTGGCGAAAGACGTAAGAAGACTTGAGGCGGTCCAGAGGAGGGCGACGAAAATGATAGGAGGCTTGCGCCAGAAGACGTATGAGGAGAGACTGGAAGCCCTGAATATGTATACCCTAGAGGAAAGGAGAGACAGGGGAGATATGATTCAGACGTTCAAATACTTAAAGGGTATTAACGTAGAACAAAATCTTTTCCTGAGAAAGGAAAATGGTAAAACCAGAGGACATAATTTGAGGTTGAGGGGTGGTAGATTCAGGGGCAATGTTAGGAAATTCTACTTTACGGAGAGGGTGGTGGATGCCTGGAATGCGCTCCCAAGAGAGGTGGTGGAGAGTAAAACTGTGACTGAGTTCAAAGAAGCGTGGGATGAACACAGAAGATTTAGAATCAGAAAATAATATTAAATATTGAACTAAGGCCAGTTACTGGGCAGACTTGCACGGTCTGTGTCTGTGTATGGCCGTTTGGTGGAGGATGGGCAGGGGAGGGCTTAAATGGCTGGGAGGGTGTAGATGGGCTGGAGTAAGTCTTAACAGAGATTTCGGCAGTTGGAACCCAAGCATAGTACCGGGTAAAGCTTTGGATTCTTGCCCAGAAATAGCTAAGAAGAAAAAAAAAAAAAAATGTAAATTAAATCAGGTTGGGCAGACTGGATGGACCATTCGGGTCTTTATCTGCCGTCATCTACTATGTTACTATGTTACTATATATTTTTCTATTTTCATAATAAAAGTATTTCTCATTAGCCTGTGTTTGGTGTCGTATAAATAGACAAAGAAATTTGGACCTGGCAGAGTTTATGGTTTCCCCTAGACAAAACTAACAGACATGTAACTTGTTTATGTAACTGATTAGTGTACCATAAATCTTGCTACACCCTTTACCATGCCACTGCACAGAGTGAAACACTGAGGGCTAGATGCACTAAACACTCCAATTCTGTACCAATGGTCGCTAAACCAGTTTGACTGGTTTAGCAACTAACAGAATTTGCCAACCTGATTTTCAAAATGGCTCGCTGCGTGTTTTTCCTGTGTGGTCGTACATTCTCCAATTCTGGCATGCAAATATCCTCATTACTATTAAAATGAGGTCATTAATATTAAAACCAGCCATACAATTGATGACCTAACATTGCATGCCATAATCGGATCGCTAAAATTGATCAGAAAAAAACGACAGATAACTGTTACCAACAAGTCTGACATGTTTTCTCATTTTTTTTTCTATGGGCACAGATGTTATACACACACAAAACATCTGCTACATAACAAAAAGCTGAGCTGCCCCATCCTTCTGGCTACAGCCACCGCCTTATGACACTGTTTAGATGCCTTTAGATCCTCAGACACAATCACCACAAGGTCCCTTTCTCCATCTGTGCTTATCAGCCTCTCACCTCCCAGCACATACGCTTACCTCGGATTTCTACCCCCCAAATGCATCACTCTGCATTTCTTCACATTGAATTTTAGTTGCCAGACGCTGGGACCATTCTTCTAACTTTTGCAGATCTTTTTTCATGTTTTCCACTCCCTCAGGGGTGTCCACTCTTACAAATCTTGGTATCATCTGCAAAAAGGCTAACCTTATCTTCAGCAATATCACCCACCCAGGGCAGGATTAACCAATAGGCCGAGTAGGCACATGCCTAGGGCCTGAAATGGTCAGGGGGGCCCGATGAAGGAGGGCATAAACATTGTTTTTTCCAAATGGCGATGGGCCCCTCCAGCATCGATCAGCAATGCGGGCCCCCCTGATTGGCAACGCGGGCCCCACCCCAGTCGGCAATGCAGCCCCCCCCCCCCTATCGACAGAAAGTAAGACAAGCAAGCAACGCAGGTAAGAAAGGCAACGGGAACTGTAATTGTGCAAGCGGTGCTGCTTGCCCAAAGCTTCCTGTTTCCGCCTGGGCGCATGGTAGGGCGGGGCAGGGTCCCCAGTGTACTTGTGTGCCTAGGGGCCCTAGATGAATTAATCCTGCCCTGCACCCACCCACTACTCCTTTGAACGAATTCCATTTACCACTTGGCAGCGGGAGAGACTCCCAATGCGGGGGGGGGGGGGGGGGGAGAGGGGGGTGCTTTACAAAACGGCTTTTCTAGCAGTCTCCAACATTGCTATGCTGGGGCTTTCACTGTATCAGCACCCCTGGACCAGTCACTAATTTTTGTTGCCAAAAGCCGATGCCGCTCTTGGGTAATGACTTGGTGATTTTAAAGAATCCACCAGAGTGCTCATTTTAATGTTAAAGGGCCCATTTGCAAGTCAGTGTTGGAGACCTCACTAAAAACAGAGATAAGCCGTTTTGATAATCCACTGCTAAAATGCGTGCAGCCTAAACTGTCAGAAAACAGTTTAGCAACGGTGTTAAACTTTTGAGAATCTGGGCAATGAGCTGAACATACGAACATAAGCATCACTATATCGGTACTGACTGAAAGTATACCAAGTCCAATATCCTGTTACCAACAGTGACCAATCTAGTCAACTTTTACATTCTGGGCTACATTTAGAACTAAACCAGGAGATTCTATGTTTAAATGATTTTTATTATTCCAGCAGTAAGAAGCAAATACAAACAGTAGTACCATTCAGGAAATAACATTTTCAACAATATAATCAGTTCCCCTCCCATCCCCCCCCTCCCCTCCCCTCCCCAAGAATCCATGGCCAGTCCAACAGCTGAGAATGGGAATAAAATCTTAAAGATTCAAAAGTCTACTGCGAGCACGCGGTGTGAGGTCCTGCCAGAAGTGCTCCCACACCTGACAAAATGTGCGACCCGGGCCAAGAGTCAAGTCTCCCACCATGCGTCTCTCCAGTGTTGCGTGCACTATCATTAGGGATCTCCATTGTGCATATGACGGGGGATCACGGGAGAGCCAGTTGGTGAGGATGGCTTTTTTTCCCATCAAAAGGGCTCTGGAGATAAATGCTGACATTCCCCTGGGTTTGGGCGAGGCTATATTATAAAATCCAAATAACGCCCTCGTTTGCGGAAGCCATCGCCTTCCCCAAAGCGATGTGGTATATAGGCCAAGATGTCTCCAAAACTGTTGGATTGCGAGGCAGGCCCAAAACATGTGACTCAAAGATGCATGAGCCTGATTGCATTTCGGGCAAGAATGCGACGCAGTAATCCCCATCCGGGCTGCACGTTCCGGTGGAATGTAAAGTCTAAGAACAATTTTCAGTTGCATTTCCCAGTGAGTAATATTGGGTGACACCTTCTGCATGTTCTTCAGGATCCGTTGTAACTGTTGAGCAGTCAACTGGCAATGCAAGTCCTCAGCCCACGCTGTCGCTAATATATAACCAGGAGATTCTAAACAGTGGCGTAGTAAGGAGGGGGCAGTGAGCGGACCGCCCCTGGCGCAATCTTGATGGGGGTGCCAGTACTGCTCCACCCTCACACCATGCTTGCACTCTCCCTTCCCATCCCTCGTACCTCTTTAAATCTTCTTCAGCATGAGCAACTTCTCCGGCCTGATGCTTGTGCCTGCCTGGCTCCCCTCTGAAATCACTTCCGAGTCACAGGGCCAGGAAGTGACATCAGAGCGAAAGCCAATGCTGGCACAAGCAGCAGGCTGGAGAATCTGCTCAGGGGGAAGGGAGGATGGAAGTGTGGCGTGGTGGCTGGGAAGGAGCGGGGGGGGGGGCACTAATTCTATGTATATGTCGGCAACCTATCAAAATCCAGCAAATTGTAGCCTCTTAACTGTATATTATGTACTAGTGTTTAAGGCCGTTACATTAACGGGTGCTAGTAAAGCCTCCTTCCCTCACATGTCCCCTATTTTCAGCCCCAGCTCCAGCTCCAAACCCATTTTTATCCCCCCAGCCCCCTTCTCTCATATTTTCCCTTTCAGCCCCAGCCCCCTTTTCTCACCAGCAGCATTTCCCTCCCCACCCCACTTCCCTGTGCAGTAGCAGCAGCATTTCCCTCCCCCACCCCACTTCCCTGTGCAGCAGCACTTCTTACGTGCTCCTCCGGTCCCTCTTCCCTGCTCCCCCTGTCCAGCAGCACCTATTCCCTGCTCCCCCTGTCCCTCTTCCTTGCTCCCCCGGTCCAGCAGCACCTCTTCCCTGCTCCCCCTGTCCCTCTTCTTTGCTCCCCCAGTCCAGCAGCACCTCTTCCCTGCTCCCCCGGTCCAGTAGCACCTCTTCCCTGCTCCCCCTGTCCCTCTTCCCTGCTCCCCCGGTCCAGCAGCACCCCTTACCTGCTCCCCAGGTTCTGCTCCCCCTGTCCCTCTTCCTTGCTCCCACGGTCTAGCAGCAGCCCTTACCTGATCCCCCTGTCCCTCTTCCCTGCTCCCCCGGTCCAGCAGCACCTCTTACCTGCTCCCCCAAGTTCATCTCCCCCTGTCCCTCTTCCTTGCTCCCCCGGTCCAGCAGCATTTTTTCCCTTCTCCCCCTGTCCCTCTTCCCTTCTCCCCGGTCCAGCAGCATCCCTTGCCTGCTCCCACGGGTCCTGCTCCCCCTGTCCCTCTTCCTTACTCCCCCCGATCCAGTAGCACCTCTTCCCTGCTCCCCCTGTCCCTCTTCCCTGCTCCCCCGGTCCAGCATGGTCATTTGCAGCCTGGTGAGGATCGTGGCCGGCTTTTGTGAACCTCGCAGGCTGCTCTGCATCTTGATAGCACATTCCCTCTGACGCGATCGCGTATATCAGAGGAAACGTGCTACTGAGGTACTGTGCGGCCTGCGAAGTTTGTTAGAGCCAGCCGCGATCCTCACCAAGCTCCTTTGAAGGCATCGGCAGTGGTTGGTGAGTGAGGGCGGGCAGGGCCAGATTTAGATAAAAAGAGGCCCTAGGCTATTCCACTTATGAGGCCCTTTCACCTCCCATTTTTAAGTTTGTAAATTACATGAGAGATAATAAAATACATCATTACTGTAATATATATCAATATGTTAAATGAAACATGTTGTTATTGGTACTAACCTTTATAAAAAATGTGACACGGATCTTGAGGCCCTAGGCTGAAGCCTAGTTAGCCTATAGGAAAATCCGGCCCTGAGGGCAGGATGGGGGGAAGCTCCGGAGTGTTCCCTGCCGCCATGTTCTATAATAGAATTTGGCCAGGGAACAGTAAACATGGCAGCAGGGATCACAAAACCCTAGGTGCACATGCTCGATTAGGGTTTTATTATTATTGATGTCAATCTGTAACCCGTTCTGAGCTCTTTGGGGAGAAAGGGATAGAAAAATGAATTAAATAAATCATGCTACAAGAACTGTGCCAGCCTCCTATTTGATGGAGACAACATGATTGATAGATTTTAAAAGGAAATCTGGTCCTGACTTCACATCTTCTGTTGCAGAGAACTCTTTTGGCTGATCGATCCTGATTCTGATTCAGATGTCAGTCCAGGAGTGACTGTTCTTGTCTTGCAACAAAAGTTGTTCCTGAAAGCAGCTTGGGAGTTCATCGCTTCTCAAGTCGGGTAACACTCAGAAGAGCTATAGTGCACCTCATACCTACTGCATCGTCATTTCATCAATCAGCTGATGAAAGATCAGACACCTGCCACCAAATTGTATGCAGAAATGCAGATTTGGAGATCATCAATGATAACATGGACCACTTGGGAATTACGACACCAGACTCCTGAAGAGTCATCAGTGAACCAGTGATCCACATACCTCATGAAGAGACATGAGCTTCCTGTCCTGTAAATGATTTTATGGGATTTTGTGTTTCCATCTTGTAGGATGAATTTAAAAGAAGATTTTAATAATGATATCGTTAGTTAATGTCTTTTTGTGTTTGTCTTGTTGAAACATGTTTAGCATTTCCTAAATAAGTATGCATGCATGTCGTTTTGTAAACCGCATAGTTTTTATGCGGTATATAAAATTTTAAATAAATAAATTGTCCACTCCAGATACTGTTACTATGCAGCGCTGTACATGAAACATGTAAGAAACAATCCCCGCTCAAAACAACTTACAATCTAATTATAACAGACAAAAGGGGATTAGGGAATTTCTCAAAGAGGGAATGATAAAACTGACATGAGTACTTTACAAGTGGGAGTTAGGATTTAAAAGCAGCCTTGAAAAAGTGGGCTTTTAGCCTAGATTTGCATACTGCCAGAGACTGAGCTTGACGTACTGACTTAGGCAGTCTGTTCCAGGCACACAATGCGGCAAGACAGAAGGGATGGAGTCTGAAGTTGGCAATAGATGAGGAGGATCAAATACAAAGTGCCAGGGAACTATCACTTATATTGTGTTAGAGATC
Organism: Geotrypetes seraphini; assembly: GCF_902459505.1. Classification (NCBI taxonomy): domain Eukaryota; kingdom Metazoa; phylum Chordata; class Amphibia; order Gymnophiona; family Dermophiidae; genus Geotrypetes; species Geotrypetes seraphini. Next base: position 265,652,937 of record NC_047085.1, on the reverse strand, counting down.
AAAAGTCATATCCAGTAAGCATAAAGGTAAATGATCTCGGTTCAACTTCTCTTGTTTCCTTAGTGTCTTGTGTTGCACTGACAACTAATAAAGATGTTATAACATGTGCCCAGAAATGTGTAGCCATACCAAGGACTGGAGCCCCTATAGCAAGACCCACCACCCAATCATTGCATATGTGATAAACTATAAATGCTTATCTCTAAAGATATATATACGGTACTTGATATTTTTTTAGAAAGTAATAAAGTAAACACTTATCTTAGTGTTTTAGAGCAGTGGTTCCCAACACTGTCCTGAAGGACCACCAGGCCAGTCGGGTTTTCAGGATAGCCCTAATGAATATGCATGGAGCAGATTTGCATGCCTGGCACCTCCATTCTATGCAGATCTCTCTCATGCATATTCAGTAGGGCTATCCTGAAAACCCGACTAGGGTTATCCTGAAAACCCGACTGGCCTGGGGGTCCTCCAGGACAGGGTTGGGAACCACTGTTTTAGAGGATCCCAATGCAGACCACGTTTCGGTGTTTTTTTCAAGGAACCCAATAAGTAGTCCCTTATTGACAAAGCAGGATAGTGAGCTTTGTTGAACATTAACTCCCCACATTAATCTACAAATTAAAAATTCTTTGCATAAATATAATGTGCAAGACAAGACAAAAAGTTAGCATGTTTAAAGGCAAAACAGAGTGGATGCCTGTCAGTAAATTGTTCACCAATGTATCTTCTTTCGACTTTCAAACATTCAATGGACAATAAAAGCCATCATAAAAATTTAAAGGATTGAATGTGTCAGCAAGTACCGCCATGCTGATATCATTTGTGGGCGTCGCCAAAGATGAACTGCCAAAGCCTGAAAATGAGAAAAACGCTCGCCATTCCATGTCATTATTCAAGCCCCAGGACGGAGAGTTCCAAGTTTATAGATCCAACTCTGCTCACAGATCAGCAGTGCTTGTGGAATAGCTGAGAAGGATACAGATGAGAGAGACGCACCCGATGAATGGAGTTCCCAGAGAGGAGTATAAGGAGAGATAAAAGATACTGAGAAGCTACAGAGTGAATGCACTTGTAAGTCAATAAGAGTTTAACTGTATGTGGAAATGGATAGCGAGCAAATGAAGTGACTAAGCATAGTGACCCTGGTGGATATAAATCGTGCTGCAGAATTTTGAACAGATTGAAGTTGAGAAAGATGATTTAGTGCAGGGGTGCCCACACTTTTTGGCTTGTGAGCTACTTTTAAAATGACCAAGTCAAAATGATCTACCAACAATAAAAAAATTTTAAAAACACAAATCACACTGTATGCAGAGAAAATGTTAATTATCATTTATATTCTGGGTTTTTATCAGAGGTCAAGACAGATGACTTTAAAATATGCAATGTCACCTCAGGCGCAACTATACAAAAATAGACAAATATACACCTTCCCCTTTTACTAAACCGCGATAGTGGTTTTTAGCGCAGGAAGCTGCGCTGAATGCCCTGCACTGCTCTCGATGCTGATAGGCTCCCTGCGCCAAAAAACGCTTTTGCGGTTTAGTAAAAGGGGGCCATAGTGCAAAATATAGACAGCAGATATAAATTCTCAAAACGGACATATTTTGATCACTAAATTGAAAAAATAATTTATCCTACCTTTTTGTCTGGTGATTTCATGAGTCTCTGGTTGCACTTCCTTCTTCTGTAAATCCAATATTTATTTATTTCTGCCTTTCTTACTCTCTCCCCCTGGCCCCCCCCTCTTTCTTTTTGCCTTTCTTTCTCTCTCCCCTTCCCTCCCAAGCCATCATGCTTATTTCTCTACTTCCCTGATTCTTTCCCTACCCCCCTCCCCCAAGCCACCAACGCGATTTCTCCCTGCTGCTTCCCCGAGCCAGGCCTGGCACGTACAAGCACTGGGCCCACAAGACTTCACTTCCGACGTCAATTCTAATGGCGGGGAGGAAGTTACAGGCCAGCCAGGCAGCAATTGGCTGGCCCAGAACTTCCTCTCCGATGTCAGAATTGACATCGGAGGTGAAATTTTGTAAGTCCGGCGCTTGTACGCGCCAGGCCTGGCTTGGGGAAGCAGCAGGAAAAAAAGATCGCAAAGGCAATGCAATCGACTCGCGTTGCCTTTGCGATCTACTGGTCAATTGCGATCGATCATTTCGGCACCCCTGATTTAGTAGAAGACCTGTGAGAAGTAGGTTGCAGTAATCTAGGCAAGAGGTGAAAAGAGGGCAGATAACGGATTTGGTAGGAAAGATCAGATTTTGATGCTATTATAAAGAAAGAAATGACAGGCTTTAGCTGTCTGTTGGATTTGTGCAGAGAAAGAAAGAGTGGAGTCTAAGATGAGGTTGCAAGCTGACATGACACTAAGGATGAGAGGGTTATCCAGAGAAACAGAGAATGGGGAAAGAGAAGAGGTGGGTTTAGGTTGAAAGATAAGAAGCTCAGTCTTGGCCATGTTCAGTTTTAATTGGATGTGAAACATCCAGGCAGCAATATCAGACTTGCAGACTGAGACTTGGGCCTGGATTCCTGTAGAAATTTCTGATGCACAGAGGTAGATCTGGGAGTCATCAGCATAGAGGTGATACTGAAAACAATGGGAGGCGATGAAAGCACAAAGGGAATGAATATAGATGGGGAAAAAAAGAAGAGGTCCCAAGATAGAACCTTGAGGTACACTGATTGATAGTAGGAAAGCAGTGGAGGAGGATCCACCACTGCATACACTAAAATGTGATGGGAGAGATAAAAAGAAAACCATGAAAGAACAGAATCCTAAAGTCCAAATGAGGGCAGTGTGGTCATGTGTCAAAAGCAGCAGACAGATCAAAACATAGAAACATGATGGCAGATAAAGGTCCAATGGCCCATCTAATCAAGGCGAGAAGGATAAGGATAGAATAGAGGCCTTTGGATCTGACCAGGAACAGGTCATATATCCAATGATTTTATTGTATTTTGTATAATCGCTTAGTATTCCGATAAGCGATACAACAAATTATTATTAAACTTGAAACTTGATTTTAACAAGGGCAGTTTTTGTAGAATGCAGAGTGTGAAATCCTGATTGAAGTGGGTCAAAAATAGCTTGAGATGAAAGAAGATCAAGACAACACCTGTGAACAGCATATTCAAGTCTCTTGGATAAGAAAGGGAAGAAAGAGATGGGCGATAATTGAAAGGACAGGTAGGGTCCAGTGAAGGTTTTTTGAGGAGTGGTGTAACTGTGGCATGTTTGAAGAAACCAGGAACAGTTGTAGTGGAAAGTGAAAGATTGAGGATATGATAGATAGAAGGGCCGATAGGAGAGATAGTGCTGAGCAGATGGGTGGGAATCGGATCAGAACAACAGGTAGTGAGTTTAAAGGAGGAAAGAAAATGTGCAGTTAAATCACTTCAAAAAAAGTGGCAGAGGTTGAAGGAAGGTCGACAGAATGGATTGGAGGAAGGGAGGTAGAGGTAACCTGGTTGAAAATCAAGGCTAATCATGCAAACCTTATCGTAGAAGTATTCAGCCATAGTCTGGGGAGAATGAAAAGGGGGATTGGAGGTGAGGGCACTTTGACTAGAGAGTTTAGTGTGACAAAGATAGGGTGAGGGTTGGAGTCAAGAGAGTTAGTCAAATGGGTGTAGAATTTAAAGAGCAGACTAGAAGGAGGTCAGCAGGAATTTAAAATGTATGAAGTCACCATGAGTACAGGATTTGAGCCAAAGGTGTTCAGCAAATCAGGCATGGGAACATAAGTAAATTATTTTAGAGGCCAGTTAGGGCTGGGGTTTGGCACACCTTACAGAACATTGGGAGGGGGGAGCGAGGGTACCTAGAGCATAGGAGAGAATGGTATTATAGGAGGAGACAGACTCATTTACAGACTTGGGTCGCATAGTGGTTGAAAAGAGGGGTAAGAGAGAGATGGAAAGAGTTCAAGGATCAATAGCCTGAAGATTCCTAAATGTATTGGTGGAGACTGGCCAAGTCGGGGGGTGGGGGGGTGGGATGGGATAATGAATTGTGGGAAAGTTATCAGATGATGGTCAGAGAGGGAAAGAACTGTGGTGGAGAAATTGGTGATAGAGCAGTTAGAGAAGGAGACAAGATCAAGGCAGTGGTCATTCTGGGGTGTAGGTGTAGTGGAGCACAGCTGAAGATTGAATGAGGATATTAAAGCAAGAAACCTAGAAGCATGAGTCAGAAGGGTCATTAACATGAATGTTAAAATCACCATAAATGAGGGAAGGAGATGAAGGTTCAACAAATAAAAAAAGTCAGGAGTCAAAGTCAGTGAAAAAGAAAGAAAGGGACTTATGAGGGAATCACTAGAAGAGTGAATAGACAGATGGAGTGGACTTCGAAGGAAGAAAAGCAGTGAGACTGAGGTGGAAGAAGAGGTTGAAATTTACAAGAAGGTAAGAGTAATAGCCCATCATCATCTTTGTGACCAACTGGGCAAGGTGTATGGGAGAAAAGTAACCTCCATGACACAGGGCGACAACTGAAGCAGAGTCTTCAGGGCAGAGCCAGGTCTCTGTGCAAACAGATGGAGAGTTTGAGAAATAAAGAGGTCATGGGTGTAAGCAAGCTTGTTGCAGACATTCCACAGGACACATGAGAAAGGCAGAGAAGAAGGGGGGAGGAGAGGAACAGAAATAAGATTGGAGACATTGTGGTGTGACCTGCATGAGTAGAATGAGAATTGGTTAGGAGGACCAAGATCGGGATTGATATCCCCAGCAGAGAGCAAAAGAAGTGCTACATAAAATGATAGCTCTGAGAAGCCAACCTAATGTTGCTGATAGAAGAGAATGACAATCTTCTCAGGCAGAAAACATGTGATGGCACAAGGGCATCAACCTAGGGTTATCCGATTTTCTGTCAGGAAATCCAGACTCCTAGACTCCCAGGCCTACCCAGTCCCACCCATCCCCACCCCGTCACGCCCCCAATCCCCGCCTCCAATCCCACCCCAGCCCTGACCCCACTACCTTTTCTCGTTGGGCAGAACATCCATGCATGCACGGATGCGACACTATGAAATCATGCCCATGCATCAGCACATCCGCGGATGCTCTCCTACACGAAGGAAAGCTTTTCAAAACCCGGACGTCTGGTAACCCTACTTCAACCTGCAATCCTCAAGGGCTACAAACCAGTCAGATTTTCAGGATGTCCTTAATGAATATGCTCAAGATGAATGGAGGCAATGCATGCAAACATATCTCATGTATATTAGAAACATCCTGAAAATGCAATGACATTTGTGGCAGAAACCCGAGTCCAGATTTAAATCTGAAACTCAGTCATCCTCTACCTCCAGGATTGCAGTTTGACAGCACTGTTGTAGCACATCAGCTTTCAGGACCACTGCTAGTGCTGCATTTCTGATACCGTGATCAATGCAACTATGAGAAGCATAATAAAATAATAAAACAGATAGGCTACTGGAAATTGCATTAGCCAAAGAGAAGTACATATAAAACACTATTGGAGCAATTACAATAAGGTTCTGAGCTCCCTGACCTTCACGTCTAGGGCCTTTTGCTGAATACCATGACATTTACTCAAATGAAGTGGCATTTTTTTGATTTATTTGCTGCTGTAGGTTTTGGCTTTGGATTTTGAATTAGTTCAAAGCAATCTACTACTATTCTGAAACATTTCTTAGAGTCAGTGCTTATCTGGTACCCCCTTCCCTCCCCCCTCGATTACCTTGTAATGAGGAAAAGGGGCCATCCTACCTTCAGCATTAGCATTTTACATTTCTTCAGATGAATGGAATGGTCCAGGGTTGCTTATATCAGCTGCGTATCATTAGATCCCTCTCCAAATTGCAAGAACCCTCCTCTCTGAACATCCTGATCCACTCCCTTGTGATTTCCTGCATAGATTACTGCAATGCCCTCTACAAAGGCATAACAAAAAAAGAAATAAGAAGACTCCGGATAGTACAGAATACTGCAGTAAGAATTATATTTAATGCAAAAAAATACAATCACGTTACTCCCCTGTTACACAAAGCACACTGGTTACCGCTAGAACATAGAATCACCTATAAAATCCTTTTGTTAACATTCAAAACCTGGCAAAATAACCAGCCAGAATTCATTGAAGGTCTTCTTATACCATATAATCCATCTTCGATCGTCTGCTCAGAATCTTCTTTCTATCCCGTCATTAAAGTACATAAACACAATGAGATCTATCATTTTTACAGTGACTGCTCCCTCTCTATGGAATATTATCCCGGCTTATTTACAAGATGAATCAATCCTTAGTCAATTCAAGACAAAGCTGAAAACATTTCTATTTCTTGACGCCTTTGAGACCTAACTGCCCTTGTAAGGGCGACTTAGAATGATTTTACCTTCAGCATCCCCTCCTACTGTTTTCCCCCTAAACGTTATCTTTTACTTTGAATATTGTAGTTCTTGCCTTTTTACCTTGTGTCCCCATTTGTCATAGTTTAAAATGTCTCTGAATGTAGTTGTCATCCCTACAGATGCCTTGTCATTTTAAGTTTGTATTTTAGCCAGTGTATGTTTTTATGATTTTGTACACCGCCTAGAAGTCTGATTAGACAGTATAAGAAATTTTCAATAAACTTGAAACTTGAAATTCAAATTGTCACTCAGTGATGTTCTCAGTTTTGCCCTTCTTTGTGATAACTTTCTCTATGGTACCAAGATTTAGAATAGATGGTTCACATTGGTGGTCAGGTTCTTCTTACTGCGGACTTGCAAAGTATGCATCTCTACATAGTTATTATCTTTAAATTATTTTATGACCTTATGTTTTGCCATTATTAGGGATCCATACCCAACATTCCCATTTAAAAGCTCACCTCTTTGAGAGTGCTTTTGACTCCTGACTCCTCTCACCTTGGTTTCTGCATCCCTTGCTCTCTATGTCATGTCTGTCTGTCTGTCCAAGTTAGATTGTAAGCTCTTCTGAGCAGGGATCGTCTATAAATGTCAAAATGTACAGCGCTGCTTAAGTCTTTCAGCGCTATATAAGTGATAAGTAGTAGTAGTAACATTAATTCAAAGATTTTTTTATAAACTTCCTCTACCCTCTTTCCTCCTGTAATTTTCCCTCACTTTCTTTCCTATCATGATATTGTAGTTCCTCCCCTTCTCCTCTACCTTTCTTACCCAATTGTGTTGCATGTCTAAGATTATTGTTAGTATGCCAACCCTTAATTTTATGCAACTCCTAGACTCTCTTTTTTAAACTGTAAACTGGTAAGATATATTATGATAGGTTTACCAAAATCTAAATAAACTTGAAACTTGAATTAGTCATATTGATGGTAAATATACTTTTAATACTGGTGGTAAAGATTCTGTTCATATTTGCAGCATTTCCACCAAATAAAACATTCTATGTGTTCATCAAATTTATAAATCACAGGGTTAATATTCAAATAGCATGTGCAGCATTTTTAAAACATGCCAGTCATGATATTTAAATAGAACCTCTAATTCTGTATATTGTGACAGAGATCCTGCGCTGCACAGACAGGACTCAGAGTCCCACACTTATCATTGGCCCAGGTCTACCCCTGAACCCAGCTTTAAACCCCAGGCTGTCCAGAAGGAAAGAAAGAAACAGCCCAGAGTAAAGTGGTTTAATACTGGCCCTTTAAGAAACCCCAGGGCTCTGCAGAGCCCTGGGGAGAAAGAATAGTTCCCTTTAAGGATCCAGCTGAAGTAATCATAGGGGGAGGGACGAAACCCAGCAGAGCCCTTTTCCCCAGGAAGTTGTTTGAGAAGGAAGGGGAGGAGCCAGGTGCAAGCAGTGCAAATTTGACTAGAATCCAGCCATGCTCAAGGGACTGAGAGATGAGTGAAGACAATGAGAATGCCTCCAGTTTTTGTGTTGCAAGTGGAGGTAAAACATGGACTTCAGCTAATTACCTGGAGCAGGTCAGAATGTCTTGAACCTTTAAGTGGCTGCAATATTGTTTTGGCCTTGAGACTGCATGTCACAAACTAAACGTGTGGCTGTCCAATTGAACTGTATAGCCTAGGGTGTGGCTCTAAGGATAGAGCTCTACAGTTTGTTTGCTACAGTGGAAAGTTTTGCAAAGGATTTTGGTTTTCTTCTTTTTGTCCTTTATTAATACTCCTGGACTGTGACATGCTTATGCAAAGAAGTTTTAAAATACCTGGACTCTAGACACTATGGGGCTCATAATAAATAAATAAAAAACATCCAAAAAGTAGCCTAAATCGGTACTTGGAAGACCAAAAAGCCGATCATCCAAGTATCAATAATCAAAGTTTCAAGTTTAATATTTTTCTTGATTGATCGCTTAATCAAATTCTAAGCAATCTAAGACGTATCTAAAACCAGCTTAGGCCTTTCCCCTGCCTCTAAACGCCTAGACATAGGCGTACAGCAAGTATAACCAAAACCTTTAACAGGTTGCCTAGTTGGAACTTATACGTTTTGATTTAGACAAAGTCAAAACAGGTATAAGTTCCGAAAAGGGGCCACTGAGCTGATCATGGAATTGGCCCACTTGCCTTAAGCCCCTCCTGTGAGTGGGGCCTTAGGCACATGGGGCCAATCCAGCCATGTGTCTAAGGCCCCGCCTACAGAAAATGTCTAAGGCTACTGGGCCAATTTTGGTTGGCCCATGTGCCTAAGACCCCTCCTGTGGGCGGGGCCTTAGGCGCCTGGCCCAATCAGTCCCTAAGGCCCGCCATTAAGAGGATGGCGGGCCTGCTGGGCAGATGGGCTTGGGACCCGTCCTTCTGGCCAACTTACCGTAAGTCAAGGGAGGGGTGTCAGGATGGGGGTGGTTGGGGGTTCACAGGTTTCGGGGGGTAATCTGGGGTTGGGGGGTCGATCAGGGGTTTGGGGGTGTTTACGGGGGGTTGTGCGCCATGATCAGGAGGGGTTGGGCTCCCTCCTGCCCGTATTTTATGGGGGGGGCATTAAGGGGAGGTGGGGGTGCACCTCGGCAGGAAGGGTTAGGCTCCCTCTTCTGGTATTGGTTCGGGAGTGGATCGCAATCGCGGCAGGAGAGATTGGGTATTTCTCGTGACGCGATCACCAACCCCCCTCCCCCGAACTTCCACAAACTTCAGTCACAGAGAAGTCTTATGTTTAAATGATTTTTATTATTCCAGCAGTAAGAAGCAAATACAAACAGTAGTACCATTCAGGAAATAACATTTTCAACAATATAATCAGTTCCCCTCCCATCCCCCCTCCCCTCCCCTCCCCAAGAATCCATGACCAGTCCAACAGCTGAGAGTGGGAATAAAATCTTAAAGATTCAAAAGTCTACTGCGAGCACGCGGTGTGAGGTCCTGCCAGAAAGTGCTCCCACACCTGACAAAATTTGCGACCCGAGCCAAGAGTCAAATCTCCCACCATGCGTCTCTCCAGTGTTGCGTGCACTATCATTAGGGATCTCCATTGTGCATATGACGGGGGATCACGGGAGAGCCAGTTGGTGAGGATGGCTTTTTTTCCCATCAAAAGGGCTCTGGAGATAAATGCTGACATTCCCCTGGGTTTGGGCGAGACTATATTATAAAATCCAAATAACGCCCTCGGTTGCGGAAGCCATCGCCTTCCCCAAAGCGATGTGGTATATAGGCCAAGATGTCTCCAAAACTGTTGGATTGCGTGGCAGGCCCAAAACATGTGACTCAAAGATGCGTGAGCCTGATTGCATTTCGGGCAAGAATGCGACGCAGTAATCCCCATCCGGGCTGCACGTTCCGGTGGAATGTAAAGTCTAAGAACAATTTTCAATTGCATTTCCCAGTGAGTACGGTAATATTGGGACACCTTCTGAATGTTCTTCAGGACCCGTTGTAACTGTTGAGCAGTTAACTGGCAATGCAAGTTCTCAGCCCACGCTGTCGCTAATATATCCAGATTTGTACTTGGTTGGCAATCCCGGATCCCCACAATATGAAATCGTAGAGGAATCCTCTGTTGGGCTGAAAGGCTGAAGAATTCCAAAAGCGCCTCCCTGCAGACTTCAGTAAGGGCAGCCAATGGGAGGGACTGAACATAGTGACGGATCTGGTAATAGGCGAAGAGATCATTAGCCTGTAGTTCAAAAGTTCGTTGCAGCTTGGCAAATGTGACCAGGCTCCCCTCCTCCGAAAACAGGTGAAAAAGATATTGTAGACCTTGTGCTTGCCACCTAAGAAAGGTGGCATTTTGCATGCCCGGCTGGAAAGCTCCATTGCCCAGTATAGGCAAATATAAAGACACCCTAGAGGACAATTTGGCTGTTTTACAGACCCATCTCCATGTCCTTCTGGCCAGCGTAAAAATGGGGTAATGAGAAACCAAAGGACGCATCCTCGGATCCGCCACATGTAAAAAATAGCTCACATGGAACGGAGCCAGCAAAGATAACTCCAGTGGTGTAGCAGAAAAATCAGATGTTCATCTAAACCAATCATTAATATGTCTCATCTGACAAGCCATAGCATACCAACGTACATTTAATAAACCATAGCCCCCCCTATCCCTGGGCAGACACATCCGTAGCAAGGGCATACGTGGTCGCTTACCACCCCATAGAAAACGCTGTAGCTCTTTCGTTAAACGAATGTTATGGGCATGGGACAGCAGCAGAGGTAAAACCTGGAAGCGATATAACCATTTGGGAAAGAGCACCATATTAAAAAGGGCTACCCGGCCCGCCACCGATAAGGGAAAAGTGGACCAATTCTGTAGATGTTGTGAGGTGTCTTGAAGCAATGGGGTGATATTGCTGGAGTACAGGGTCGTAAGGTCTCAGGGGATCTGTACCCCCAAATAGCGAATTGAAGTCTGAGCCCACGTAAATGGGAAGTGACCACTCCATGTCTGTTGTAGTGTCATGGGGCTAGCTAGGGCCATAGATTTCTGGTAGTTCAACGTAAATCCCGAATAAAATTTGAATTCGTCAAGCGCTTGCAATAAATATCGAACAGAGTGAGCGGGGTCAGTTAGCAAAAATAATAGGTCATCTGCAAAGGCCAACACTTTGAGTGAATGAATCCCGAAGTCCACACCCACTATGTCGGGGTCCTGAGACACTGTGCGAAGAAAGGGTTCGAGGTGCAATAGAAATAAGAGGGGTGACAGGGGACAGCCCTGTCGAGTTTCCCTCTCAATAGGTATTGGGTCAGTAATAATGTCATTGACAAGTAGCCTTGCTGTTGGAGTGGAATATAAAGTGTGTAATGCCGAGGCGAACCAGCCAGATATCCCCATACAATTTAGCACTTCAAAGAGGTACTTCCAATTGACCTGGTCGAACGCCTGTGCCACATCCAAACTGAGTAGAAGCATAGGAGTATGATGGAATTGCTTGTGCGCTAAGGCTATCAATGCTTTACGTATGTTGTGTACTGCTTGTCTACCCTGTACAAAGCCGACTTGTGTGGATGCAATCACATCGGGGAGAAGAGTCGCTAATCTATCAGCTAAGATTTTGGACAGAATTTTGATGTCTACATTCAGCAAAGAAATTGGGCGATAGGACTCGGGAGCAGAACTGTCTTTGCCAGACTTCAATATCAACGTGATTAAAGCCTCATTCGCTTCTCCTGGGAAATGTTCATCCTGGATTACCTGGGAGTAATAGTCCCTTAAAAAAGGACTAAGCTGCCCTGAGAGCAGTTTATAAAATTCTGCCGTAAAGCCATCCGGCCCTGGAGCCGAAAAATTTTGTTGATTGTGGATAGCTTTATGTAGTTCTTTAGGGGTGATGGGTGCATTAAGAAACCTAACATCCGAGTCAGAGAGCGGCTGTAAACCGGAATCCGTGAAATAGTCCTTAATAAGGGGTTCAGCTCCCGAGTCCCGGCGCCCATATATCTTCCCGAAGTGGGACTGAAAAATTTGTGCAATGTGTTCAGTAGTGTGTTGAAATTGGCCCGTACTATCCCTCAATCCCAAAACATAACGGTGACCCCGCACCCTGCCCGATTTCCATAGCGATGGTAGCGAAATTTTTGATACAAGAGCATTTTCACCGTGCACTCACAGAGAAGTCTTAAAGAAATAAAACATTTTCTTTTTCATAAAAAATATGGTGTGCTGTCTGGTTTACTGAAGATAGTAGTACCCAGGCTGTGGCCTAGTTAATCCCCACAGCCTCAGGAGATTGCACTGCAGTGGGCCTGGAAGACCCTGCAGAAGTGGTGTTAAAGCTCACGTTTCCAGCTTTTGTCCTTGTGCTAGGGTACCCTAGAGGCCACCTAGGAGTCCCTGTCACAACATGGTGCTCAAAATTGCATGCATAAATTTGGACATGCACCCAATTTGCACATACAATGGAATCGATAAAAAGCTAATTAGCACTTGCAATTGGGCACTAATAATCAATCATTGGCACTAATTGGCATTAATTAAAATTTGCGCGCACATCTGTCGGTACTAGAATTTGCACATAATTCTTGCATGTGGGCCCCAAAAGGGGACATGACTCTAGGAGGGGCATGGGTGGATCAGGGGCACTCTTGAAATTTGCATGCAGTGTTATAGAATTTGGGAGATAACTGTGTATAATTTAGGCATGAGAATTTACATCAGGGTGCAGTTTGTTGGCCAAAATTAAGATCCCAGGGCTAAGTGCTATTCTACAAATTGTACCAACTCTGAGCACCATTTACAAAGTAGCACTGACTCTATAAATGGCATCTAACTCGTAGGTGCCATTGAGGGCGGGTGCCAAACATCCACTTGGCACCATTTCTAGAACTGCACCTAGCAGCGCCTATGTAGTTTTAGCCGTTGGTAGGCATTGAAACCTTAGGCGCACTCCCCTTTAGGCCAGGGTTTTCCTGGCTTAAATGAGTGCGCCTAAGTTAGGCACCTACTGATATCTTATCAGTCCACGCCCAAACTCTACCCCGAATCTGCCCCCCTAACCACACCTACTTGTTGGTAGGCACCTCGGTGCTAATAGATTTTTGGGTTTTTTAATGGCACTTTCAATTGATTAAGCCAATTAAGAAAATTTGTAGGCGCCTATATTGGCTAGGCATGCAAGTCTAGATGCCCAAGTTTAGGTGTCATTTATAGAAATCAGTGACTTGGTGCCAACATTTGGCCATCATTTGTAGAATTAAGTCCATATTGACCCAATATTCAAAGGATTTAAACTGCTAACATTGAAAGCTATTCTCCTGACTTGGCCTCTGAAAATTCATCAGGGCTGAGGGGGATATTCTATAAATGATGCTACTTCTGGCGCCTAAATAAAAGGTGCCAGAATCATGCCTACATAGGTGCTTTAGACTAAACTAAACCTTAGGCTTATATACCACATCTTCTCTGTAATAGTAGAGCTCGGCACGGTTTACAAGAAATTAGAAAGGAGAACAGATACAATATGGATTTGGAATAGTAAGGAGAGGAGCGGAATTTACAACTTTGAAAATAGCCAAGTTTTCAGATGTTTTTGAAATGGTTGGAAAGAGCCCAGATCGCGCAGTTGAATAGGAAAATCATTCCACAGCTCAGTACTTTTGAAAAGTAGAGACTTCCCTAATTTGCCAATGTAAGAAGTGGCATTAGGTGGCGATAGGTGGCCTAAAGCGTCTACGTAGGTGCGATTCACAGAAAGATAGGTGCTGGAAATGTAGGCCCAGAAAACCCTGCCTACATTTCCAGTGCTTATCTGTGCCAGGGGATCCTGAAAATAGTGCACAGCTTGCCATCAGCTGATCATGGCAGGAGAATTCCCGATCAGCTGAGCCAGCAGGACACCCCACAACTGTGGCTTTGGGGAGTCCAGCTCAGCTGATGAGGGATTCCCCTACTGCGATCAGCTGAACAGGTAGGAAGATCCCCATTTCTTCTCTCCTTCCTTCCCACCCATCGATCACCTAGCCCTCTTCTAAAGAGATTCCCCTCCTGCCGAGCCTGACATCTCACACACCCCCAACACCCCTCCAACATCCCACCCCCTGTACTTTTGGATGAAACATCAGCAGGAGGGATGCCCGCTCCCTTCTGCTGATAGGGCCGCATCTTCAAAATGGTGGCCCTTCCCCCTTCCATCTTGGGATGCACTGGGAGGGGGCCTATGGATGGCCCTAAGCTAATCAGAGCCTTACCCACCCCAGTGCATCTTAGGATACACTGGGAGGAGCCTAAGGCTCTAAGCCAATCAGAGCCTTACTCCCCCCCAGTGCACCATTTTCAAGAGGCCCTGGTTTTATAAAGTCCACCTAAAGTTAGGTGTTGATATCAGCTCTGATTCTAAAAAACTTAGGTGCCCATTATAGAATCACACTCAGTGTTGCCTAAGCATGCTTAAGCAGCTCTCAGCATCTTAATATTTAGGCGTCCCTGATTTATTCCTGGGTTTTCTATGCCTAAAGTTAGTTGCCAATACCAGGGCCTAATGGCTCCTGATTCACAAAGAAGCACCTAACTCAAAACCACACCCATGATCTTCCCTAAGTATGCCCACTTTTAGTGTAGGTGCTTTGGGCTAGGCACCTATACTTTTTAGAATTGAGATTTTTGAGTTAGGAACCTAACTTTCAATTAAGGCCGACTGTGAGATTGAGTGCTGATGTTAACACTGATCAAGACTATTGTTCAAGTTATTGATCTAGTTATTCCAACAGAGAAACAATTGCGATTGTCTGTTTCTAGAGTTAGTATGTTTTCATGCATGGGCCCTCAGGAGTGGAATAAGCTTCCAGGGTACATACAACAGCAAACAAATTGAGCAAACAAATGCAGAAAAAAAAACATCTTTTCTGTAGGATGAAATATGGGACCTAAACTGGTACATGTCTAGGGGAGACGCTGGTAGCCTCTTTGTGATTTTCATGGGGTTTTATATTATTTGTATGTGTTATGATGTTTGATATTGTTGGAATGTATGTGATTTTTATTATGTTTGCATTTTATTGTGACTCGCCTAGGGAAAGGCGGGATATAAATAAATAAATGAATGAATGAAAAAAAAAAATGAAAGTAGGCACCAATATCGGCTTCTAACTTTAGGCGGACTTTATAGAATCAGAGCCTTAGTGGAGTAGTTTTGATTGCTCTACTTCTTGCCTGTTTTCTATGGGGTTCTGCAGGAATCTGCACTTTCTTCCGTGTTGTTTAATTTCTACGTGGTTCCATTATATCAACATTTATTGTTTCATTGCCCATTTTTGGAAATCAATTTGGGACCAAATTAATAATTTATTAGATAACCCAGTGGCATTATCCTATGATACTATGATATTTGGTATGGAAATGAGAACAAAAAGTCAGATTTCTGCGAACAACAATAAATTATTACATATAATGACTGGTGTTGCCATTCAGCAAATTACATATAATTGGAAGGATTGGAGGAGATTAAATTATAACTTCTGGTGGAACTCTTTATGCAATATTTCTAAAATGGAAAGGTTTATTGCATTGCAACGGGGATATTTTAAGAAATTTCAGGATGTGGGGAAACCATTAACAAAATATTGTAAAGATTAATTGAAATTGTTTCCCTTATATTTGTCAGTTTAAAGTGTAGGGAGGGGGGAATTTTATTATTACATGTTTTATATAATAATGGAATATATGGGTGGGAGGGGTGGGAAAGGAGTGGGATAAGAATTTATGTAATGTACCAATGATTGTTTGTAAGTGATGTACTTATTGTTAATGTGAATGAATATATTTAACACTTAATGTAATTTTGAAAATGAATAAAGAATTAAAAAAAAACCAAAAACAACATTTTCATGAACTGGGAAGTAATTGTAGATTGTATAGAAATGAGTTTCAGTTTTTATTTTCTTTTTTTTCCGGAGTTCAGGATAGTGCTACTGAGGCCCTCTTATACTAAGGTGCGCTAACTGATTAGCACGCGCTAATTGATTTAGCGCATGCTAAACGCTAACGTGTGCATGTTACTCTATGGACGTGTTAGCGTTTAGCACATGTTAATTCAATTAGCGCACGCTAATCGGTTAGCGCACCTTAGTAAAAGAGGAGGTAAGTTGCAGGTATCAAAAAAATATCTACTAGCAAGAACCAAAGGAACTTTGCGTCTGTCACTCTTGTCATTTTATAGAGGTTCATTTTGTTGAAACTATTTACTAGTTGTTTATTGAGCAGTTTGTAACATCATGCATATTGCGTCTTAGATGCTTCTGCACTGATTGATTATAGAGCAATTTTTGTACTATACTATATTTGTGTGTGTTTTTATGATATGTTCATGTGCTTGATTAATTATTTGGATTTTATTGGCTTTATGAAAGAGGGAGAGAGTGAGAATATCAAAAAGACTAGAGCAATCTAAACCCCACCCCCTTTTTTTTTTTTTTACATAACCGTAAAAGTGGTTTTTAGCGCAGGCCGGTGCGCTGAATGCTCTGCACTGCTCCCGATGCTCATAGAGTACAGAGCATTCAGCACGGCGGCCTGTGCTAAAAAATGCTATTGCGGTTTTGTAGAAGGAGGTGGGGGTGGGGTTGGGGGGAAGTAAGTAAGTAAAGAAAGTGCTGCAGTCTGACATCAAGAAGAGACAGAGGCCCAGGAGAAGTATATAGGATTATTCAGGAGGAAAAGCTTGGGCAAAATACAGTAAAACCTTGGTTTGCGAGCATAATTTGTTCCAGAAGCTTGTAATCCAAAGCACTCGTATATGAAAGCGAATTTCCCCAGAGCAAATAATGGAAACTCAGACGATTCGTTCCACAACCCAAAACCTTTAATACAAAATACTATACGTACTTGTATTGCAAGACCTCGCTCATTTAGAACAGTCAATACACTCCCGGAACATCAGAGAGAGAAGAACCATCGGCTCAGTTGTGATGTGTGTATACTGTATGTACTGTACTTGTATTGCAAGACCTTGCTTGTATATCAAGTTAAAATGTAATCAAATGTTTTGCTTGTCTTGCAAAACACTTGCAAACCAAGTTACTTGCAATCCAAGGTTTTACTGTAATAGGTTTTAAGTGCTGATTCAAATTTACAATAAGTAGGTTCAGACCTAGCATACAATTGGAGCCCATTTCATAACCATAACCAGAAACGCAGGAGTGGCAGGCACATCTAGATAGATCTGCAGATGAGTAGGAACAACCAACAAATGTGCTGGGAAGACTGTAAGGAACAGAATAGAGAATAAGGAATATGAGAATTGTAGAGAAATGAAGGGAGATGGATATGAAAAGATTTTGAAAAATATGCAAAACACTATATAGAAAGCCAATTTTCCATAGAGAGAAGTGGAGATGCTCTATCTATCCTATTTCTTGGCCCCAAACAGATGTCTGATAGAAGTGTTTTCTATAACCTGGGGTCGATGAAGTTGTTTTCAAGCCTGTGAGAATAATGGAGGTCAGGCACCGCACATCTCAGACTCACCAAGAAATGTGCAAGAAGAAAACAGAACTGCAGTTCTAAAGGTGACACCAGCAGCAACCCTCCAGAGAAGGAGGGAGAAAATGTGTGTGAAGGGAAAGTCATGGAGACACCACTAGTTCCTGGACTTTACAGTGAAAAACACTATCCCAGGTAATTCAGTGAGAACTCTGCCAAACATTTCATGAAGTATTTTAGCGTTCCTCCTGGCAGAAGCATGTTTTCTGAGGAAAAGACTCACTTTTTTTCTGAAATTAATAACTGTCAGGAAATGAACATAGCTGACTGAAGTGGCTGTCCTCGAACCATCCATCACTTCTTGCCTGACAGGTTTTGGATTGAATTTTATTTGGAAAAAAAAAATCACCACCACTATAAAACTTCATCTTAGATATTGTCTCAGTCATAAAAGATGAAAAAAATCCCCTGCAAATAGGATTGTGTTTTGCTTTTCGTTTCGTTGCTTGAAGTTTGAAGTGCATGATTCCTGAAGTTAATTTATGCCAATTGCATCCGTTGATGAGCCCCACACAGACTGCAGAAAGAGCTCCATCGATTGATTCATCTGGCAAATGAGTCTGACATGTTAATGTCATTCATTCTACTCATAGTAATGCAGAAAGATTTTTCATGGGGGATGGGCTTTCACTTCAAATGAAACAGGAAATTACATTACATTACATTACATTAGGGATTTCTATTCCGCCATTACCTTGCGGTTCAAGGCGGATTACAAAAGGTTAATTTAAAAAAGACAGAATTACAATGATTAGCTAGAGAGGTAAGTTGTAGATCTTAAGAGCATTTAGAGGTCGTGTTGTTATTGCTGTTTCAGGAATTTCTTGAAAAGTGTGGTTTTTATGACAAGAACATTTGCTATTTTATGCAATCTTATTTTGTGAATGAAATTTAAAAACCACAAACAAAACTTGTTCATTTTTCATTTCATTTGCAAAATATGCCCCTCAATAGCTCTCCACACTTCTCTCCCCTCATGAACTCCGTTCATCAGGCAAGACCTTCTTATCCATACCCTTCTCCTCCACTACCACTTCCGGACTCCGTCCCTTTTATTTTGCTGTGCCATAGGCATGGAACAAATTGCTTGAGTCATTGCGTCAGGCGCCATCTCTGGCAGTATTTAAATCCAAGCTAAAAGCCCACTTTTTTGACGCTGCCGTCAATTCTTAACTCCCACTCACCATAAAATTACTAATGTCCATCCTATCTTTCTCTCTGCAAGAAACTCCCCAGCCCCTATTTGTCCTGTCTGCCCAATTAGATTTTAAGTCTTCTGATCAGGGACTGTCTATTGTGTGTTGATTGTTCAGCACTGTGTATGCTTTTCAGTGCTATAGAAACAGTAGAAGTCTTTCTGTTTTGAAAATGAGACCCAAAGAGAGAGAGAGAGTGAGTATGCATGAGGATGGACTATGTAAAACTGCCTTAAAAAATAAAACCATGATTTTGCTAGTAATGTGAGGTGCAAAAGATAATTCCTGATCCAGAATTATCCCAAGGTACTTGAATCGTGTAATCAGTGGAATAGTGGAATTTTGAAACTTTGATGCCATAGATGAGAAGTCTTGTTCTCAGTAAACCAAGAGTGTATGGTTTTTGATGTATTAAGGAGTAAATGATTACTTGTTAGCCATCTAGAGATTTGGTCTAAGTTTGACTGAAGTAGAGTGACATCAGACGATATGGAATCAGTATAGAAGATGAATGTCATCTGCATAATAACGAGGAAGCGCTGAAAGGTTCTTAACCCAACAAACCAACTTCCTAAATTCTGAGTGTTATTTTGCCACTGTACTAAAAAGTGTGTTATCTTATTTTGTTAAGTGCCAATGTACTGTACAGAAACAAAATTTTATGTTTTTGACATGATTTCAGATCATTGATTGAACCTATGTCATTCACTTCTTGGTTGGGCTGAGGACTTTTCAGCACTCTCTCGTAAGTTCCAGATGCTGAAAATGTTTATTTTGCTAGCATTGAAGATTGCCGTGAAGCCGTTGAACAACGGCCATGAAGCCGTTGAACAAGTGAGGCATACTGTATTCTGTTGTCATCTGAAATGATTGCTTGTAGAATTAAAGATATGCCACAAGACATTGATGATCAGCTCAAAGATCATGTCATGAGTGCAAAAGAGGAAATCAACAAGTTGTGGGCACAGACATCGGTGGAAAAGTTCAATTGCTTGTTTTTCTTTTGTTGTGAATTGAATGAGATAACCACAGGAGATGACATATTTGAACTGGTGGAAGAGGAAAATGGGGAGAGAGAGAGAGATGGACTTGGTGGAGGGGGAAAATGGAGGGGAGAGAGAGAAGGACTTGGGGGAGGGGGAAAATGGGGGGATAGAGAATGGACTAGGTGGAGAGGGGAAATGGGGGAGAGAGAGAGAGATGGACTTGGTGGAGAGGGAAAATGGGGGGAGAGAGAGATGGACTTGGGGGAGGGGAAAATGGGGGAGAGAGAGAGAGATGAACTTGGTGGAGGGGGGAAATGGAGGGAGAGAGATGGACTTGGTAGAGGGGGAAAATGGGGAGAGAGAGAGATGGACTTGGTGGAGGGGGGAAAAGGGAAGAGAGAGATGAACAACTCAGAGATAGCAGAGGGGGAGGAGAGACAGGGAAAGGTAGAAGGGATATGGACTCGCAGAAAGGAGAGATGTTGGAAAAGAAAGAGGAAGGAAATGCTGGGTTACAAGGGTGGAGTAAAGGACAAGGAAGGTGATGTTAAAAATGGTGGAGGGTTGTGAAAGAAATGAGTGAGGAGAATAAGTACAAAGGGTAGAAATGTGGTAATGGGGAGCAGATAAAAGGTTATAGGAAGCTGGGAATGTGAAAACTAAGATAAGAGAAAGGGACAGAAAGTTGATTAGATTAAAAGTAAAAAGGAATAAAGCAAGAGTTACATTTGAGTGTATAGAAGCAGAAAAGAGAAAAATGGAAGAGAGCACTTTAAGATAAGAACATAAGAACAGCCGTACTGGGTCAGACCAATATGTAAGCCACATAGACACGATGGGCTCCTTTTACTAAGCTGCGATAGCGTTTTTAGCGCATGCAGAAAATTAGCGCACGCTAAACCCGTGCTACATGGCTAGAGCTAATGCCAGCTCAATGTGGAGAATTGCCACGCGCGCTAGATGCTAACGCCAGCTCAATGGTGGCGTTAGCATCTAGCGCGCGTGGCAATTTTCCACGCACTAAAACCGCTATCGCAGCTTAGTAAAAGGAGCCCTATGTTATAGATTGTATCTTCCTATCTTTGACATGATATTGACTTGGTTAAATAAAATGTTTAAACTTTAAAAAGCTGTGTTATTGAAAGTGAATTGAAAAAAATGTCCTTGAATTGAGCAGCACTAGTACAGAGGAAAACAGGTGAAAGATAAATAGGAATAGGAGGCTGGGGAAGAGGCAAGATGAGAAATGGGAGAGCTAGGAGGTGAGAGAAGGGGATGGAAAGTTGATAGGTAGGTGAAAAGTAAAAAGGAGTAGGGTGAAATTTGACTGGACGGGGCAAAAAAAAAAAAAAAAAGGAAGGCAAGAGCTAAAAAGGAAAAAAAAACAATATGTCAGAGATAGATACTGTATATTGAGGGAACAAGGCAAGAGGAGAGAGAATTGTAAGAGACAACAGCCACTGGAAACAGAAGAAAGACAGGAAAGCAGACAAGTAACTGGAACCAGCATAATAGAATATGAAACCGTTCAGAAACCAAAGTAGAATAAAGTGTTTTATTTGGAATCTATTTTTGAAATATGTTAGCTTTGAAACATAGAAGATGACGGCAGAAAAGGGCTACAGCCCATCAAGTCTGCCCACTCTGCTTACCCACCCCCTGTCTATGCCCTAATGACCCAATTTCCTTATCTTGACCCTTTGGGAAATATTAAGTGTAGATATCTTTGTACTGTATTCAGTACAAAATATGGAGCCCCTTTTCAGGTTTTGTATTTCACAATGTGCCTGGCAGTGGAGAGCTTTGTGTTGCTATTGCTCAGATAACATGAAAATCATGGTGACTTCCATGGAGAAATGTTCTAGTTCTGATATTCGTGTTGTGGGGAGGTAGTATATCAGCTCCCATATAACTAATTTTATTAATGTGTCATTTTGCTCCTTGTTGTTTGAGCATCATGATTCTATCTCCTTTGTGTTTTTGCTGAAAAGCAGGTTAAAGTATGTGTGGCAAGAAACATGGTTCTTTGAGTTTGTCTGGCAGGGTCTATTGTTTTGCTTTAAACATGGGTGACCTGGGCCTAAAAGTGGTGTGCGAGGCTCTGCTGTCATTTACAAATTGAGTTTTCTGCCAAGATCCTAGGAGTCCTTTTTGACTCCTCACTCTCTTTCAAGGATCAAATTAACTTTGTGATTAAGAAATGCTTTTTCAATTTGCGCATGTTGAGGAAGGTTAGACACCTTTTTCATCAACACCATTTTTCCATTCTAGTTCAGTCAATCATTTTCTCTCATCTTGATTATTGCAATGTCATTTATCTTAGTATTACAAAAACCTGTTTTTTCCAGACTACAATTGGTCCAGAATACTGCTGCTAGGTTGATTTTCGGGAAGCATAAGTTCGACCATGTGACACCATTGCGTCATTGGCTCCCTGTGTATTTCAGAGTCTAGTTCAAATGTGCCTGTGTCATCTTTAAAATTCTTCATGGTATTTTCACTCCCCTAGTTCCTTTATCTTGAAATCTTTATAGATTCTTTTTTTGCAAGGGGTGACCAACAATTCAAACTATCCTGTCCTTCTAGCAAAGGTATCAAAGGAGTCAAGATCTTTGGTCAATCTTTGAGCTTCAAGTTCCCTCAACTTTGGAACAATCTTCCAGTCTTTTTAAGAAGCTCTGTCTCCCTTCCCTTTTTTCGTAAGTCTTTGAAAACTATCCTGTTCACTAAGCATTTTGGTAACTAATTCTCTTTGATATCTCCTTCTCTATAGTTCTTATTGCCTAAACCGGGGGTCGGCAACCTGCGGCTCCAGAGCCGCATGCGGCTCTTTTCCACCTTTGCTGCGGCTCCGGTAGTGTGTCACGCAGGCATGCAGTTACAAGTCTGGCGTCGCGGCGGGAAATAGCCATGCTGAGCAGTGAGCTCAGCACACACAGATGAAAGCCTTGCTTGCTGATTGGTCCGGCGGCCCCGCCCCGCCGTGCCGCCGGACCAATCAGCAAGCAAGGCTTTCATCTGTGTAGTGCTGAGCTCACTGCTCAGCATGGCTATTTCCCGCCGCGACGCCGGACTTGTAAGGTGCACGCTGAAAAAGAAATCCTGGCCGGGGTCGGTGTCATGCTCCGGAGATCTACAGCCTTCCTATCTCCCTCTCCCTTCCCCTGCTCCGCGGCTCTCTTCGGCAACTCAGCAGCAGCGATCGACACAAGCTTCTGACGTCAGGGCCTACCCTCTGCGAGTCCCGCTTGTTTCAACTTCCTTTTTCCACAAAGGCGGGACTCGTAGAGGGAAGGCCTCGATGTCGGCAGCTTGTCTTGATCACTGCTGCTGACAAGTTGCTGAAGAGATCCGCGGAGCAGGGGGGTGTTGCCAGGTGCAGGTAGAAGGGAGAGGGCCAGATGCAGGACTCGTGGGTGAGGGAGGGGAAGAGAGAGAGAAAGAGAGAGGGGAGGGAAACAAAAGGAAATATTTCATACTGGGCTGGGCCGGAGTGGAGGGAGGGTGGAAAGATTCTAGCTACAGGGTGCAGTAACAAAGGAAAAGGGGGGGAAAGCTGAAAATGGAGATAGTGACACAAAGAAGAGAAAGGGTAAGCAGGACCTACTGAATAAGGATAGAGATACAGAGGGGACATGAAGAGGAGGTGAAATAGAGACATAGAAGTAATGCTGAAAAAGTGGGGGGGGGAGATAAAGACATTGAAAGGGCAAATGGTGAACATGGCGTAAAGATAAGGACAGAGACAAATGAAGATTCTGAAAAAGTGGTGAGATAGGGATATAGGTGAGATGGACACAAAGAAGGGGGATGCTGGAAAATAGGTGGAATGGTAATTCTGACAGACACAGAAGGGAAATGCTGGATCAAGGAGAGATGGGGCTCAGGCTGGATGGAATGAGGAGAAATGCCTTGTTGGCCCGGAACTTCCTCTCCTACATCAGAATTGACGTCAGGGAGCGGAATGCTGGTCAGCGCAACACTTCTGCAGGGAAAGCTTGGGACGGCGGTGGCTTGGGGGCTGTTCCCCGATTGCGGTGGCAGCAAACCGAGTGTCTTGGGGGACGGCACGGAGACAGAAAGAAGGGGGAACAGGGAGACAGAAAGAAAAAGTTGGGGGAGAGAATGAGGTCTGGAGGAGAGGAAACATACAGGAGGCTGAAAGAAAGGAAGAAAGATTGGATGCACAGTCAGAAGAAGAAAGTGCAACCAGAGACTCATGAAATCACCAAATAGCAAAGGTAGGAAAAATGATTTTATTTTCAATTTAGTGATCCTGTATATAGCATTAAGATAAGAAACAATATATGCAGTGTTAGATTTGTTTTATAATGGTTTTGCGGCTCCAAGTTTTTTTTTTCTTTTCGAAAACGGGTCCAAGTGGCTCTTTATGTCTTAAAGGTTGCAGACCCCTGGCCTAAACTAACTATTGTAAACCAAGACAAGCTTTCTTCGATTGAAGTCTCAGTATACAAAGCCAAGCATTAGATTAGATTACTAAGAAGCTTCTGCCATAGGCATCTGATCAGTCTTGCCTAATAGTTGGGGTAGCCATTGCCCCACCCCCATGTTGGATGCTCGGGGGGAAGGGGCACACCAGCTCATCCAGCAGATTGCCTTGAGTCACCCCTGCTCTAGCTGAATATAGGCCAGAACCTGCATAAACAATAAAGTAGAATTTCCTTTCAATCCTGACCCCCTGATGAGATTCATAGCCCCCCCCAAAAAAAAATCCCCCTGGTGTCATGCATCGACCCCTCGCAATTCTCTCAGCATATCACCACCTTCCACCTCCCAGGCCTACCTGCTCTCCCTGCTGGTCCAAGTGGTACCGATTAATCTTTATGTATAATTAAGTTAAGCACTTAGATCAGCTAAGCACACCAATCTATGTGCCTAACTTTAGGTATCTTTTATAGAATCTGGGTCTAAATTCTAAGACACCCGTTAGAGTATAATGGGTGTCTTAGCATTTAGCGTGCACTAAATCAGTTAGTGCGACTTACTAAAAGGACCCCTTAGTTATCTTGTTGTCCACCTTCAACCTGCTGTTGTAGAGATTTAGCGAGCATAGCTTGTAACTGCGAGCACCCGAATGTAAAGCAGACACTAGTGTTCTAGAACCAAATCTGGGCACCCAACTGCCAATGTAGAATAAGCTCTCACCACACGGCTTCAGGGCATCGAAGAGGAGGCACCCACATATAGAATTGCCCCCTTGTAGGCCATGCTACACCAGTGAAGCCGCAATAAAACACCAACAAAATTAAGTACTTTATTACAAGAGAATACATCGGAAAAACTTATCCAATCCCTCTAGGGTTCATTCATGATGAATTCATACTTCTTCCTTCCTTCTTCTGAAGAAACTCTGCCTCGAGCCCTGAAAAGAATTACCAATCAGTAAGGAATGGGACAGAAATAATCTTTTTTTTTTCCATGAACCATGGTATTTCAGTTTTCAAGTTAATCTCGTTCCAGTATTTCATTTTATTTAAAAAGTAATAAGCTGCACAGCTTCACAAGGTCTGAAAACAGAATTTGCAAGTTATTTGGACAGGCAAGGCAGTGCTGGGGAAAATCAAACCACTTAATCTTTTGTTGATATATAATGAACTGGCTGTATTTGTGAAAGGACAAGGAAAATGCAGTAACACAGGGGTGTATTTTCAGTGAGGGCTAGTATCCCAAACTCCAGCCAGATGTACTAGAGCAGGGGTGTCAAAGTCCCTCTTCGAGGGCTGCAATCCAGTTGGGATTTAAGGATTTCCCCAATGAATATGCATGAGATCTATTTGCATGCACTGCTTTCATTGTATGCTAATAGATCTCATGCATATTCATTGGGGAAATCCTGAATGCTCCCCTAAAATCATGACAGTTGCCCCCCCTAACTTCAAAATGGAACTATTCACGTGGTTAACAACTTCCCTTACAAACGGAACATTAAACAAGGATATGGGACACATACTAATTACTCCAAAAAGATCAAAAAACCTCAACAGCACTAACGACCAATTACAGACCCATAGCAAGCATTCCCCTTTTCACAAAGCTACAGGAAGGATTGGTCAACCTACAACTAACAGACTACCTAGACAAATTTAACACCCTCAGTGAACACCAATCAGGCTTCAGGAAAGGATATAGCACAGAAACAGTCATAGCTTCTATACTAAACCACCTCTATGATCTTTTTAGCAAAGGCAAAAGCGCATTGATTCTGCAACTTGACCTCAGCAGTGCGTTCGACCTAGTAGACCACGAAATCATGCTACTATGCCTTGACGCAATAGGAATCTCAGGAAAGGTAATGAAATGGTTCCAAGAATTCCTAACAAACAGATCCTACCGAGTAACCAGCAACGGAAATTACTCCAACCCATGGAAAAACCCATCAGGGGTGCCCCAAGGCTCCCCTCTATCACCCACATTATTCGACATCTACCTTGCATCCTTAGGTCACCTACTACAAAAATTAAACTTAAGACACTATATATATATGCAGATGATATATCCATCCTAATCCCCTTAAATGACATCACAAATGAAACTATAGATAACCTCTCGCACATAATGACAGAAATTGAAAAATGGACCACTAGCTTCAAACTAAAACTAAATGCAGAGAAATCAAAAGTCTTTTTGGCAAGCCCCAACAACAAAATAACGAAAACATCGTTAAAAATAAACGGCCATGAATATCCAATCGCCAAAACCATAAAAATACTGGGCATCACTCTAGATACTCACTTAACCATGACTGACCACACAAACCTACTGATGAAGAAATGCTTTTACATGCTGTGGAAGCTAAGGACTATTAAAAATACTTTGACACAACATCATTCAGATTACTGGCGCAATCGCTGATCCTATCTACCCTAGATTACTGCAATATCGCCTACCTGGGTATCCCAAAAAAACAGTACAAAAATTAAGATTAGTGCAAAACACTGCAGTTCACTTGATCTTCGGAGTCGGACTGAGAAAAAAGACCACATTAGCCCCTATTACAAGAAGTTACCCTGGCTACCTGTGG